>NW_020838008.1:3641483-3863510 GCF_003676395.1 Aethalodelphis obliquidens
AAAAAAAAAAAAAAAAAAAAAAAAAAAAAAAAAAAAAGATTGAGGATTGACAGTGTTAATACATCTAAAGTGCTTGGAATGATGTGTGGTTCATAGTAAATATCCAGTAATTCACTCTTTTTTCTTTCTACTTCATTCTCACCATTTTCCTTCCACTTGTCTCAGTCCTTTAGTTTCACTTTTACCTAAAAGTCAACCTCACCATAACATTTTTCTGTGTGCTTTAGATTTTAATGATTTTATATGTCATGCTGGCTCTCCTGTATCTGCAAGCTCTCATTTTAAACATTCTACACATTTGTCCCTAATATGTAACAGATATACTCACGTTTTTCCCAACTTAATCTGTTCTCCGTGGATTTTGATTCCTCTTACACTGATCATCATAATTGCCTTTCTTTCTTTCTCAGTGGCAATCTGGGCTCTGCCTCATTCCATCTCTGAAACTGCCAGCGTTTTCTCCATATGCTATATTATTATTTTCTCAACCTGGGAGGCTACTGTTGCTTTCACTTCCAATTGCCAGCACCAGCATATCTTTAATAGGGTGTGGCCTCCTGGGCTACTTGGAGCCCTCTTTGCCTTCAAGCACAAAAAGCGGGAATTGTCTCAAAGAATTTGCATATCTAGGTAGCTCTTGACCCAAAGCTGATGGATCTAATTACTCCAGCTCCATTACCCCTTGGTTGTTCTATAAATGTCAGCCAGGTCCATTTATTTGACAGAGTTGTTTAAATCTTGTATATTCTTACCAATTTTTTGGTCTACTTGTCCACCAGTTTTGAGTTTTAAAATCTTCTCTTTTAATTGTGGATATGAATACATATATTTCCTGTTTCGACAGTTTTCGTTTATTTTTGAAGCTCTGTTATTGGATACACCCATTTTAGCATTGTTATATCTTCTTGATGACTTGCAAACTCTTTATTAAACAATTTACTAATTTCTCCTTGATCATTCTGATAGTGGTATAGCCATTGCACCTGTCTTATGTTTGGTTTCACCTGGTATAAAATTTTCATATTTTACTTTTTACCTATTATTAGTTTTAGATTTACATTGTGTCTTTTGTGTAGATCCTGTACTCGGATGTTGATTTTTTTTTTTTTTTTTTTTTCTTTTTTGCGGTACATGGGCCTCTCACTGATGTGACCTCCCCTGCCGCAGAGCACAGGCTCCGGACACGCAGGCCCGGCGGCCATGGCTCATGGGCCCAGCAGCTCCGCGGCATGTGGGATCCTCCCAGACCGGGGCACGAACCCGCGTCCCCTGCATTGGCAGGCGGACTCTCAACCGCTGCGCCACCGGGGAAGCCCTTGATTTTTTTTTCATTCTCTTAAAGTTAGTTTTATTGGAGTATAACTTACATTTAATAAATCTCACCCTTTTTGGTGTGGGTTCATGGAGTTTTAAAAAATTATACACTCATGTAATCATCAACATAAAGTTTCAAACAATTCCATCATCTTAAAAGTCCCTAATGCTCATTTTCAGTGAATCGTCTTCCCTCCACCACCCCCACCAGGTCCTGGAAACCACTGATTTAATTTCTGTCCCTATAGTTTTCTATTTTCTAGAATTCCATATAAGTGGAATCCTAGAATATGTAACCATTTGTATTTGGCTTCTTTCACTTAGCCCAATTTTTTTGAGATTTATCTATGGTGTTGCACGTACCGGTAGTGTTTCTCTTTTATTGCTGAGTTGAATCATTGCCTTATCTAGTATGACAGTCATTGTCTTTTAATTGAAATTGTTAGACTACACATATTTAATGAATATATTAATATGGTTGAATTTACATCTATCTTGCTATTTGTTTTCTGTTTGTCCATTTCTTCTTTCTTTTTTCCACGCTTTTGGATTGAATATATTTTATATTCCATAGTATCTCCAATATTGGTTCTTTTAGTTATCCCTCTTTGATTTACTTTATTACTTGTTGCCCTAGTGTTAAAGGTGAATCTTCAACTTAACACATTTTACTATCTGGTGATAGTGTATGTGTGAGACTTACTGTAACGTATAGAGCATAAGACCCTTACAACAACGTACTCCTGTGTTACCCTCCATACATGTGTACTGTGGCTTAATACATTTGTTATCTAGTGTAAATCCCACACTTCTCTGTCATATATATGTATGTGTGTGTATATACATATATATATATATATGTATAAAACAAGGCACTAAATTCACTTTTAAAGAAATAATAAATGGATGAAGCAAAGTTTCTATAGTATGGTTTTCTCTTTCCAGTACCCTTTACTCCTTTTGTAGATCAGATTTTCTGTGTAATAGTCTTCAGTTGAATAATTTCCTTTAGCATTTCTAATAGTGAAGACCTAATGCAGAAAAAAACAAGAAGTATTTTCAGCTTTCGTTTGTCTGAACTAATTTATTTCATATAGGCTGACTTTTCTTTTGTCTTTTGACATTTCCAAGATGCCTTTCATAGTTTCTGAGGAAAAGTGGGTCGTCATTCTTTGTGCCTCCATATATAATATGAATTTTTTTCCTGGCTAGTTTCCAGATTTTCTTTTTATTACTTTATTTTAATAATCAGTAATTATGATATACCTTGGTACAGTTTTCTGTTTCATTCCATTTTATTTTGTTGAACTTCTTAGACCTGTAGGTTATTCTTTTAATGAATGTCAAATTTTTTAAATCATTTTTTAACATACTGTGTATGCTTGGACATTTGAAATTCTGTGTTGATTTGGGTCTAGAGTTCTTTTTCTTCCCTTTACAGTACTTGACTTTATTCTAGAGGACAGTTTAGTTACTGCATCCTTTAAAAGTTTATTTGTTTGTTTTAATACTTTGTAAGGGTGAGTTTACAGTAGTCTTACTGTAGAGCTTGTTTATCCCTACTACCAAGACATGACTCTCCTTGGGTCTCTGCTGTATGCCCCAAGTATGAACAAGGTCTCCCCACTATGATGGTTGTAACTCAAGATCTGGGGCCTGCATGAGCTTTTAGAAATTGTTTAGGTATACAGGTATCAAGAAACATTTTTTTGCGGGGGGCTGGCCTAGTGGAGTTAAATCCTATTTGTGTGCTACTTAAGATTCATCCAAAAATTCGAGGGACCCCTGTGCATATTTCTGGAATGTTATTTACATAACTTTTTCTTTTATTATTTTGCTCCTAAAATTCCACCTACTTTGGCCTCCCCAAACTTCAGTATCTGTCTCAATTCAACAAGACTACCATGTAGTGCTTGGGTGTCTCCTGCTTATGTCATGATCTGAAAAGGCACATCTTGCCTTTCTAGGTAGAAAGCCGGGGCAAGTGTAGTCTCACTTTATTATTTCTTCTCTCTCAAGGATCATAGTACGATGATGCCTGTTGTCAAATATCTGACAAACAGTTCTTTTATATATTTTGTCAAATTTCTAGTTCATGTTAGAAGGGCAAGTCAGGTACCAGATGTTCTTATCATGTTTGAAGTTATCCATAATCATGTATTTTTTTTCAACTTGAAGTCCATTAGCCTCAGGATGCATTTCTGAATTAGCATGAAATGAAGTGTACATCTCTGGGGACAAAGTCTGCAGCTTTCACCTTTCTCAACGGATCCCAGTGTATATGAGTGTGCCTATTTGTTTTGTGATCTCTAATCTATTCTGTCATGGTGAATATACAAAATGCACAAAAGGGGGTTAATTGACTGAGGCTACTGTTCAAATGATAGTGAATAAATGCTCCAGTGGCACTTACAAAATGAATTTTAAAACTTTATAGAATTAGAATATAAATTAATAGAATGTAGTGTTGTGTATAAGGAATAATATACTAACTTATTTGTAGTTCTGGAAAGGTAGAGAATGTTCAATAAATACTTAACAAACATAATGAACTTTCACTGTATGGAAGATACTGGGAGAGGTAGTGGGGAAAAAGAATGCAAATGTATGTAATTGGTGGCCCTTCCTCTCCAGTGATCACAGACTACATTTGATTGACTGGCGTTGTTCACTCTGTTTTAATCATCTGCGGGTATATGTAGAAGTATCATTTTGACATATAATGTACTCTTCTGTTACATGTTCTACTTTAATTTCTGTATACAGCCCCTAGATATAGGTTCTAGAAACATTTACCTTATATATAATTGTTAGTGTTAAAATGAAAATAATTTTAGTTGAGTCATATCAGGGACACCTCTCTCATAAGATAAGGTTAAAGATTACAATAAATTAAGATTTTACTATTTATATATCTACTGATAAATAAATTATAGAGAATATATTTAGTATTAGGAAAATAAAACCAAATTTTGTAAGTATTTAGTAATATAAATGCTTCTTTTTAAGTTCTTAGTTTTAAAAAAGTGGGTTTGTATGTCAACTTTATTAGAAATAACAAATATTTAGAGATTAAATATAGTTTATGCTGGTGTGATTTAGATATTAGTTTGAGCATTGATAAACCTATGAATATTATCCACTCTGGCACTGTGTTATTTTTGCAATATCACAAATCCTTCAGCCATATCCATTAGGAATGTAATTTAACAGTATTTTCATGTCAGTAGACAAAAATTAAATCTGACCATTCAAACTTGTCAGTTACTGAGAGTTTGAGATATCATTTGTCCACATTCCTTTTAGGTTATTGAAGAGCAAAATGTGAAGGATCTAGATTTTTGATTTCTTATTTCATAGGAACCTGAAGACATTTTTTTCTTGTAAATACAAGGAAACCTACTTACTGCAAAATTTTACTATGTTCAGAATGAAGAAATTTAAGGAAAAGTTTCAAACTCCCAATTTTTAAACATAAAAGGTTATAATTTCAATTTCCAGGCTTCTCAAATAAAATGTTAGTATACTTCAGCTCCTATCTACCTTGTCTACCCTACTTTCATTCTATCTGTATAAGAATGTACCTTTTCAATATTTTAATTGAGGCATTCATGATGATCCTCTAGCAAGAGGCGTTAGCCATTGCAGATATGTATATCACTTACAGAATCTTAATAATTTTAGGGGTCCCAGCACCATAGAAACCCCATTTATTTTAAGAATTATAACATTAGCAATAAAGGCTGCACAGAAGGATATATGAAAGTAGATTTCATAGCTGCTTTACAATAAGGGCTGACTCGACTCATTCACATATCTCTGTAAGCTCTGCTGAAACAGCAGGATTTTGAAACTGGCTGTGAAATTAGATTTTTCCACCATGAGCAATGAGAGCTGTCGTAATTCTGATCTCTAAAGGAAAAAAAAAGCCTGTGTTATGGTATATTCCTCTCTCCTATGAATATTTTCTCTGATCATAATACGCAAAAGGTGGTATACAGATTGAAGTTGACTTTTGGGTATTTAGGGATTTTTAGTAAGGTTCGAGTTCTAAAATTTCTCTCCTCTGACATTTTATTAAATATATGCCTCATAAAAAAATAAGCAGATGATTTTTAGATAAAAACTAACAAATAACCTCTGTTATCAAAACAGTTTATATTTTCCCCAAAGAATTTTTAATCTGTTATTGGTAGAATTGACTATTATGGGGCTTTCTAGACTATTTGCATTTTTTGATTAGCCAAAATAATATACAAACACTCTCCTTACTGTGTGTCTTTTCTTATGTTAGTGTTTAGTATTGGTACAAACTCATCACTTACATATGTAAATTAGAGTCCATCTCTTGAAGTTAGGCAAAAATTGAGTTCTAAATTTGACTTTGAGTCTCCTAGTTTGTTACTGGGTGGATTACATAAACTCCCAAAGCCATAGCATTCTCATCTTTAAACCAGAGACAATTATAGTTCCTTAGTGTTAGGATTGTTATGAAGATTAAATAAAATAATTTAGCATACTCTTTAGATGAGCACTGGGTATTTGCTCTATAGTTATTAATCATTTCTACATTTCTTTTTATCCCACTTGATGGGCCAAAACAGAGAACCCTATGCTACAGCTGTTCAAAGGACTAGAGCAGATATTCTTAGGCACATCTGGCCCTGGTTCACACTAAATAAACAATCTTGGAGGGTCTGAAGGGTGGCGACAACCTCAGAACAGAACTAGTGTCTTAGAAATAATCCCAAGAGCCGAATGGTTTAAGAACTCCTAGGGCAGATTTTAAAATTATATTTATTTTGAAACAATTGACATAGACTTTCTCAACTTCTCACTAAAATAATTATAAAGACATACATAAAAAAGAGTAAAATCAGGAATACTAATAGAAATTCCAGAATCTAGACAAAATAAATGTTCTCTATCTATGAAACTGATAGAGTGGCTTTCAAAGAACAAACATTGTACAGATACTACCAGAACAGAGTGGGACAGTCTACAGAGAAGTTCAGTAAAGTCCCCTAGTTCCCTACCCCACTAGCCTCCCTCTCTGTGTTTAGAAAATGCAAGCTCAGAATCAATCCACAGTGTGAGCTGTGGGCACTCTTACTATGCGGTTCCTTGATTTGGTGGAGGAGCACACTGCTGCCAATCATTTCCCATCCCATTAGTACCTTTCCTTCTAGATCTACTTTGACACTAAGACTACCAGAAAACAATTAAGGGAAATGATTTAGTACGCAGATTTAATGTACACAATATATTCATGAAAAAAATCAGTCAAAAGTGGTCCACGCTTTGTAAGAGTCCAGACTCTAGAGACATATTTTAAATTTAAAGTATAAAGAAGTTTTCCTGCCTCCAGACTGGGGGAGGTGTGTGGGGGGGTGGGGAGAGAAAGAGAAAGAGTGAGAGGGGTTAACATAACGAGAGAAAAATAAGGCTTCTCCTAGACATCCTTGTAGTACTAAATGCTGGAAGAAATAGAGGAAGGAGCATTTAGTTTTGAAGATAATAACTCAATAAATTGGCAATGAGTCCAGTTGTTTTATGTTTGAAAACAAAGGAAATACTATTTTCTACTTGAAATTGGAAAAAATTAACTTTGCTCTAATAAAGCTTTGAGGGGACCATGGTCACTATATTTTGTGAATCTATAAAAATATCAAATCATAGTTTTCATATAAATTTAGTTTGTTTTGTCATAACATATGTTTCTTGTAGGTTTTCTTGGGACAGTCTATAATATGGTGACTTGTCCTGATTTTGCAGTGATATTTGCAGTATTAATTATTGATTACAAATTCTGAAGAGAGCAAGAGTTCATAGATCACATAAGTATGAATCCACCTTTAACCACTCTGCCTGGGTATTTATTCCTTGTGCTGACCTCTAATATTTATTGTCTGTACCAATAGGGCAGTGGGATTAATGGTTAAAGATGTTAGCTCTGAAGTCACATTACCTAGGTTCAGATTCAATATTCACATTTACCAATTGTAGGACATTAAAAAGTTGTATATTTTGTTTCTGGAATGAGAGAAAAATAGTACTGACACCACTGAAATAATATGGTAAATTGCTAGGGATAATGTCCAGCACATAGTGAGGATTCAGTTAATTATATATATTGTATGTGTATAAATGTAATATGTTTGTATGTAATTAACTATTAACATAATGCTCAGAAGAGAGTAAATGTTCAGTGGATGATAGTGTTTATCTTTACTGTTATCATTAGTGCTTTATTTGATACCAGAGAAGGCAGTGTTTCTTTGTATTTTTATGTGTATACAATATAAAGGTCCAGTGACATAATGAAAGACTTGAAAGCAAGGCTCTTTTTTTATCCTCAACACCTAACATAGTAGGAGTCATTAAACCATGTGATGTGCTGGATTCACCTTGTGCCAACATCATAGCTGATTGGGCACATCTCTTCCCATTCTCAACTTCTTGTTCAATGACATCATCCTGTTAGCTTGAAATTAGCCACGGCAGGACTATTTACATCATAGAAATTGAAAATACCACAAATCGGGGCTTCCTCCTATGTCGGAGAGCAGTTTGTGCATCATTTACTAGCACATCCCTTACTAAATGTTTGTCAGTACTGACATAAAACCAAAGCTCTATAACTATTATAGTGACTCTTAGCCCAGTTTGCATATTAGAATCATCTGTAAATTTTTTTTATCTTGTTTTGTTTTTTAGAGAGTGCTTGGGCTCCCAGCCAATTTTGTACCAGTCAGTCATGGTTGATATTGACATAATTCAGGAAAAATTCCAACTGTATCCCACAGGAGATGCTATAATCATGCATTAGACACTCTGTTAAATCAGTCTAGGGCACTTGAGATGAAGCACATCAAAAATTACTTTCACATTGGTATATATCTATATTTTTATCTATCTCCTCACATATAATGAACTATATGAGATTATTGATTTCTGCTTATATACTTATTAAACTCCCATAAATTAATACTGTGTTGAGATCACCAACTCTTACTGTGAGGTTAGTAGTGTGTTCTTAATCATTTGGGGTTGCAAACTGAAATGCCTACAACAGTGTTTCCCCAGCTACTTTGTTTACAAAGAATCACGTAGGATGATTGTTAAAATTCAGAATCTACCATTATTCTAGATCTTTTGAACCAGAATCTCCAGAGGATGAGCTGGGGATCTATATTTTTAGTCAAGAGTCTCGATGGTTTTTCTAATCTGGCAGTTTTGGGAAACCCTAGCTGATAGGAGCTAAGTAGATGACGTAAGTGGATGGAGCATGGTGAGTCAGGCAGGTGAGGAACTGAGATAATGCCTTGGCTGTAGGGACTAGGGCCAGCTACCTTCAAGTTTTCAAGATAAGCCAGAAATATGGATTATTACATAAAATATTCTTATTTTTAAATATTGACAAATTGCTCATTGTCTTTGTATTATTACCATCCAGGTCAAACTAAACCTTATAATGTACTTGCATTTAAAATAAATGTTTACCATCTCTCAAAATACTGTGAAAGGTAGCAGTGAATGAAAGAAGTCAACTGTGGTCCCATCTACTCTCTATCTTTATTCATTCCGTGCCATTCCCCTGCACAGTGCCCTCTTCTCTGTTTCTTATTCAGTAAAGCAATACCAGGAAGGGAAAGAGAAAAGTGACACCTTTATATGTCTCCTATCCTTGGCACATAGTAGGCACTCAAGTAATATTTGCTGAATACTTCTGAAAGTTTTAAAGAACTATTTAGGCATTTTCTAGTAAAAGTAGTTTTATTATATGAATATAAAAAAGTGATTATATTATCTGACGGTAAAAAGTGACTCGGGTATAAATTGAATTATCTGGGTGTAAAAGGAAGAGGTAATGGGGGACAGTTAAGATAATGACTTCTTGGTGATAGACAAGTTTTAACATATATATAGTGCTTCTTTGTTTTGTTTTTTTTCCTTACTTTCCTCCCCCAAAATGCATTATAATCACCAGATGCAGAAATTACCTGTACCTGCATAAGCAGAAGGTAGTTCATAAGCTCCTAGAGTCAGAGATCCTGTCAATCTTTGTTTTCATCATACCCCTAGTGTCTAACAGAACAAGATTACCTTCATAAGTACTAAGTGGGATAAGGAATGAGTGAACAGATGAATTAAGTAGGTAAAGCACTTGTCATATATATTCATGTCAATTATGCTGTAATTATGTCAATTTGACTAAGCATATATAGAACCCTTTCTCTGATTGGTACCAATGTGCTCTATAGAGTTATTATAGACCAGCCATATGCTAGACTTATTACAGAACGTATGCAAATTTATATAATCATTATTTAAGAAACACATGTACACGTTTTTATTGAAATGGAATTCATATCTTGTTTAGCTTCTCCAAGGGCCAAGCATTTGGCTCATAGGAAGCGACTGCTCTGCTGGGAGAAAAAAAAATACCGACTCTGTATAATCGTTGGAAAGAGAGAGAGAACAAGTAACAAATATTGTTCTAGTGAATTTTGGGGTGTTTAAGGAGTAGATATTATATGAGAAACGAGTAGAGGCAGCCCTGTTTAAATAGGTTCAATGACACTTTCTGGATGCAAACACCAGTCCTGCTTCTTGGTAAGAGACTGAAAGTGAAATGTTAAAATGGCTTTATATTTGCAGTACTTTTACTCAGCAACCTGATTTTACTAATAACATATCCACCTTAAATTAAAATATATAATATATCTTTTAATATTTTGGTCTAGTTCCCAGATCGAGTCATAACATTATTATAATAGACTATTATTTTTAAGGTATAGAGTTGTTTCCATTTTCCCTTTTTAGATATATAAACTCCTATTATCAGAGTTTTTCATGGTTCTGAAGCATTTCTAGAGCCATGATATATGATAAATGGCTTGTTTCATCCTGCAAGATATGGGGCAGAAAATATTAGCCTTGCCATACTGGAGACTGTTTTAATATTTTAGCTATTTCCACATGATCTCCTTTCGGTGATATTATGTATATAAAATTACTTTTTAAGTGTTCTGATATTTTCATTGGTTCCTACTGTAGCACTATAATAATGACAACACTGTCTAAATCATAGATATTAAATGTCTTGAGAGATTTTATTCTCAAGAATGTAACAGAAGGACATGCATTTGAACTGCAAAACTGCAGAACACAATATAAAGTGAATATATTAGATTTGCTAAGGGAAGCATTAAAAGGCAATGGATATAAATTGAGAAACATGACCATTTCATTCTACTGAAACCAACAAACAAATAGATATGTGTTTCAAATAAAACTGTAAATAATATTATAACAGAACTTTCCATGGCACCCTCAAACATGCACACATATCAAAATGAGCTTAAGCTGCAGTATTAATATGGGAAAGAAAGGAAAGCAGAGGCAGAAGAAATAAGAGTCTCTGAAACAAAGGCAGTTTAGTATTGCAGGAATATGTTCAGATATATCTAAGTCCTTGCTCACTGTTCTCTCATTATTTTACATCCTAAATCCATATGATTTGTAAGAACAATTGAACACCTTGGGAATTTCCCAAGTTTAGTAGAATGCCATCTTAGTGCCTCCAAAAATACTCACTGAATGTCATATTTGCTTAAACTGAAATTGTAGAATTTTCTAAATTTCAACAAATATCAAAACAGTGAAGCTGCTTTTTTAAAATTTGGAAATATGGGGCTTCCCTGGTGGCACAGTGGTTAAAAATCCGGCTGCCAATGCAGGGGACATAGGTTCGAGCCCCGGTCCAGGAAGATCCCACATGCCGTGGAGCAACTAAGCCCATGCGCCACAGCTACTGAGCCCGTGTGCCACAACTACTGAAGCCCATGCACCTAGAGCCTGTGCTCAGCAACAAGAGAAGACACCGCAGTGAGAAGCCCACGCACCACATCGAAGAGTAGCCCCCGCTCACCGCAACTAGAGAAAGCCCGCACGCAGCAATGAAGACCCAATGCAGCCAAAAATAATTAATTAATTTAAAAAATTTGGAAATATAATTTTGCTTTGTTTTTGTAAATATGTAGTAACTAAAATTTGAAAACATATTCTCATAAACTTCTTTCATCTTTGTACTTCATGGTTTGGCTTTTCTTCTCACTCTGTTACTCAGTGTAGTAACAGTTAAGTTGATGGGATTGAATACTATCTGGACTTCAAATCCTGCCACTTACCAGTTATGTGACCTTGGCTTAGTCACTTAACTTTTTTGAGGCTCTGTTTTTTTTCAGATATAAAAGGAGCTTATAATGTATTCCTGATAGGAATGGTATAACAAATTTAAAAAGTTTTCCCCAGTAAATTAAAAACTTAAACATAAGACCTGAAACCATAAAACTCCTAGAAGAAAACATTGGGAAACGCTCCTTGACATTGGCCTTGGCAATCGTTTATTGGATATGATACCACAAGCAAGCACAAGCAACAAAAGAAAAATTAATAAATGAGAGCATATCAAACTAAAAAGCTTCTGTGCAGCCAAAGAAACAGTCAACAAAAGGAAAAGGTAACCTAAAGGATGGAATAAGATATTTTCAAATCATGAACCTGATGAGTTAATATTCAAATATATATAAAGAACTCATACAAGTCAAAAGAAAAAATCCATTTAAAAGCAGACAGAGGAACTAAACAGACATTTTTTTTTTTTCTAAAAAAGACAAGTGGACAATAGCACATGAAAAGCTACAGCCATTATGGAATACAGTATGGAGTTTCCTCAAAAAATTAAAAATAGATTTAGCATGTGATCCAACCATCCCACTTCTGAGTATGTATCTAAAGGAAATTATATCACTAACTTGCAAAGATATAGACACTCCCATGTTCATTGCAATATTATTCACAATAATCAAGATATAGGCATAACCTGAGTGTCCACCAACAGATAAATGGATAAAGAAGATGTAGATGTGGTGTACAAATGGATTATTCAGGCATGAGAAAGAAGGAAGGGTGAACCTTGAGGGCATTATGCTAAGCGAAATAAGTTAGAGAAAGACAAATACTGTATGATCTCACTCATGTGGAATCTAAAAAGCCAAAAACTATATGTGGTAGTTTTTTTTATTAAAACTGTTATTTCATTATGGCATAATTTTTTTCTTTTATATTAACATGATCCCAGATCATAAAGAAAACACATTCACCAGTATTACCTCGCTTCTTTTACAAGGTGGACTTTGTGCCATGCATTTGAAGGTAGATAGGCTATCTCGTTTAAAATTAGGTTATGATTATGGCATTTTATTCCAAAAAATAGTGTTTTCTTTTATACACCAAAATATATTGTTGTATATACAGATCTTCTCTACCTTTTAATTACTGTGATCTTCTGATTGAGACAAAACATATTGTTTAGGATGTATTTTATGTAATACTTTCCCAAAGAGCTGGTTATTTTATCCTGTTACATATATGAAAGTATTGGCTTTTCTATTAATGAGTTTGAGTAGAAGGAGTTCTTAAGGGACATTTAGTCCATTCCTGACACCTATGTAGTACAAAAAAACACTTCCTAAAATAAGACACTAGTCTCCTGCTACAAGAAAGAGAAATAGTGGTAAAGGCATGTAACCAACTTTGTTCTTATTTCCTGTCATTATAAAAACATTTTTTCTATTGTCCAGTAGTCTATATTCTTTTGTATAATTTAAAAAGCATTGGACATGGATGATGGGTGAAGAGGGGTAACTGGCTAGGTGTCTAATCAAAAGCCTGGATTTCCCCATCAAGAATGTTCTGTATTACCTCTGGGATTCTGAAGCACTGAAAACAACTGCCCAGACAATAAAAATGAATTATGAATATTTTGGTATTTAAGAGAAAAGTATATGTCTAATCAGTCCATTGGCTGTAATGTTGCTATGTCAGTTTGAAATCTTTGAGTTCATTAGAGCTATTAGAAACCCAAAAGAATGAACACATAAAAGTAAGCAGTCTCCTTATAGCTAACTGTATATCTAATATCCTTGTGATTTTACTTACCTGATACCTTGGACCCTTATTATAGTAAGAGAAGAAAAGTCCTCAGAGTAAAAAAGAGAAGGAGAAGACTGAGTTCAGACTTTTTAGGAAATTCTTTTAGTATGGAGATTCCTTAGAAAACTAAAAATAGAGTTACTATATGGTTCAGGAATCTCTCTCCTGGACATATATCTGGAGAAAACCATAATTCAAAAAGGTGAATGCACCCCAGTGTTCATTGCAGCACTATTTACAATATGCAAGAGATGAAAACAGCCTAAATGTCCATCAACAGATGAATGGTTAAAGAAGGTGATATATATATTTATATATATATATGTATATATAAATGTGTATATATATATATAATGGAATATTATTCAGCCATAAAAAGAATGAAATAATACCATTTTCAGCAACATGGATGGACCTAGAGAATATCATACTAAGTGAAGTAAGCTACACAAAGAAAAATATGTGACATCACTTATATGTGGAATCTAAAAAATAAAAGATACAAATGAACTTATATACAAAACAGAAATAGACCCACAGATATAGAAAACAAATGGTTACCAAAGGGGAAAGGGGAAGGGGAGAGATAAATTAAGAGGTTGGGATTAACATGTACATACTACTATATATAAAATAGATAACCAACAAGGATGTACTGTGCTACTGAGTATAGCACAGGGGACTATACTCGATATTTTGTAATAACCTATAAGGAAAAGATATATACTCTGAAAAAGCATACATATATGTATACATATAAAAGAATATATATGTGTATATTTATATATATATATATATGTGTCTGAATCACTGTTCTGTACACCTAAAACTAACACAACATTTTAAATCAACTCTACTTCAATCAAATAAAAAAAGAGTGAACTTCTAATTTCCTCACTCCACCTGACTGACTCCTCTGAAGCCTCCCAGTTGATGATAACTTCTTGGTGCTCAAAAATCTTGAAATCATCCTTATTTCCTTTCTGCCCCCCCATATCACAATTTCACTTCATCACGAAATCCTCTCAGCTTTCTCTTCAAGACTTTTTTAGAAAATATGACCACTTCTTACCACCTTAGCTATTAGTACTATGTATCTGGTTTCATTTAAAAACTTCTGTAATTATAATCAACAAAATATGTTCTTTGACCAAATATGAGCCAAAATAAACTTAAAAATCAGGCAATATTATCTGTAGTATTTGCAATGTGAAGATCAGTTTTGAGAAAATCATAACTTTTAGATCATAACTCATTAATATTATCAATTGTGACAAACCAATATGTATGTATAAGCTTGTCTAACTTTTTTCAAAAAATTACTAATATACTTATAAGTTACTAATTTATTAATTTTTTCTGTTTGGTACTGTAATATTTATTATTTTATTAAAATATTCAATGGCATCATTATGCATTATGTCCCCAAAGTTTGGTAGAGTTTTAACCTTTAATTACTTTTAAACACCTTAAACTTGCTCATACTGTATCAGTTGGAAGGATAATTATTCACTGTCTGGTTTTCTTCTGGCTGTTATTTCCAATATGTAGATCTACTTCATGTTCTTTGAAATTACAGGCAAGCTCCTAATTTAGCACCTCTGCACTCCGTTCCCTCTGCTCTTTACCATCTTCCTAATATCAGCACTGCTTATCCTCTCATCTTTTCAGGTTTCTGCTCAAACATCATCTCATTGAGACCTAAGCTTATCACTTTATTTGATGTTACTAGCTCTTCCAGCCCCCACCAAAGAACTTTACATTTGCCATACCATACCATGCTTTATTTGTCCTTTTTTTTTCAGTTTGACTTACCAATTTCAAAAATAGAATTCTATTTCTTTATTTTTTATGTTTTTACCTTTTTACCTCCTTCTTAGAATATAAGCTACATAGCTGGGATCCTTTGAAGTTTGTGTTGGTTTTCATTAGGTGTCACCTTCCTAGAACCTTGAATAGCACATATCAGTACCTCAATATTATTTTTAGAAATATTTGTTGAAAGAAGAAATAAGCATGAATCAGGTTTTATGCTTGTAACCACAAGCAGTGCCTATCCTTGTGGAGTTTAAACTCCACAGAAAAAGACAGACATTAAACGGATATTTAAAATAAATATATAAATTTTGAGACATACTAATTGGAATGATTCAGAGTTCTATGAAAGGGTTAAAACTGAGCTCTTGACCTATCTCTGGTGAGAGAAGAAGCTGTAGGGGTTGGATGCCTTAGTGCTGAAAATATGATCTGAAAAGTAAGAATGGACTTATGTGTAGATGTGGATAGGGGCCAAGGGAGAGAGTATTCCCAGCAGAGAGAACAGCAAAGTTGGTGTGGAAGAAAAAATTAGCAAGGAAGATTAGTTTAAGGCACTGAATAAAATGTGGAGTGTCTGAGCGGGCAAGACATATAAAATGAGGCTGGAGAGTTAGTAGGTACACCATGAAGAGCTAAGTAGGTCAGAGTAAGTATTTTTTTGTTTGCTTGTTTCTTTTGCCTAACAGCAATGGTAACTATTGAAGGGGTTCTATACTATGGAAGTTGAGGGTAACAGAATCAATTTGTATTTTGAAAAGAACAATATGTCTCACATGTGAAAAAGAATGAATGATGAGCAAGAATCGTCTTTACAGATTTTTACGGTAAAAAAGTAGCTCAGAGGAAGGATGATGATAGCTTAGACTATATCCCCTCTCCCAAAAATATATGGTGATCACTTATGATTGTCTTCACTGACTTTTTTTTTCCAGTCATTCATATAGGTTCACAATTTGATTCTTCTTTTTTTTTCTTTTTTTTCAATTTATATTTATACTTTGCACATTTACTCCAATAACTTAAAATATTACTAATATAGTACTGCCTTCCAAATTAAGATCTGCATTAAGGACTAGCTCCATAATTTGTGGAGCCAGTACTGAATGGAAAAAACAGAGCTCCTTGTTGAGATACTGTTAGGAATGTCTAGACAGTAGTGGCATAGCATAGAGGGAGTCCCTTTTTTCCAGTGATGCCCTGTGCAACTACATAGAGAGTTTGTCTGCAAAGCTGGTCCTTTTTACAGACTCCATTTCTCCCCTCGCTCAAGATAAAATTAAATTGGAAACTATGTACTTGACATCTATAGCTAGATGTCTCCCAGGCACATGACAATAAATGTGTCTAAAAATAGACCTTAAATTTCCCCTTTAATATAGAGTTCTCTTGTGTGTTTTGTTGTTTGGTGTTGGTTTCTGCCTCTTTTAGTTGATGGTATCATCATTTTCTCTCTCACGGAGCTAAGATCCTGAAAAGCATCTTCAATTTTACCCTCATGCCCTTAATCCAATTAATCAAGAAGTCCCACCAACTAAAATTTCACATATCTCTGCAACCTTCTCAATATATATACAGACCTTTATCTCTTATCACAGTCACCCCCTTACTCTTTTTATTTGCTGACTTTAGTCTCAATTATCTCTTGTCCTCCTTCAAAAGGCTATCAATATTTCCCCTTTAAGTCATTTGACATTATATTATTCTTGCCTAACTTAAAGATCTTTGATGGCTCTCTAACACTTCTATAGAAAGAACAAATTATTTAGGAGAATATTCAATTACCTTCATAACCTGGCACTACCTCACATTTTGTTCAAATTAATACCTCTGCATTTCCCTCTTTATCCACACTTCCCTCAACAATACCATCCTTCACCAAAGATGCTATTGATATTCCCATCACCATACCTTTGGCTTTAGTCTTTCTGCCTATAATATCCTTACCTATGATTCTATAGCTACTTAAATGTCAAGAGCCAGCTCAACTGTTAATGTGTCTATGATACATTAGTCCCTTCTGCTGTCTAGTCAGAAAGAGTAATTTCCTTTACTGTATTCTAGTTTTGTTGGAAGACAATTCTCCATTGGTTCCTCACATTACTGCATATCTTGCAAGCAGAGCCACTGACTGACTGTCTTTGTTTTGGATTGTTTTTTAATGATGTTTGTATAACAACAGCCCTGTTAGACCAAGATAGTTTTTAACTATCTTGAAACAAAGGGTAGGCATGCTTAGTGCACATTATGAAAGATTTGGGTTCCCTAAGCTCAGGTTTCCTCTCCTGTAATACAATCTACCACATGTACAACTGTCACATGGCTCCACTGGTGTCACTCTGGAACAATAATGGCTTGGGGAATTAGTGCAAGAAAAGGTGGGTATTCTTCCTTTAGTTATTACTATGAATGATAAATTGTCCTTTATCTCTGACCCAGGATTTTTGTGTCTTCTGCCAGCACCATAAGAATTGTAGCAGGCTATCATATTATTTCAGAATTGGGCTAAAATCTCAAATATTCACTTTTCTAAACAGCTATTAGTTAACACATTTATCCATTACCAATTGTATGTGTTATTGCTCTCTCATATTTTCCCTGTAAGGAACCTATTAAATTCAATTTTGTTCAAATTTTTAGTATTTACTCTGTTTGGGGGACTACAGAGCAGGCCCCCCAAACTCAATACATTTGTTGCATAAATGGGTAAATAATTTAATAGCAATATAATTCTCAAAGCAAACTCATTCAGTTCTCAAAGTCATATGGCTATAAGTGTTTTCAGTGAACTGTTGGGTGGAAAGAAGCATATTAGTAATAACCTTTAGCTGTAATGAACTTGTTTAGATTTATTTAATAAAATTAGACATTTCTTGTCTACATAGTTTGCTCATAGTGTTCCTTCTGCTTCATTTGCCTTCCCTACTCTTACAATTTCCATCTATCTTTCATGGTCTATCCTTAGTAAATTATTCCCACATTATTCAATTACATGCAATCTCTCCCCTCCCTTTGTTTAATTTACTCTTTGTCTATAGCTCAATTACATTGCTTATTAGAATTGACTTTGTTTTATATACTTTTCTTATCTCTCTCAGTAGATTGAGTTCTGACAACAAAACAGTTACGTCCAATTGATCTTTGGATCGCCCATGGTGCCAAGCACAGTGTATAATAGGAAATCAATAAATATCAATTTAATTAAATGGAGTAAAGTATTACATACTGTACCACTAACTGGTTCTCATTTCTTTTGCCACTTTATTCCTGATCTCTTCCCATTTACTTGTTTTCAATTCCATTGTTCCTGAGGTGAGTTAAAGCCAACTGAATTCTTTCCAGAAAATAATTTCTTACAGGCATCTAGACATCTGGGGTGCCACATTTGTATTTGAGAACCACAAAAAAAGGAAATATAACAATTTCATTTTAATATCTGTGAGAACAATGACATCCAACAGCTTTTCAACCAGCTTGAATATGCATATGGTAAAAAGAATGAAAGCCAAATCTTCTCAGCTTCCATGGATGGTAACACTCTCTGTGGAAAACTAATAGGAGTAGACAGTCCAATCTCTTTAGGAAAGTGAGAGAGAAAAATGAAAATAGAAACCTTTATCAATTAAAATTCCTTCAGACACCCATGCAGTGTATGAACATTTATTATAAAATGTGATTATTTGAGTGACAAGAATAATTGGTAACTCTTTTTAGTGCCACCAAAGGTATGCCAGATAAGTCCTTACTAAAAATGAAATATTTTGACATAAAAATTCCACTTATGTGTCCTTTTTTGTTCAATAAATATGTTGATTAACCTGAATTTTCCCGTTTTCTTATAACTGAAAGGCTGGCATTTCAATATTTTGACTGAACAGAGTGGCAGCTGTCAAATCAAGTGTAATTTTAGATTACATTTTTAGAAAGCAGCTACTGAAGACTTGTTTAGCATAAAGTATACATGATTTACAAATTAGTTTAGTAACCATCATTTCTTTCATTTCTATTTATAAAATCAACCAAACATTCCTAAACAACTTTAAGAAAACTTGCTGCTAATTTGGCATCCATTAGGTAAGGAAGACTAGGCAAACACAAAATAAAACGAAACTGGGGATGATTGTTTCCAAAGAAATGTATCCATACCTAATCCTCTGGGCCTGCAGTCAAGGAAAGCTCTCTTAATTCACATTCTCAGTAAATCTGATGTTTTAACTGA
Organism: Aethalodelphis obliquidens; assembly: GCF_003676395.1. Taxonomy (NCBI): domain Eukaryota; kingdom Metazoa; phylum Chordata; class Mammalia; order Artiodactyla; family Delphinidae; genus Aethalodelphis; species Aethalodelphis obliquidens. Next base: position 3,660,832 of record NW_020838008.1, read on the forward strand.
ACATCATTTTGGGTAATTCTGTTATATTACGCACTTTCAGATGTGCTGACTTCCACTCTCTTATATGAGGAAAGTTATAATATGAGACAGCTTTCTCTACATTTGTGAACTCGCAAATGAGGAAAAGCAACACCAAAATGTTGCATAATTTTGAATAAACTATAAAGTGCCATGAAATTGCCTTTAAAATCTGAGATGAATATAAATTAACTAAAATACCATCAGTTGTAAAGTGATTATTATGAACAGATTTGTCTCATACTTGAAAATCTTAAATATGCTAAGGAATTTGCAGGTCATTTGTACAGATGATACTTTACATTATTTTCTATCCTTTCAGTTAATGAACTCTTTTTTTTACAGAAGTTTAAGGTTTATAGAAAAGTAGGTGGAAATAACAGAGACTTCCCATGTACCTCCCCACCCCCACCTCAGCCAATTTCCACTATTATTAACATCTTGATTCACTATGAGTATGTTTGTTATATTTGTTACCAGATATGACATGCTCTGATTTTTAACTAGAAGAATTTGGAAAGGTACTAGCATTATATCCAACAGTGAGCATGATACTCAAATAATGTTATTGCAAAATACTACAACCAAGAAGGGTCTTTATTAATATTATGTGGAAACCAATTTCCATGCCTTTCTGTTTCTTTCATTTGTTTGTTTTGTTTTTAATCATAAAGGAAGACCTAGTACTATTTTGAATTCCATTATAGTTTCTCCTTTAGACTTCAGCTGATATCATGAACTTAGGTCTCCATTCTCCATGCCTTCATGCCTCACTGATGTAGAATGCTAGTAGCAAAACACAGGAAAAAAAAAATTAGAAAACAGTTTTGAACAAAAAGATACAAGGTTGAATATTGACGAAACAACACAATAAGTAGTAGGAAATCTACGTAAAAATAAGGCCTAGAAATACAACCACCATTTTCTGTTATGTATAATTTGAACAAACGCATACTGAAAAAAGTTTCTACAATTAGTTATAAGGACCTTCATTGGAGAAACATGGCCTGTTGCGTCATACAGGTGAGGAAATGAATATTTAAGACAAATCCTGATTTACTCCTAGCTGAAGGCTATACTGTTTCTAAAATGGAAGAACTGAGGAAACTTATGTAATGAGCTTATGACTTATAGATTTATATGTAAAATTGTGCATACCAACTATATAGTAAGCACATATAGCTATTATTCTATAGTGTTTATTTGACCATTCTCAATGAATCCTTCAAGTTATCTTCATAAATTTCTAAAATAAATAATTACTATAGGTAGGTATAGCCAGAAGTGGATATCTAAGCCAGGTAGAATCCTGCTGAAACTTACAGATCATATTCTGTTTCCCTAGGTGGCAGACTATGTGAAATTCTGCTTTCAAAATCTTATGCTTATTTGGATATAGTACAAATTACATGTGTACCATGAGCTCACATTTCCCTTCTTTGAATTTTCTAGGCTGACAATTGAAGAGCACTATAATGGTCTAAATAACAATAATTTCTCAACAAACAGTTAATTCTTATGACTCCCAATATCCTAATATTTGTGTAAGCTAAGATCTGATTTTATTTGCAAATGTTATCAATGCCCATTAGGAGTTTTGAATTCAGATTGTCTCATAGATAGTAATGACTTTTTTTTGAATTGAACTCAATTTATATTGACTTTACCCTTCTAAAAATCCCATCTTCAGAGTTTATACAATACAATCGGTTGCAAATAATTAACTAAAGGCATTATTCAGCATGTAAATATGGTTAGTAATTGGGTGTTTTTATTGTAATGTGTATTCCAAGAACTACAATTACCCTGTACTCATATAGTTTTTTTCCTTGTTTAATATCTTAACAATATCTATTAGGCCTAAAATTGAACTTAAAATTCCTGTTAATTTAGAACTGGGTGGCAGGAGATTTTGATGGCAAAATTTACTTTGTAAGTATTCATTGCTCAATTTCCCTTACTTATATTAAGGCACATGTTTAAGAACAAATGAATTTCACTTATGTCATCTCCCTAGTTTGTCTTTATTTATGTCTATGGAAAACTGCTAGGAAAACCTTTTTAAATTCCGTGCAAGTTCAGATTCTCGAACTGTTTTACATAAAATGATTTTTAAAAACTTTAATGAACATTTTTCAGCAAGCTGTGAACTAGCCATATCAATGGGAAGGGCTAAAGGTTCAGGAATTCCTTCTCCAATCTACTAGCAGTGACTCATTTCTTATAAGGAAGAAAAGAACATTGTTAAGTCAGATCTCAATCCAATAAATTAATCAGTGAATTTCTGACTCTGGTTATTAATACACTAGTAGTATGTTAATTAGAAATGAAGCAGGTAGAAACTAGATAACACACTACCATTTGCATTAAGATTCTTCTGCTGCTGCTTGTTATATGTGTGATCATAAACCTATGTATGCCCCCGTCTATTAAAAAAAAAAAAAAAAGAGAGAGAGAAAAGAAAACAACAGTAATACTCGTGTGTGCCTCCTTTGACTGAGTTACAGGAAGAAATATATGATTCTCTTGAGAAACCTAAAGGAGCATAAGACAATCATTAACTTGTCAATCAATTGATTAGATTGTTTGCAAATTAGTGCAGTTGGAGGAAATGAGATATTAGTGATGTTATACTGATTAACTGTCAGATAACTACCTATTAATCGGGCATAATTAATTAGAGCTGATGTTAATCATTCTATAGGCACCTGATTTTCAAAGTTCTAACCATCGAGAGAGCATAGTAGAGAATTACTAAATCTAGCAATCTAACAATATGAAAACAGAGAAAGCACATTCTACTTATTTGCTGGTGGTGATTTCCTTCATGCTCTTCCCTTTGGATATAGTCTACTCTAGGCAACCAGGGTGGACATCTGTAGGTTTAGGGAACAATTCTTTTTGCTAATGAGCACTGATGCCTTCATGACAAACAGATGATGCCTGCAGATGGTTGGTCCCCTCCAACCTCCTTGGCTGTTCAATTCTCACAGATTTCTATACAAATATACTCCATTTTAACATATTTCATCACAAATTTATCATACTCCCAGAAAAAGCGCACCCTAAAACTGTTTTTTCCCATTTCTTCAAAAAGCCTTTGGCATTTAAATATTTATCTTGACAGAGTTGTAATTAAGATGGGAGCAGTGTGTGTGTTTGTGTATGTGTGTGTATGTGTGTGTGTATTTGCTAAATATACTAACATAGTTAATGCATTTCAACCCCATTTTCCTTCAAAGATTATGTTATATATTGCTCCCTTTTTGCTTCTTTCAGTGTAAATATGACCAAAAAATAAAAGTGACAACATTTTGTACCTTTCACAAGAATCTTCTGGATTCTCAAGAATAGTTCACAAATATATGCAGAAGAATAATTAATCAGGGGTTCTAAGAAATTGCTGCAATTAAAAAGGGGACAAACCCTTTTCTGAATTTCCCTTTTTTTTTTCATTGAAACCTGTTGTGGAATACCTATCCATTTTATACTGGCAAATGTTCATTTATTGAACTGTTTTAGAAACTAGGTTCTTTTTGTTTCTTTCTTACATTAAAAAAGAGTGAATTATGGCCAGTAAACTGACATTCTTTAATAAAATATAAGGTATTCACCTTTTTTAACTTTTAAGCTGCTTTGAGGTACAATATTTGCTTCCTGTCAAGCTGATTATGGCTAATACATGTGCTATATCACTGCTATTGAAACACAATACCTTGGATCTTCCTGAAACAAAAGGTTATGTTGGTGCCAATCATTCATTTCTCCTGTCTGACATAAGATAAAATCAGATTTGCTAATAACAGATGCACAATCCCTTGGCAAGCTGTAATGGGACCAGAAAAGATGAAAGGCAAACATAGCTCAGTGAAACAAAGTGAAGGTTAAATGTGTTACCCCTTGCAGTGTCTGGTACCCTGATTACTGATGTGAATCACATAATGATTCCTGCCATTAATAGAGATATAGCGGTTAGCCAATGTTCTACAGCAGTCAGCTATGTTGACCAAAAGAATCATTCATTTTTGAAGTTCTATATACACATTGAAAATTAACCTTAGACTTTTTAAGGAAAAAGCAAAAAACACTACGAATTCTTTTTTTTTTTTTAGAAAATTCTAATTCTCAGTGAAAAAAATGTTCACTGAGAACACTTTCATCTTGGTTAAGCTTCGTTATACTTTCAGCATATAGGTTTGCTTACTACTGAAGAAGGCTAATGTTTGTCATATTTCTTTTTGCTGCTAATAGATTAGGATGAATCTAGCCTTCCAACTGTCTGTAGTTTCTGCAGTGCTTCCAACTCAGGAAGCAGAAGCCTCAATTCAAAAAGATAGATAAATAGATAGATAGATAGTTAGATAAGAGATGAACTAGTGTCATTCCCTCTTTCCTCCTTCTCTATTTCCATATTTCTCCCTATTTAGCCTTTTTGCAGTATTTTTCTTCAGTCATGGAAATTTCTTCAAGAGTTTATTTTCTCTTTCACTCAACTACAGTAGTGTCATTATAAACTCTAAACTGAGCTGAAAATTCCACTGCAGATCTAAGCAAATAATTCTACTTTAGAGTATGGTATTTATTGTCAAACCTAAGCAACTAAACTTGTCTTCATCTTGAACTTCTCCAACTTTTGGTAAACTGTATTCATGAGGTAATAATCAGAAGATCTTGCTATATTCCAACAACAAATTATTTTTTAAAAAAAGCAAACAACAACACTGATGGGCTCCAGTGGATGCTCCAACTTAATCTTATTAGAGTAAATTTTAACTCATTTCAATTATGGTAGACCAGATATCAGAACAATTTGAGATTATCTATTTAAAGCTCAAGTAAAGTATTATGTGGGTATTTGGATATATATATTTCTGGCATTTAGATTAGAAGTCTGAGCTGAAAATATAAATTGAGTAGTTTCTATCTTATATGAGATAATATAAAGCCAGGCAACTGGAGGATGTAATCAAAGAGTGAGTATAGACTGAAAGGGTATCTAAGACGTAAGCTTCAGAATTTCTGATGAATCAACATTTATTATGGCCTTATCAGTAGATGGGTGATTGGTCAATTGCCTGACCACTTTGTATCAAATATTAAATACTAAAAAAATATGCTGTAGACTAGCTAATTTTCTCAGTAACCTTCTTTTGCCAGATGGTTCAGAAGAGAATACCAAGGTGATTACATGTATGAGAATAAAACTCTTGTGGAATGGACAAATGGACTTAATTCATATGACTCCTTTTGTCAGTGCCACCAGCCATCTCTGACTTCGCATTTAGCATTTCATACAATTGATTACTACCTCTTCCTCAGTGTACTTTCTTTATTTGATGTCCAAGATACCAAAATCTTATGGTTATACTGCTACCAAACTAGCCCCTTTACTTTACTTTTCTTATTCATCTCTTTTCTCCAATCTCTTAACCTTGTAGAATTCAAAACTCAATCTTTGGATCTCTACATATACTCAGTCAATTCCTTTTGTCATCTTCTGGTCTTTTGACTTTAAATACCTCAGATAAGTTTAAAAATACTCAATATTTATCTTACGCCTAGAGTTCTCCTTTCTATAAATAACAGACTTGTATATCTAAATGCTCACTCACATTTTTACTTGACCTTTGTACAGACATCTTAAACTTAACACCCATCCAAATCTCCCTCACACGCTTGATCCACTCTACAACCTTTCCCATTCTCGGTTAATGTTAATTTTATTCTTTTACTTATTCAAAACAAATATATTTTAATCATGTTTGGTACTTCTTTTTCTCTCGTATCCCACATTTTTCTGCAAGAAATCCCTGGGTTCTCCCCTCTCTGAATAAAGCCTGAATCTGGATACTTCTCATCACCTTCACTGCTACAAGCCAGGTACAATTGCAAACATTTCCAGCATGGTTTTAGCACTGCTTTCCTAACTAGACTCACAGATTCGAAACTCTCTCTGCCTCCCCACTCCCTCCAAGAAAACATAGTGTATCCTCAACCCAGCAGCTAGAGCAGTCCTTTCAAAATATAACTTAGTTTTCTACACAGACGTTACTTCTTCTATGAGGGTAAGCATTTATTAAAAAATTCAAATAGTGCCCCTCCAAGAATTTTTTATTCTTATCCCATCTAGTTTTTCTATAACACTATGTTCTAGCATATGATTTACTTATATACTGTACATACTATTTAATTATATCTCTACTCAATAGAATTTAAGCTCCAGATATACTGATGTTTTAATGATTTGTTCATCATTGTATAGTAAACGCATACTTATTCAATCTTTGTTGAATTAATAAGGGGATTAATCACTCAGTCCATGTCTTAAAGGATGTTCAGTGTCTCTTGGAGAACCATTTATCTACTAACTGCTAGTCTAATGTTTTACCAAACTGATCTACACTGGCCATCTTCATGAAAGCATGGTCTCTATGAATTAGACAGTAAGGTTTGGTGTCAACATAAAAGTGATGGTCAAATTAGTTCTCAGGAAATTACATCAGGGGTTCAAGAAATGCCTACTTTGATAACAATAAGTTGCAGAAAATGATAGGAAAATTGTCTGGTTGAAATTAGATCAATGTATAAACTTTCAAAGTTATTGTCAAGTGAACATTTTTCCAAATGGCTGAGTGGCTACCTTGAATGAACTAGACATTACAGTAAGTGCACTGCATGCCTCCCAGTAGCAACATAATAAGGCAAACTTAACAATTCTCAGGTAATTCTATGGGATAATATAATCAATCAATATTTGTTCTTAAATTCTTTTTAATGTATACATAGTTTGACTTTGTCATTGAATAATTAGAAAAAATGAACTTGTGTAGTGATACAAATTCATTCAATTAAAGAAACTTGTAAAATTTTATATATGCAAAATGGTTATTTAGTGCATTTTACAAAAGAAGTGTTAAATAAAGTTTTATGAAATATAAATTATTTGAAGTTTTACATTATAGCATAGAGCTTTCTCATTTAAAACCCGAATTAGGTATATAATATTTTCATTAATCATAAGGTATTCATTATGAAAAGATTCTTAAGAAATGGCTAATATTACTGCTTTGTGTTTAAAGCATCATTTTCTGATAACAGTAAATCAATATTCCCCGCAAAAATTGAAAAAATATACATGGATGCATTTTTATTCAACTTCACTTATTAGTATGGCTATTAAAATGAAATTTTATTTCAATACTTAAAACTTATATATTTCTTCTTTTTATAAATTTTGTGATTATATTTACAGCCCACCCAGATGATCCAAGATAATCTTCCCATAGCAAGATCCTTAACTTAGTCATATCTGCAAACTCCCTTTTGCCATATATAGTAATATTAACAGGCTTCAGGATATGGATATCTTTGAGGACAATTTTGAGCATATCCCAAAAAGGAAAATTCAAAAACCTCAACATAACATTTTGTAATTATGTTCTTGTCGAACCTTGGATATATCAGAGCTGATGATTATTTGACTTGATATAATATTTTTTTGGTTTATATTTTCATTATCTTGCATCGTTTGTGAAAATAACTCAACTGAAATTTATAAATGTATTGCTATCTTTGCCTCAATGGAATATAAAACCCTATTCTTTCATTTCAAAAAGTATGATTTATTATGTTGTATAAATTACTAAAAATAGCTGAGCATAAATCAATACACAATGGCTGATGGCTGATACTAATATAATTTACTATGAAATATAATTTGGTCAAACGCTCCAGAATTCTCATTAATATATATATATATATTTTTTTACTTTCAAGTACAAAGATTGGATATTACATGTACACATATTTTTAGCCCATGTCTTCATCTTTTCGAAAGTCTGCTTTGCTCTGGGAGAAAAAAATATCCAATTATAAAACCATCTGGTATTTTGATTTTTTATTGTAAATTTAAGATTTTAATCCCTTACCTCTGTATGCAGTTAAACGAAAGCACAGGTTTTCAAGTGAGGTACAGCCTTTTTATTGTTCCTTTCGATTAAAAAAAAAGAAAAAAGGAAGAAAAAAGAAAAAGCAACCATCTGCCTGTGCCAGCTGCTAGAATGCTGAGAAGATAATGGAATTCTTATATATGATATCATTTTGTTTTTCTAGTGGAAGTTGTGACATCTTCAACAGTTCTCTTCAGGATACACCTGCTTTTCTAACTAAGAAAATTGAAGCCAGTAGATAGTAAAAGGGTTGTCAACCTTATATTAACACAACTCTTAGAAAGCCTCCCATGGAGATATAGTTGTAGATATACATATAGATATACATATATAGTTTTATTTAAATTTCTTTACATTGTTTTATAAATTACATTTTAAATGCTAAAGAAGAAATAGAAAATAAAACAGATTCATATTTTAATGCTGTCATTACTATAAATCATGCTCATTTAGTAAGCAAACACTTGTAAACACATTTATAGAACAATTTTCTTCTTGTCTGAATTTTAGGGGGATGATCTGAGAGCCCTGGGTAGTTGTATCCAAAACGTGTTGAAGCTTTTTGGGTTTTTTTTACTTCTCTTTCATTTTTTATGGATGGAAATAATCATTATTCTGAAATTATTAGGAACCATAAAATCCAGTATTGTTTGAATACATGGAAAACTATGAAATAGTTTTGAACATTGACTGGTAAAGGGGTGCCACTCATAAATTTTTGTATATTTTTTCTTCTTTAGCACAGAAATTGCACATTATTTCACATTATAATCATGAAAATAAAATTACCTGGAGGCAAAACTTCCTTATTCTTTAAAAATTGCTTTTGAAGAGTTTTCCTCATTGTTCTGTGTATTTTTAATAGTTTCAAAAGATCTTACATTCCTTTTGGATGTGAACATTATTGTAATGAAGAAAGGGAAATAGAAGTTCTTGGTTCTAGTGGTTTGGGGCCATTTTAGAGATGGAGTATTCTTAGAAGTGTCTCTGAACATGAAAAGTGACAGCTAGTTCTGTGGAATCAAGAATATCAGGACATAAAACCCTCTGAACTGAACTAAACACTGAGAAAGGGCTTTCACTCAAATAATGTTGCTAAATGTCTCTCTTCCTCATTCAATGATTGTAATCTGAGTAAGACAGTCAGCCATCACCACTGAATACTAGAACTAAATTTAGGGAATCACTTCCTTTGTGTAAGTGACTTTCCATGTTTCCTTTTATTTCAGAAAGTTATAGAACATACAAGAAAAGCATAGCAATTCTTTGCCCCAGAGTGGTCAGGTATAATAAACAGAAAACCAGCATGGAGGAAATTTGTCTGAAATTAAGAAAGAGATAAAAATCATCAAAACTGCCAAACATATTACAGGTAAATAGAAAGCAACAACACCAAAGAATAAAGGGAAATTATTACCTTTTCAGAAACATAGGTTTTGAAGAAAAAGAAAAAGTTTTCACTTTAGGATTCTTGATTCAAATTTTCAACTTAATCAAGAGCACTTTAGGCATATGGAACTGGAGACATGGTGATAAATATCAAGATAATTGGTATGAAGATAAAAAAACTGCTGAACTTAAAATTGTACTGGAGGCAATAAAAATATTCCAAATACTTAGTAAAGATGAAACCTAATTTGGGAACTAGATATAGGAGTGAAAGGATAAAACAATCCCCACCAAAGTGTGCAAAGAGAAATGATAGACATGTATAGTAAGAGGATAGAGATATACAGTCAGAATATATATAGAGACAGATTTAATTAAGAGTTTAAAAAATAATATTCAAGCCTTCCTGGTAGCTCTTCATATTTCCTTCAAAAAATATAGAGCAATCAGAATAAATTTGAATAACTTAAAGTCATAGAATGCCCAAACGTAAAACTATTTGAAAGTGAATAAGGAAAATAACTCCAGATCCTACCACTCCTACCCAACGACAAGCCTCTGTGGTAAGAAAGATCACTCTGAGATAAACCGCAAGGAAGAGAGAATTGGGGATCTACTGATAGACCACAGAAAGAGGAACTAGGTCCATTGTGAGTTGAAAAGTACTAAAAATGTACACTACTAGATAAGAACATGGACTGCATGGAAGGAGCTTCAAAGTAAAAATGATTTGATGTGGCGAGTAACCTTGCAACATGTGGGAAAAAAAGAGAAGGAAAAAAAGACAGGGGAGGCATCCTCTAGCAACTGGCTGGTTAAGGGGAAGAGGTGTGGACACATATCCCATCTCCCTACCAGAAACAAACAAATGAACAAAGAAAAACAATTTCTGAAAGAATTTGGACTTTGCCAAACTGAAAGAAAAGGGTGCCACTGAACTAAATATCTTGTAAACCACCTTGAAATTACACTGGCAATTTTTAAAGTTCAATATATGTCTTAAGAGTTGCCATTAAAAATTCGGAATTTGAGTTTAAACACACCTTAAGATGTGAGGCTTCCCCATTTTAGGAAGATTTAGGAGTTTTTTTGGTAAAAATCTCAATAAGTAAGAAAATTTCAACATGCCCAAAAGGCAATAATGTAATGAAAATTCACCTGGTGTACTGAAGACCTGCAAGCAAACAGGCAAGAGAATGAAAGTGAGAGAGATCAAGAAAGGAGTATAGGGCTTCCCTGGTGGTGCAGTGGTTGAGAGTCCACCTGCCGATGCAGGGGACACGGGTTCGTGCCCCAGTCCGGGAAGATCCCACATGCCACGGAGCAGCTGGGCCCATGAGCCATGGCCACTGAGCCTGCGCGTCCGGAGCCTGTGCTCCGCAACGGGAGAGGCCACAACGGTGAGAGGCCCGCATACTGCAAAAAAAAAAAAAAAGAAGTATAGAGTGTATATAGTGTAAGACAATAGCAGATGGACAAAGAAGGGATTTTAATATAATTGAAGTCCCTGAAGAAGAAAAAGAAAATAATGAATGTCACTAGTGTTTAAAACTATATCCAAAAGCACTTTCCAGAAATAAAACCTAAACCTACATCTTGAAAGGGCCCATTAAATAGAGGAAAAAATTTAAGTCCAAATAATCAACTCTAATCCTAGTAAAAGTATTTCATTTTAATTATAAAGAAAAAAATTTTTCTTAGAGTTCTTGATGATGTTTCCTGGGGATGGGGGAGAAAATAAATTTTAGGGCAAAACAATTATACATTTTGCCCTAAATGCAGCAGACATTTCAAATTAACATAGAAAATGAAGCAACAATGAAGCAGCCTTTTCAAAAACACACAACAAAAGAGAGATCATAAGCATGATCCAAAGATTGTATGTACATCTCAGATCTCCTTCAAGTATCAATCCTATAGAAAATGAGTTTTAAGTATACAACAACATGTATATCAATATTGTATAGCCATGAGCCCTTTTAAGGAAATTACTGTGGCTTAAGTTTCATTCAAATGAAGATGTCTAGGCAAACTTTAGTGAAGGACTGATGTAGGACATAAAAATATATATCATGACAGATCTAAGGCTGAAAACAAAAGTGAGGATAAAAGTGGACGAATGATATATCAAATTTATATTATTAAAATGTACTAATGAAAGTAAACAATGGAAGGAGAAGGGAAAGTAAAAAGAAAATTAGTAAAAACACATTGACTATAGCATATAAAATATATAGTAGTAAAAGAGTACAATTAAACACTGATAAACGAGATAGTAAAAAGTTAAATAAGAAAACAGGTGTCTAAGGGCATTCAGAGGTATAAATAACTACTAGAACAAAAATTTTAAAAAAATCTTCCTGAGTACAGTATATTTTAAAAAATAGTGTGATATAAATCTCATAGACACAGAAACATAAAAATATAAAATAAAACACAAAAGTATAAAATAGGGCTTCCCTAGTGGAGCAGTGGTTGAGAGTCCGCCTGCCGATGCAGGGTACATGGGTTCGTGCCCTGGTCCGGGAAGATCCCACATGCCACGGAGCGGCTAGGCCCGTGAACCATGGCTGCTGAGCCTGCACGTCCAGAGCCTGTGATCCACAACCGGAGAGGCCACAACAGCGAGAGGCCCACGTACTGCAAAAAACAAAAACAGAAACAAAAACGTATAAAATAACACAGTTAAGACCAACTATTTCAGTCACATTAATAGGTATAAATGGGCTTAACTCACCTATTAAAAGAAAGAAAAACATCCAAATGTATCAAAATATCCAAAAATATCACAAATCAAAATCCAATTTTTTAAAAATATCTTTATTGGAGTATAATTGCTTTTCAATGGTGTGTTAGTTTCTGCTTTATAGCAAAGTGAATCAGTTATACATATACATATGTTCCCATATCTCTTCCCTCTTCCATCTCCCTTCCTTCCACCATCCCTATCCCACCCCTCTAGGTGGTCACAGAGCACCTAGCTGATCTCCCTGTGCTATGTGGCTGCTTCCCACTAGCTATCTATTTTATGTTTGGTAGTGTATATGTGTCCATGCCACTCTCTCACTTTGTCACAGCTTACCCTTCCCCCTCCCCGTATCCTCAAGTCCGTTTTCTAGTAAGTCTGTGTCTTTATTCCCATCTTGCCCCTAGGTTCTTCATGACCATTTTTTTCCCCTTAGATTCCATATATATGTGTTAGCATACGGTATTTGTCTTTCTGACTTACTTCACTCTGTATGACAGACTCTACGTCCATCCACCTCACTACAAATAACTCAATTTTGTTTCTTTTTATGGCTGAGTAATATTCCATTGTATATATGTGCCACATCTTCTTTATCCATTTATCTGCTGATGGACACTTAAGTTGCTTCCATGTCCTGGCTATTGTAAATAGAGCTGCAGTGAACATTATGGTACATGACTCTTTTTGAATTATGGTTTTCTCAGGATATATGCCCAGTAGTGTGATTGCTGGGTTGTATGGTAGTTCTATTTTTAGTTTTTTAAAGAACCTCCATACTGTTTTCCATATGGCTGTATCAATTTATATTCCCACCAACAGTGCAAGAGTGTTCCCTTTTCAACACACCATCTCCAGCATTTATTGTTTCTAGATTTTTTGATGATGGCCATTCTGACTGGTGTGAGATGATATCTCATTGTAGTTTTGATTTGCATTTCTCTAATGATTAATGATGTTGAGCATTCTTTCATGTGTTTGTGGGCAATCTGTATATCTTCTTTGGAGAAATGTTTATTTAGGTCTTCTGCCTATTTTTGTATTGGATTGTTTGTTTTTTTGATATTGAGCTGCATGAGCTGCTTGTAAATTTTGGAGATTAATCCTTTGTCAGTTGCTTCATTTGCAAATATTTTCTCCCATTCTGAGGGTTGTCTTTTGGTCTTGTTTATGGTTTCTTTTGCTGTGCAAAAGTTTTTAAGTTTCATTAGGTCCCATTTGTTTAGTTTTGTTTTTATTTCCATTTCTCTAGGAGGTGGGTCAAAAAGGATCTTGTTGTGATTTATGTCATAGAGTGTTCTGCCTATGTTTTCCTCTAAGAGTTTGATAGTGTCTGGCCTTACATTTAGGTCTTTAATCCATTTTGAGTTTATTTTTGTGTATGGTGTTAGGGAGTGTTCTAATTTCATACTTTTACATGTACCAGTCCAGTTTTCCCAGCACCAATTATTGAAGAGGCTGTCTTTTCTCCACTGTATATTCTTGCCTTCTTTATCAAAGATAAGGTGACCATATGTGCGTGGGTTTATCTCTGGGCTTTCTATTCTGTTCCATTGAGCTATATTTCTGTTTTTGTGCCAGTACCATACCGTCTTGATTACTGTAGCTTTGTAGTATAGTCTGAAGTCAGCGAGCCTGATTCCACCAGCTCCATTTTTCGTTCTCAAGATTGCTTTGGCTATTTGGGGTCCTTTGTGTATCCAAATGTTTTTGGTGTTCAGGAGATACATCTAACCTAAAGTGACTCTGGAAAACTAAAAGCAAAGAAGTTGTCAAAGGTATACTAGATACATGATAATAAGAAGAAAATAGGTTAAAGTTACAGTGAAAAATAAAAAAGTATCATGGTGCATCTAGTAGAGTGGTTAAAATCCAAACAAACTAAATATCAGTTGCTGGTTAGAATTCTGAATAAGAGGAACTCTCATTCATTGCTGGTAGAAATGCAAAATGGTAGAGCCACTTGGAAGACAGTTCAGCAGCTTCTTATAAAACAAAACATAGTCATGTATTATCATCCAGCCAATACGCACCTATTTATTTACCAAAACTATTGGAAAACTTATATCCTCACAAAAACTGGCCCATGAATGTTTATAACAGCTTTATTTATAATTGCCAATAACTGGAAGTGACCTCCGTATATGAATGAATAAACAAACTGTTGTACATCACTCAATAGAATACTACTCAGAGATAAAAAGAATGAGTTATGAAAATACACAGCTACGTGGATGAACCTTAAATGCATATACATACAAATTGAAAAGCCAATTGTAAAATGGCTTCTTTTCTTCTGTATGATTCCATTTATATGACTTTTTGGAAAAGAGTTGGAAAACTTGATTAGAGTTCAGAAGCTGAGAGATGGTAAAATCAGTCAATCCATCAGTCAGTCAGTAGTTGCCAGGGGTTTGGGGAGAAGAAGTAAAAGTTTGAATAGGTGTAGCAAGGGGATATTTTTAGAAAAGGGAACATATTCTATATGATACTGTAGTGGTGGATACAGGGTCCTATGCATTTGTCAAAATGCATAGAACTTTACAGCACAAGAGTGAACTTTATTGTTTATAAATTCTTTTTTGTTTGTTTGTTTTTTGTGGTACGCAGGCCTCTCACTGTTGTGGCCTCTCCTGTTGCGGAGCACAGGCTCCGGACACGCAGGCTCAGCGGCCATGGCTCACGGGCCCAGCCGCTCCACGGCATGTGGGATCTTCCCAGACCGGGGCACGAACCCGTGTTCCCAGCATCGGCAGGCAGACTCTCAACCACTGTGCCACCAGGGAAGCCCTATTGTTTATAAATTCTTTAAAAAAATATTTAGGAGGTCGGGGGATCCCACAATGGAATGCAGACTGTGATGAGGAAATCTAATTGGATTACAAACATATAAAAGAGTCTGTATGAGAAAAAAAATACACTCCTGTGTGTTCCTCCTTTATTCACACATTCACTATACTTCTGATGCCAGATGTGTGGGTGTTTTCCCCACACTAAGCAATTTTGTGTGACACCAGCTAGATCTCCTACACTTAATTCTGATACTGTCTACCTGGAAATAATGTCAGATACTACAGGTTAATGGCTCAGTCCCACAAGAACGCCCACCTCCTCCCCACCGAAACACACATAATTCAGATGTCAATCACAAATCCATTTGTCCCCTCTACTTCTGACTGATAGGCTGTACGTGGGGTTCTCATGACCCCTTCCTTGGTTTCAGTTATTTGCCAGAAAGGCTCATAGAACTCAGAGAAACACTTAAGTTTACCAGTTTATTATAAAAGGATATACTAAAGGATAGAGATGAACATACAGGTGGAAGAGATGCAAAGGTATGAAGATGTAAGGTGTGAAGGAGGAGCTGCAGAGCTTCCACACCTTCTCCAGGCATGACACCCTTTTAGTACCTCCATGGGTTCAGCAGCTTAAGAGCTCTCTGAATGCTTTACTTCTGAGATTTTTAGGGGCATTTAATCATGAAGGCATAATTGATTGTTAACTCAGTCTTCAGTCTCTTTTCTCTTCCCAGAGGATGTGAGGTTGGAGTAGAATGTTCCAATCTTCTGATCATGGCATGGTCTTTCTAATCATGTCATGGTCTTTCTGGTAATGAGCCCCCATTCTGAAGCTATACAGCTCACCAAGAGTCACATCATTAGATCAAAAGACACTCCTATCATCCAGGACATTCCAATGGTTTTAGGAGCTCTGTGCCAACACCTGGGGGCAGAGACCTGTATGTATATCCTCTATTATTTCACACAGTCTCCCTGAAAGCGGGTGGCATGTTGGGGGGGTGGATGTTAACCAAAGTAACTTTGAAATAATGAAGACTGTAGGACTAAAGTCAAAAGAAACTGTACCTATGCACTGTCCTCTACTTTGTAAAGCTATTTCTCATGAGGGTATGAGCTAAAAATTCTGAAGCTACTATATATGTATAGTGGGATGGGACTATTAAAAAAAATAGATGGCAGATGGTGGAAGCTAGGTTTCTCACCATTGGATTTGGAAGGTATAGATAAACAAGGAAGAAATTCTAGAATAAACTATATCATATTGGAAGAAAAAGATATAGTATGTACTCATGTTTAGAGTAATAATTTTATTTTTATGGTAAATTATATAGTATGATTTTATATTGTATAATATAAAAATAATATACATCTTTAAAACCAGAAGATATAATTTCATATTTCCTGCAACTTTTATTCTAGCCAGACTAACCACAGTTCAAAGGGTTAGATATTTTCTCAAATGAACCTTCAGGTAGATAGATAATTTTTAAGCTCTTATAACCAAGACACAAACCATACATTGATGTATTCACTGAATTCTCTAGATCCATGTAAGTACCAACAAGCATCTTTTCTCCCCACACAGGCGAGTGATTTACAATAAAGCAGTTATTAGCAGCAATCTAGTTAAACTTATTCAGATGAACAAATGAAAGTCTAGGGGAATGACACGTACTTCTTGCTGCTGGATAAATTGACCCAAGTGCTTAGTCACCCAGATTTTCTTTCCTCATCTATAAACTGGGGCTAATATTAATACCTTGCACTTATGGAAGCTGTGAGGATTACTTTGGTGGCATAATTAAAGTGTGAAGAACACTGTGTGATACAAGTTAATGACCAATAATCTATATTTATTGCCTCTCCTCTTCCAGTCTCACAGCTCTCAATGTGACAGTCTGGATGGGAAAGTAATACCTTCTTCAATGATCAATATATTGTATTTTCATGAAGAGATTACAACCACTGATTCTCAAATGAAAATTTTAAGCAAATAACAAGAAAGATTATATTCCATTATCATTGTCATAGTTTTTGCAAACATAATATGACAGTTATATAACATTTGGTTAATCATCACTGCAAAGCCTTTTATCCATAGCAGTTGTAAAGATGGTTATTTTCTTTCTGAATGTGAGAACTGAGTCAGGTTCCTGGACTAGAGCTCACCCTGTCATGTTTTACCTTAGCAATTGATGCTCGGATATTTTAGACTGTTTTGAAAAGTGCTAGAAGATAGTATGAAATGGAATCAAGATTGGAAGATGCTCTATCAGTATAAATCAATGTCAGGTCAGTGGATAAAATGGAAAATAGTCCCCCAAACTTGAGAGCAATAATCCAGAATTATGTGGAGTCTAGAGAGATGTAACCAGATCATTATGGCTTCAGATACTCCAAGAGCAGATGATTGACATTTTAGTTTTGATTTTCCTGTTGTCATGACTTTCTTTGCTGAGGTAAACTTTCCTTGGAGCTTATAAGAGGGTGGGCATTAGCTGCTAACTTGCTGCTTTCTATTGATTGTTGCAATCTGTGACTCTTTCCTGTGTTGAGCCAACAAAGAATGCAGCATTAAGATCCCATGTTTACCAAAATTGCTTCTCTGCAGTTTAAGACACTGGCTTGAAAAAGTCTGGTAAGAAAACTTACCTTCTTTAGTCTAGCCCTATCCAAAGCCTATCACACGTGGCTCTTTAACAGGAAAGAAGAATGAGATTGATACTTCTATTAAATAAAAAGGATCTGTGTTATCTTAAATCCAACAAATTGCACATTGATGATATAACAAGTTTCGGTTCTGCTAGTTTTAACTTCATAGAAAAAATAAAGCTAAATTGCTTCTAAAATAAAATACACCAAGTATTCTTTAAACATATCATGGAAAAGTTTAGATTGTTTTAATTTAGTACAGTGGAACACTGGATTCAGTACTACTTTCAACAGGGAAAAAGTACAAAAGAACCAGTTATTGAATTAAAATACTTTTTTCCACGGCCTCACAGAACTCAGGAATTAGCATGGACCTGTTTGACATTGTGTGGCATATAGAAGAATAATCAGAATATGTGCATTTGATTTTCATATTTGCAGTCTAGATAATACGGAGCT
Organism: Aethalodelphis obliquidens; assembly: GCF_003676395.1. NCBI lineage: Eukaryota > Metazoa > Chordata > Mammalia > Artiodactyla > Delphinidae > Aethalodelphis > Aethalodelphis obliquidens. The sequence goes on from NW_020838008.1 coordinate 3,678,846, forward strand.
CTTTTACTTTTCTTAAGTTTTAGTTTCTTCATCTGCAAAATCAAGATAACATCACCTACTTCACAGTTTTGTCTTAAGGATTGAATGTTACTGAATATTTGAGTAAGCACTCAATATGTACTTGTGGAATCTGAATCATAACCCAATGATGAGCTTTTCATGGCTCTTTGTTAGCATTTGATATTGAGCAGATTCATAAATCCATATGCTATTATCCTTTTATTGTATGTTCAGTAAAACTGTTGATTAGTTGCACATTGATAATCACATGCATTGAAGTGTGGTATGCTGATAACTTGAGCTCCAAGCATATTCTGTCCTCTTACATTCCATATAGTATTTATAAACTTATGAGATTGCTGATTAGATAATTACTTTGTAATTATATAAAATATTAATTAAATGAGAGCTCTGAGGTTTAGGAGAATGCATATCATACTAGAATCCAAGCTCCCATATTTATATTATATGTAATACCTTAGATGAATCATGAATCTCTCTGAGGCTCAGTATTCTTATCAATAAATCGGAAATAACACTTAACATAGTATCTTTACAAGTCTATTGATTGCATGCAATGTTATGTTGTAAATCAAAGGAAATTGTGAATTATAAAAGAATACACAAATATTTGGGCTATTATGTCGTGGAAGTTAAAAATCTGTCTCAACATAGATTTTTTTTTAGATTTTGTTAGATGATCATTTGTGGCATTGGTTTATACACGGAATTCTTAGTGAAGGCTTCCAACCGTGTGTCTTGACAAAATAAAAATTGACATTTAAAAATGGTCCAAGAAAAGGGCTACCCATTGAGTTTGTACCAGAACACGTGAGGGGAATAAAAATTTCAGATTCTCTGAGAATGATATTTGTGAGACAGAAGCAGATCACACACGCCAACAGAATGAGCGGTGTTGAGGAATTCCATGTGTTCCTCCTGCAGGAGAGTATTGCAGATATGCTAACATGAAAAATAATGATGGCAGTTCAGGGAAATAAATGATTAAAATTTGGACTGGATTATAAGACAACAAAGGAGTAGCCCCCAAATTAGCCTGGGGCAAGAAAAAGACAAATAGGGAAATTGATGGGAAAGAGAAAAGATGGTAGTTAAAAGGTATTGCCAAATCAAACAATAATCATGGTTTCAATTGACCCTTGAACCATGTAAGTTTGTGTGGGTTCACTTATACATGGATATTTTTCAGTAGTAAATACTACAGTCCTACAAGGTCAGTGGTTGGTTGAATCTGTGGTTGAAGAATATAAAGATATTTCCAACCCTATAACAATTAATAGAAAGCTTAGACTGAAGAGAAAACTGTGAATTTCATGGGGAAACTTTGCCTTCCTGAATTAACCTCAAATTTATGCATTCACACTATGGGTACATAGCAAAGCCAAATACAATTTATGTTTAAAAAGAAGTAACTTGATAAAAATGTCAAACTGAACACACACATCTACTTTTTTTGGCCTTCTGAAACACCAAGATAATATTAGGAAAGGATTTTTTAAGGCATTACACCACCAAGACACTGAGAACACAAAAACTGACAACAGTGGCATTTTGGAAGCTACAAAGCAGATGGACTAAGAGGATCCATAAATACAAATCTTTATCTGGCAGAGGGGAAAACAAAGAAGGAGCTTAATTTGTATCTCAGAATTCCCATAAATTATAAGGGCCTGGCATCTGGAGTTGAGGGTAGGCTGTAAAGAGCTAGAAAAAGAAAGGTGGTTTAATTCTTGTTTAAAATACATTAAACTTATAATGGATCAGTCTCGCTAGTAAGAGCATGAGATAAAAATTCGGGTGCTTTTGGTCTGCTGAGGAATTACAGCAGAATAGCAAAAGGAAAAGGTGAGAATAAAATTGTGTTCTCAGGTAAAATTTAACATAAACTGCTTCACAGAATTATCCTCTGTTGAGGCAAGGGTGTCTACCTTTTTACCCCTGTAAATGGTACCTTAGACATATCCAAAATTAATCAAAAGAAAACTTCACTCTTAATGAAATTCAAGTAGTTATTGGGCAGACAAGAGCAGAGAAATGTTCCAGAAAGAAATAACAATATGTGCAAAAGAGCAAAGGTGAAAATGCCCATAGTGAATTTGGGAGACTGTAGGAATTACCTCAGAGATGCAGTGAAGCAATATTTACATAAAATTATAGTTGGATAATGTTTACTTTTAATTGCTTTGAGAATTGTTATGTACTTAATATTTAAATGTAAAAAAATACAGAAATTCTTAGATTCCATATATATGTGTTAGCATACGGTATTTGTCTTTCTCTTTCTGACTTACTTCACTCTGTATGACAGACTCTAGGTCCATCCACCTCACTACAAATAACTCAATTTTGTTTCTTTTTATGGCTGAGTAATATTCCATTGTATATATGTGCCACATCTTCTTTATCCATTCATCTGATGATGGACATTTAGGTTGCTTCCATCTCCTGGCTATTGTAAATAGAGCTGCAATGAACATTTTGGAACATGACTCTTTTTGAATTATGGTTTTCTCAGGGTATATGCTCAGTAGTGGGATTGCTGAGTCATATATATGGAATCCAAGGAAAAAAAAAAGACGGGAATAAAGACACAGACCTACTAGAGAATGGACTTGAGGATATGGAGAGGGGGAAGGGTAAGCTGTGACAAAGTGAGAGAGTGGCATTGACATATATACACTACCAAACGTAAGGTAGATAGCTAGTGGGAAGCAGCTGCATAGCACAGGGAGATCAGCTCGGTGGTTTGTGACCGCCTGGAGGGGCGGGATAGGGAGGGTGGGAGGGAGGGAGATGCAAGAGGGAAGAGATATGGGAACATATGTATATGTATAGCTGATTCACTTTGTTATAAAGCAGAAACTAACACCATTGAAAAGCAATTATACTCCAATAAAGATGTTTTAAAAATACGGAAATTTATGCAACACTTCCACTTTGTAAATATTTTACTTTAAAATCTTATTTTCAAAGAAGTTATAGAAACCTCATGAATGAAAAACATACTTTTTGTCTACTCTGAAGCATTTAAGTAATAATGCTTAACTTGAAAAGAGCAGAAAAAATATATTAAGAAAAAAGATATCTAAAGGTTATCTGAAGGCCACTCTTGACATATAGAATGTTCTTATTCTGCCATTTCTGACTCTGCACTTCGGATTATAATATCTTGGGGAGATATTTTCCTCATTTATTGCTGATGTTTGTAGAAATCAAGTGAACCTTAGCAATGTCACTATATACAAATTCCTGTTTCTAACGCATCTGTGATTTTAGCTCATCTGATTATCACATTAATGGTCTTAGTTGTCAAGCAGTGCTTTCCCCAGAATTCTTCAGTATATATATCTGTATGTCTTTGTGCTGGCTTTGAATAAAATATAAAAAGGGCTTTCCATGTTCAATATACTAAGAAAATTTTAATGTGTGTGATTCACATCCAATTACAAACTGAACTCTAGATCTGTAAGTTAAAATCATGTTTAAGGAAGTTTCTTTCCCTTTTGCATTCTGTATTTGTGTCTTTCATGTATACATTTGTTAATTTATTAGCCTATTTTCTGGAAGTCCAAGCATTTTTAATAATGGAGAATTGAGGTCAGTTTAAATTCAGAATGATTTAAAATATAAACACTACTTCGCATCTTGCACATAATTATATACATAGTAGGGACCATATTGCTATTTATGGAGTATTTGATCTATTGATAAACCAATTGCAGTTTATCAATACTTTGTATACCCTGGTGTAATCATTCGAATTAAAATGAGAATATGAATTTAAAATTCTTGATAATTTACATAGTATCAAATTGCTTTCTGTAGAACCCTGTAGTACTTTAGAATTATGGCAAATAAAATTGAAAACTGAAAATGAAAACGCACTTAAAGTGTTATTCAAAGAAAATGATCCCATGAGGCATAAAGGAAGAGCCAGAAAATTGTATCAAGCCATGTGCCACAAATTCTGTAATAACCATTACTGGGGACTTAATTGTGTCACCCCCAAATTCATATGTTAAAGCCCTAACCCTTAATGTGATAGTATTTGGAGAAGGGATCTTTGAGAGATAATTAGGTTTAATTGAGGTCGTAGGGTGGTGTCCTCATGGTGGGATTAGTGCCCTTTTAGGTAAAGACCTCAGAGGACTTGCTCTCTTTCTGTTTATCCCCGTAACATGAGGACATAGTGAAAAGAGAGCAATCTATAACCCAGAAAGAAAACTCTCATCAGAAACCAACCATGCTGGCACCTTGATCCTGGACTTCTGGCTTTCTGAACTGGGAGAAGATGCATTTATGTTATTTAAGCCACAGAGTCAATGTTATTTTGCTATGGCAGCCTGAGCAGACTAAGACAACCATATTTAAAGAGGCTCCTGCAGTTAGAACATGAGCTGACAACACAGTTCAGGGAATTATCTATTAATATTCATCATGTTGAACTGGTTCAGCTATCAAGATAACATATAATCTTTTCAACTCTTTGGATCTTCAGGTTCTTTCTACTTAATTTTTTTCATGATGTGTCTAAAAATATAGAACATAAAAATAGTTTTCTTAGTGAAACACTTGCTACATAAACAAAGGGAAATAAAACGGATGGGTTTACGCCATTAAAAAATATTCTACCCTACAGATTGACAAAAATAGAGTAGAATGTGTATGACAGTATGAATTCGACATAAGGAAAAAAAAATATGTGTAAAGGTATAAAAATGAATTCAAATAATCATAGAGATAGAATCTTTACATTTTACAGGATTCAGTTATTTGAAATGCTATAGCTAGAGAATATTGAACTTTACTTTTAACAGCAAATTGTCCTGAGCTGATACAAATATATCTGTTAAAGAAACTCCACTTGCTAAACATCTCTCAAATATGCTTTAGTTGGGCAAACCTCTCGAAATTGCTTATGTCTTAACAAGCTGGAAATGCAAGCTGACAATGTTACTATATTACAACTTGAGATAACGTTCAGTTAAATTAAAGTTAATTTCAAACTTGATATAGAGCATTTAAAATTACTTGTTTTGAAACATTAAAAACTCTGATTTTTAAAAAGACATTTTCAAACATTTCTTAATATTATAAACTGTTTGATCCTGTTCTGCCATTTGCACACAGTCAGGTCATAGTATTTACATAAGCTCTTAACTCAGTTTCCTCACTTACAAAATTAGAACACCAATATGGGCTTTAATTTTAAAACTTGTGTGAGTGTGTGTGTATATGTGTGTGTGTGTGTGTGTGTGTGTGTGTTTGTGTGTGTATGTGAACACCTCCTAGATCAAGATATAGAATAATCCTAACAACTGCAAGGACTTTCTTGTGCCCCTTGCATTCACCCTAAAGTATCCACTCTTCTGTCTCCCATCACCCTCAATTACTTTTGCACTTGTTTGAACTCCATATAGATAGAATTATAAATCATAAACCTTTTTATGCCTTCATTCCTTCATTTATCATTATACATGTACGATCATCTATGTTGTATAAACCTGTAGTTTTCCCTTTTTTATAGCTAAGTAATATTTCATTGTACAAATAACCTCAATATTCTTCCATTTTCTTGAGGGAATTTTTAATTGTTTCCATGTTTTGGCAATTATTAATGAAGCTATACATGTCTCTTGGTGGACATTGTCACTTATTCCTCTTGGGTATATGTTTAGGAGTGCAATTGCTACATCATGTATAGTTGTATGTTTTACCTTAATGGTTGAATCAGTTTGTATTCCCACATCATGCAATAAATGACATCTCAGGCTAGCTTGACTCAAGTGATGTTTTCACATATATTCAATTAGACCAAAATTTCAAAAACTCTCAAGTATTTTCCAATTAATTATAAAAGTAATGAAAAATTAAACACATTCATCTAGGTGGAAGGAAGGACTCGTAATATAAATAAAGATTTTTTTTTTCCTGGATAAGTAGCTTACTGCTTCTGCTTTCATGCATTGAGTTGTGCAGTCTCTGTTTTAATACTGTCCTTTCAGACATCATGGAATCATTCTAGGTCATGCCTTTAAAAATCTAAACTTTATATTTTATGAAGAAAATATCAGAAAACACATATTATTCAGTTTTCCTGGCTATAAACTTATTTACAGAGAACTTTACTTTGTTCAAGCTCTGAAGACTGTTTTGTTTTAACTGAGGTCAAATCTATTATGTTGACTAATGATGATGTTAATTTCATCCCTCCTTTCAATGATCCTTTGTTGTGAATGTGAGAGGAAGCCACAGATACAAATATCCCATTTTATCTGGCTTTGTGCTAATTCTATTCCAGTATCACAGCTATGATGGAGACCAGTAGAATTCAGGGTGTTCAGTACAAGGAATGCTGAAGGTCATCTAATTCACAGTCTCCCCAATCAAGTAGTTTCCGAGAGAAGGAAGAATAACATTTTTCTATTGTAGACTTCTGTCTCAGAATATAGTAAAAAAGCAACTTTTTCTTATATTGTAGAATGCTGACTGCCATTTCATTTGATATAAGTAACAGCCAGAAAAATAAATGCTTCATCATTACTGTTGTTCCAAATTTTTAAAAATCTATTTCTTCAAGTTTTATATTACTTTAGTTTTCGAAGTTACCGTAAGATTTATCATATTTAAAAATAATATGTAGTGATTTTATACTCCTGGACATAGTAATTTTATGCTCTTCTACTTATGATAATATGGTAATTTTTCACTACACTAGAAATTCATCTGGAGGTTTAAGCACGTGGTTTACAATAGAAGGTAGGTGTACTAAAAAAAACCAGTTCTAAATAAATTCATAGGGCTTCTAACATCAGGAACCAGTAATATACTTGGAAATAGAATTTCATGATAAAAGGATTAACATCATCACAAGACAGAATTTTAAGCAAGCCCTTTCAGGGTAGTTTGAAGTTTTCAAATTTGGAATGTTTCTTAGAAGAGCAGAGATTAATGCCTATGGAGACTTAAAGAACAGTTGTCTTGATGTGTCAGAGTATTAAGTTTATCATATTATGATATATACATTGTATTAAGATGTATCAAGATGGGCAATATCTAAACAGATGTAAGAAATGCTATATAAGCCCAATGTTTCTGTCTCTTTGATGTCAGAAATATGTCTCTCTTAATTTGTAGGTAAGATCAAGTAAATATCCAGTGGCAGGATATTTCTTCTTCCAGTTTCCTCAAATTCCTTAGGAATATCAATTTATTGTTACCAGTAGCTTCTATCTGCCTTTGCTGGATAATTTTCTCTGTTCTGTTTTGGGGGATATTCCTTTATCTCTGGGATAAACAAAAACATGGAAAATAACCCATAGTCTTGATGTATAATACAAGCAAAAAATAATTCAAAACACACACAAGGATTTTGTTTGAGTAACAGAATTTACTTAAAGGTTTTACATAGAGCTTTTGAGAGAATTCCTAGTTATATTGAAACATCACAAGAAATCTAAAAACATTATTTAGATATTCATGCTCTTACAGTTTCTTTGGGAACTCTGCAGTGTTGTTCAGCTACCCTCCTTCTCTTCTCTTTCCCATGAGAAATGAAATATGATGGCCCTTTGTTTCTTCTCCTTCATTTTTAATCCCCCCACACCACTACATTATTATTAAGTAAATATGTATGTAAATACATATACACATATAGATGCATATATATTTCTCTATAAACTCATACTTCATGCCATCATCACATCATCATCTGTTCCAAGCAATTTTGTTTTTCTAAACAAATTTTTTTTCTATGAGATTAATTATCTAACCAGATATTAAAATACTTTTTTCTTATGCTGCTAGAATTCTATTTCTTGTAAGGTAGTAAAACTTAAATTTTTCTGAACTCAGACATTATGTTCACTTTAAAAGATTAAAGTGAAGAAAAATCTTCATATATGACTGAGAATTTCCAACAATACATTAATAGGATCATACACCATGATCAAGTGGGGTTTATCCCAGGGCTGCAAGCATATTTCAATATCTGCAAATCAATCAATGTGATATACCACATTAACAGGTTGAAGAAGAGAAGCTTTTTAGTTTGGGTAATCTCACTTGTCTAGTTTTGCTTTTGTTACTTGTGTTTCATTGTTATATCCAAAAAATCATTGACAAGACCATTGTCATACAGCTTATCCCCTATGTTTTCTTCTAAGTTTTTATAGTTTCAGGTTTTACATTTGTCTTCAGTCTATTTTAAGATGATTTTTTGTGTGTAATGTAGAAGAGTCCAAATTTATTCTTTTGCATGTGGATTTCCAGTTTCTCCAGCATCATTTTTAAAGAGACTGTTCTCTCCCCATTGTATATTCCTGGCACCCTCATCAGAGATCAGTTACCCATAAGTGTGTAGATTTATTTCTGGGTTGTCTCTCTATTCTGTTTCATTGGTCTATATATGTCTCTCTTTGTGTCATTATCATACTGTTTTAATTGCTGTGGCTTTGTAACATATTTTGAAATTAGAATGTAAGATGCCTTTAGCTTTGTTCTTATTCCTGAAGTTTGTTTTAGCTATTATTCAGTTTTTTGTGGTTGCATATGGTTTTTCGTATTTAAAATTTTTTTTTTTCTATAGAAAGCTGAGGTGGTTCACCATTATGAAATTTTTAAAATAATTCCTTTACTTTCTGGCAGAATGCAGTCTCATATTTCAACATGGTCCCTTTTCCCCTCTCCATGCAGGAAGCACACAAAATTTTTTCTCTGATATTTATTGTGAGAATTCGGTTGAGTTTCTGGAGATAAATCTCACAAAACTGTGGGGTGGGGGGCCCTATGGCTGGGTCCCCTTGCAGTTTTTAGCTCTCAAGGTTTTTCACATTGAGCATCCAGAAATTCACCATCTACAGTTCAGATATTCCTACTCCAGCCCTGGATCCTATGGCAGTTTCTGCTTCTGAGTCCCTGCTGTGGATAATTGTGCAGCGGTGGTTTGTCCTGTGCCCTTGCTCTTTTAGATCCAAAAACAGTTGTTGAATTTTTCAGTTTGCTCAGCTTTCTACTTGCTTTTAGTACACAGTGGCAACTTCCAAGCTCCCTACTTACGGAACTAGAAACTGGAAGTCTGCCCAATTTTATTTTATTGCTGAATACTGCTCCATTGCAAGGATGCAGGATAGTTTGTTCATCTGTTCATTTATTGAAGGATATCTTGGTTATTTCTGGTTTTGGGTGATTATGAATAAAGTTTCTATAAATATCTCATGCAGTTTTCAGCATGTAAATACATTTTCAAATAAGTTGCACAAATGCCGTAGGAGTGTAATTGCTAGATTACATGGTAAGATTATGTTTAGCTTTGTAAGTAACTTCAAAACTGTCTTCCAAAGAACTATACTGTTGTGCATTCCTGGCAGCAATAAGTAAGAGCTCCTTTTGTTCCATATTCTCTCCAGAAATGGCTTATTATCACTTTTTTGGGTTTAGTCATTCTAATAGCTATGTAGTAGTACTTACTGTTTAAATTTTCATTACCGTATTTTAATGCATTAAAATATAAAAACAAATTTACTTCCTGTAATGATTCTGGATGTTTTTTCTTTATACTTCCTTGACAAATTTTGTAGCAAAGTGATTGGAACAGAAACCAATATGATTTCTTGTCCTTAATTTAGACTATATGAGGACTAGGTGTATATTTCTGTTTCTGTGCTCAATAACAATGAGAAACCATATTAGCCATTTTTTTCCAGAACATAAATATTCCCAAAGATTAAACTATGATTTAACTATAATTGCTGTCTTTTACAAACTAATGTATTACTTATTACTCATCAAGACTCAGTGCTAGACCCTCAACTCATTACCACCAATGCAAAGCTTTATGTAATAAACTCTGCACAATCTCAACCAATTTTCCTTCCTACAACACCCGTCTTAAACTGATTCAGCTCAGCTCCTAAAACCTTATAAATAACCTCCTCTGTCTTCCCTTTCTTCGACACTATTAAAACTCTATCAAGGTGTGTTATTTCTGACTGTGGTAGGACTAATGGCCCAATCTTTGATTTTTCAGTATGTTTTTTTGCTGATCTTTTGGAGAATCAATAGTAATCAATGATATGCTCCATTGGGGATGTGACCTTTCTGGGCTTTCAAGATTCCAAAGATAATATCAAATCTACAACCCTTGTTGGCTGATATTAAAGCATGACAACTACGCTTAACTCATTTCTAACTTTTGATCTCGCTGAAATTCAATAAATATTAAATGTCTGGGAGAGAGGAAAAATATATATGTGTAGAGGTTTCCTACAATTGTGTTCTAACCATTCCTCTAAATGAGTGCTGAAAAATTACCTGGCATCAACCTATAGCAACCATTGGCTGGAGTCTATGATTGTCCTTAAATAAAGCAAGTTGATCTCTTTTACTTTGAATTGTTTTTTGGTGTTAGCTTACTGAGTGAGACATGAGTTCCTTACAAAATATGGCCCTTTGAAACTCATTATTGTATGGTGCATGATGTTGTTTATCACATTACAATATTTTCTCTGTGAGGATGAGTATATGAATTAGGTCTCTGCCTCATTTCCAGAATAAATCTCAGTTCTCAGGAGTAACTGCTTTTATTTTTATCTTATGGATACAGAATTGCAAGTTGAGTATTTTTTTTTCTCTTTATACTGGTCAACTAATTAATATGTCTTCTACCAATAGCAAATAAAAAGGATTTCATACTCTGAATTTTGTGCCTTAGTCATAGTCTTGATTTTTTCACCTTACATTTTGGCTTGAGTTTTACATTCTCTTTTAATCTGTAGAATATTTGGCTATATTGCATATCTCTGTTATACTTAACTGCTTCATAATTCTCCATGATATGACTCTATTTGACTTCACCTCCCTGTTGCCATGAATAATACTGTGCCATGAAGAGACTTGTGTATTTCCATTTATGGAAAAGTGTGAACATTTCTTTGTGCTGTGTACTCAAATATCGAACTGTTGATTTGTAGTATGTTAATATACTTAAATTGATTAACTAAGTGGTGCTGGTTGGTTCCCCAGAGTAGTTGCCATTGGTAGGGTGTGTGGGCATCTATATTGTACATCATCATCAACACTTAGTAGTATATATTTTCTAAGTTTTAATAATCTAATGGGTGTAACATGATAGCTAATTTTTCTTTCAGTTTGCATTTCTCTCATTAAGAATTTGATCAGCTCTTTGTTAGCTTTTGGGATTCCATCTTAATACACTACTTATTTATATATAATGCCAATTTATCTTTTAAGGTTACTGTCTTGTTCTTTTTGATCTGTATAAGTTGCTTGCCTATTATAGATCGCAATGAGTCCCTTGATAGCTTTATACACTGTGTGTTCTTCCTTTCTGTAATCTGCTTAATACTATCCATGGTGTTCTTAATTATAAAAAATAGGAAAAGAGTTATTCCTCATTCTTGGTCATTGATATAAGTTCCTATATTGTTTTCTAATAATCTTTTAATTTTACATTTCATGTACAGTTCATGTTATATAGTCCACATTAAAGTAAGTGAGCCTGTTTTATATTATTTTTCTATAATGAATCAACATCCCAGTACTATCTACTAAAGAACTCATCATTTGCCTATTAATTTATAATGTCAATTTCATTTTTTTAAATTAAATTTTCATGCACACATAGGTACGCTTCCAAAATTTTTATACTGTTCCATATGTGTATTTCCCTGTGTTTGTTCCATTTCAACACTATTTTTGTTGCTATCATTTTACAACTTATCTTGATACTGGTGAGCAAGCCAACTGCTATCCTACCACCTATTTTCATTTTATACTCTCTTTTTAAGGTTGACTTAGTTATGTTTCTTCCTTTGTGTCTTGTAAAAATATGCTAGGTATATTTTTCTAATGCTTCTAATGCTAAGGTTTATTTTAATTACGAATGTGAATATCTGCTTATGTGTATTTCTTCAGTATCATTATTCAATCTCAGCTTATCAGTGTGATTATATATACATTATATACACACATATACATAGTTCTATATATTTTATATGTATCTATACATATTGTATATGCGAATGTGTATACATATACATCCATATACATATTGCATACATATATTGTGTTAAATTATTATAACAGAAAGGATGTCATCACTCTAGTTTAAGAGGCTATAATCTGGCAGTTTGGGGGGAAACAGTGGGAAATTGTCCCAGTGTAGCTTGTTTTTCAGTCCTTATTTTTTTAATACTTTACCCTACCCTTTTGCTGTTTCTTTCTATGCACATACTAGCATTGGTGGTCCATTGCAGTGAGAAAAGTCAATGATTGTCTCAGAGCACTGAACAGAAGGCAAGAATAATATCTAAAAAGTTTTGTTTTTAAAACTCTCACTGCTTCCCTTTGGCTGCTGTCTGCCCCAGGCTAAAGCTACTAACTCATCCCACGTACTAAGCCTGTATAGCATTCCTTCTTCAGAGAAGCTTCTCAAAGCTTTCCCTACCTCTAGCTTTATTGAGATATAATTGACACATAACGTCCTGTAAGTTTAAGGTATAAACCATATTGATTTGATACACTTACATATTGCAATATGATTACCTCTGTGGCATTAGCTAACGCCTCCATCATATCACAAAATTACCATTTCTTTTTTTTGTGGTGAAAACATTTAAGATCTACTCTCTCAGCAATTTTCAAGTATACAATACTATACTTCAATTTTAACTACAATGTCATGCATTAGATCCCCAGAACTTTTTGATCTTCTAACTGGAAGTTTGCACCCCCTGACCAACATACCCCCAAGCCCCTAGCAATCACCACTTCAAACACTATAAACACAAGTTCAGCTTTTTTGTACATTACATTTTCTTCCCTGTCTGACTTATTTCACTTAGCATAATGACTTCAAGGTCCATCTCTGTTGTCACCAGTGGCAGGATTTCCTTCTTTCTCATGGCTGAATAATATTGCATTGTATGTGTGTGTGTGTATGTTTGTGTGTGTGTGTGCGTGTGTGTGTGTGTGTGTGTATGTATGTATGTATATGTATATCTTCTTCTTTATCCATTTATCCATTGATGGACTCAGGTATTTCCATATCTTGGCTGATCCCTCAATCTCACTTCTGTGTGTATATTAAGAAAAACAAAATCAGGATATCAGAAAGATGTCTGAACTCCCATATTTATTGCAACATTGTTCACAATAGTTAAATCTTTTCTTAAGTGTTTATTCATGGGTTTGTTGTTTGTTTTTTTGTTTTGGTTTGTTTCATTTAGGTTTGTTTTGATTTGGTTAGTTCCTAGAATCATTGTATAAGTCTTTTTTTTTAAATTAATTAATTAATTTATTTTTGGCTGCATTGGGTCTTCGTTGCTGCACGTGCGGGCTTTCTCTAGTTGTGGCGAGCGGGGGCTACTCTTCATTGCAGTGCGTAGGCTTCTCATTGCAGTGGCTTCTCTTGTTGAGGAGCAGGGGCTCTGGGCACACGGGCTTAGTAGTTGTGGCTCGTGGGCTCTAGAACGCAGGCTCAGTAATTGTGGCGCACAGGCTTAATTGCTCCAGGGCATTTGGGATCTTCCCGGACCAGGGCTCAAACACGTGTCCCCTGCATTGGCAGGTGGATTCTTAACCATTGCACCACCAGCGAAGTCCCATTGTGTAAATCTTAATGCTATAGTTTTCCCATGATTGAAATATTAAGGCTGCCCTTCCTTGCTCATGTGTCTTGCCAGCCTCCAATTTTATCTTAAAAAAAAAAAATCAATTAAGTGTTGTGATATTGACCATAAGCCACTTCATCGGGCTTCAGATAATTTTTCTGAACAATTTATTTATTTGTTATTCTGTGCTTTCATAGATGAATCATTCATATTTTCTCCCAAATTACTTCTTTATGTTTCTTGTTTCTTAAAGAGGAGCATGTGATTTTCACCTTTTTATTCTGTTCAAATATTTCACATTTAAATCGCGTACATCTCCTTGTCTCATGTAGTCAAACTTCTAAACAGCCAGAGAAAGTTCAGTTGTTCCCTAAAAAGGTAATGGAGCCTAAACACTAAAACTATGACTTCCAAGAATTAAATCTAATTTAATTTTCTTCCATCTATAAAGCAACATATTTCATGTCAAGAAAAGCTATAGTAATCAGAGGATTACTTGTGTTCATATTGTGTTCAGTGATATCAGTGAAACAATAAAACCTAGACAGATTGTTCTTTGTCTTCTCATTTTTCTCATCAAAGATTCAGAGTTAAATATATGTTTATAATTTTGAACAGATAAAATTTTCCAGAGACACTTGCATTACCAGAAAAAAGGACAAAAAAATTTACTGAAATATAGGAGCACTTCTTTTCTTTGCATATATGTCTATTTATCTGACATTTTGACAGATTATTTAATTTCATCTGCATATGGCAAATGAATATGTTTCTCAGAAATTTTCAGAAAGCAGTTATAATAATGTGAACTCCATGTAATGGGCATGTGAAAAGACTGCTTTCTATCCTATCATAAAATCAGATAACTTTATATATACAATCATACAGGTTTATAAATCTTTGCTTCCAAATAGTTTATTCTTATATGAATTAAATGAGTCCTTATCTAGACAACCTAGAACTTTTTATAACAATATTAAGACATGAAAATAAATAAAATGCCTTGTTGTAAAAATATGAGTTACCTCGCTCTAGAAACATCCCAAGAAAGATAGTTGATCCCAAATAGTATACATATATTCTGGTTTACCTCTATGCCATTATGGACTAAATAGTTTATGAAATAAGTAAATATTTGTTTATGTTTTGTGGTTTTAAAATAGTGTATACTATTTTTCCTTAAATAGTTACTCTGCATTGGTATTTTCCCTGTATATTTCCAATAAAGTCTAGATATCTGTATCTTATCAATTTAATTTTTATATTTCAAAGTGCTTTTTTTCATGTCATTTGGGATTTATTCTTGTGGTAAGGCTGTCAACTTATCTGTGCAGGAGAATACATTGTGACCACCCCCTATGCAGTAAAGAGCCAGTTAATCAGACAATGATAACAGCAAGAACAGAGCTAAGGCAGAGGTTCAGGTAGCAGTGCTCCAGAGACTATCTAGGACAGCCCCTCTTGGAACTTACATGGAGATATTAGAGTGTACAGTAGGCCTCAGCCTGAAGTGAGGATTGCTGGACTTATAGAGCCAGTGGACTTCATGTCTAACTCTCAATGTGAAGTTGTTCTACAAACTAATAGGACAAAAGGAATATTTAAGTTAGCTAAGACATATAGAAATATCTGTCTACAAATCAGTACATGGTAGAGTTATCTAGGTAGTGTGGACAAAAAAAGATATGGGGGTTTTATCAGTAGTAGACATGAAAAGTTCAATAGAAGATAGGCACTTTGAAGGATTAGTGGAATTTTGGCAGGTGGGGATAGACAGGAGATCATGTAGTAGTGGATGCTGTTATTGCCTCTCCAACATCCAATCAATACCAGGTGATTAGTCTAAGCCAGTCATTGTTTTCACTGTTTCAAAGATTAGTCTCAGTTCCAGCCAGTTGCAAGAGAAGGAAAATCTACTGGTGGGATAAGGTAGAACTGGTTTTGTGTAACACTACTTCTTTCTTATAAAAAAAATCATAGGAAAAGCTGGTTCATCACTTTGCTTTGAACCATTCCATGTCTAGGTGTGATGCCCAGAGCTATGGAAAAGCTACCTTACTACCAGCCTAAAGACAAGGCCAGTGCCAAGGTATGTTGAGTGGAGATGTAGACATCACTGCATAACCAGTTTAAACTATTCTGGAGCTCAAGCTATCTCTGGAATTATTATACACGTAACTTTATGAAGAAAAATGTGAGATAAGTCATTAAATTTAGATAATCAGTGGAATACAGTTCTATCACAAGGTAAAAATACCTGTTACTTGGAAATGCTGGAACTTAGAATGTAAGTCAGGGATAATACCACAAATTTTACATTCTTACAGGTAAGTAAAGGGATCCAAATATCTCCAAGGTAGTATTTAAAGAGAAAATGCAATACAAAAAAGAATGTGTAATGCCTATATTTATTAAATAGGAAGGAAAAAAGCTTCCATTCACACAAAAGGAAATTTACAGGTGGTCAGAAGAGACCTAGAACTTTCCAGTACTGCAAAAACAAGGAAGAAAAGTATTAATAGAGGTATACAACTGCCAAAAGTATCCAAAGAATGAGATGAACAAAATAGTGAAAGATTTTCTTTCCAGGGGATACTAAGGACCTTTGAAATAACTTTAGATTTTTCATCCAACATATCCTTATGGAATAAGGCAAGGAAGAGAAACATACTAGGAGACAAATAAAGAATATGTGAATGCCTAGGAAGTTTCTTCTTAGTCTTCTAAGGAAATCATGGCCATTCGAACTCTAAATCAGTAAAGAACTTTTTCCAGTGTCATGTTTTAAATAGTACCATACCATAGTACATGTTTATTCTCAGGCCAGGAGGCTGTAGAAATGACGTTGACCTGTTCAAAGGACATTTCACTATTTCCCACTCAAAATTACGTTCTGAATTTAGATTTCCCTTCTGTTGTCACAGGCATTAGGTAAAGGCTTGCAGTGCTGAGAGCAGCAGTGCATGTTTTACCTTAACAGATGGTTGCTGTTGAGGCAGATTAAAATCAACAATGTACGCTTGTTTTAACATGTTATTTTCATTTTAATTGTACACCAGAAACCTAGTAAACAAAAATCCCCTCAGGCTAAACTGCCATGTCTCTGTGTGTGTGTGTGTGTGTGTGTGTGTGTGTGTGTGTGTGGTGTGTTTTCTTTAAGATTTTATGGTGTCACAAACTCTGGAGACAAATACCAAATATTAATAATGATAATAATATACTGATATCTTGATGTCTGAGGCCCTTCTAATTCAGAAATAATAACGGTGGAGTTACTACACTTGATTAGAAATTGTTTTAAATTTAAAAACAAATAAAATCAGGAGACTCAGTTCAAACAAGTTGCACTTTCCCCAATCTCTTATCTCTACTACAATGATAGATATTACCAGAGCTATACTGTGCCCTCTTCTGAAATCTCTGAGCTGGTGTATAAAAGATTTCTTCATCTATGGAGAACATAAGAAGGAGGCTGCTTACAACTTAACACCAATCCTCTCCAAGAAGGTACTATGACTGGACTGGGAGAGGGAATAAAAGCATGTCTGAGCAATCCCCCCCTTTTTTTATTTCAATTTGTCTTGGATTATAAATTGAGGATCCCTTGATATATAGTTTGAACATACCTTGATATATTTAGTGACTTGATAGAGTTAGTCTTAAATCAAGTAGTCTCAGTATTGCTATTCACTTCTCTCTTTCTCTTAACAAAAATTAGATAGAATAGATTGATTGATAGATAGTTGACAAACAAGCTAGCTGGCGAACAGAATTTGATGTAGATTTTTTTGGGAAAAATAGATATTCCTGGATTGTTTAATCCGTCTACTCTATAGTAAATGGAATAATTATAACATGGCCTTGTCAAGGGAATCTCAGACTATATGCCTATTTTAGATTGTTTTATAAATAAAAAAGATCTCAAAGCATAAATTTCAGTAAGTTATTTGAGGACCAAGACATATTCATATACTACTTTGCATTTCCTGTTGCTAGTACAGATGCTGACATATAGTTAAAATTCAGTCAGTAACCACTGAACAGAACTAAAGAACAGATTTGTATAAATGATTATACTAGGCACAGTGGCATTGTGAGAAGTAATTTGAAATATATTCTTAAAAATAAATTTTACTTTTATTGTAACCCGAAATAAAGGCCTGTCTCTGCTAAGGAAATTTGAGGAAATGAATCACTTTTCTGGGTCATGTAGCAAACCAGCTATAGTTTGTTCTATTGATAGTATCATAGAGACAAGTCTTATAGATTTAATTTTTTAAAGAACAATACATTTATAATTCTGTTCCTGAGATGTTTATCAAGTAATAAAGGCTCAGCTACTTTAAGTGTCCATGAAACCATTTTTCATTAATTTTATAGAGATCTTTAAACAGGGGTCACAAATGCAAATGCTACCAGATACCAAGCATGCAGTAAAAGGAAGGAAATAATTGGATTTAAAGCAAATGGGAGAGTGTGGAATTGTGATGAACTGGTGTCCATATGCTTATTTTAAAGACATTTTAAAAAATTTATAACAGTATACACATAGAAAGGTCAGTAGAACAAATTTTTCATGTGATCTGCTTGTCAGTTTTCACCTCTTTTTTAAGAACTAATGTTTCACATGATAAACATTTACCTCGTGTTCAGTAATTCCATCCTTTTTAGTTAGTGTTTCTTTAGTTACATTAAAATGAATTTAATATTTTATAAAGATAATCTTAATAGTTTTATTCCCCTTTACTAAGCGCTTTCTATCTAAATGGATTTTTTATCAATTGTTTATAGACATGGGTGTCTACGAAAGATGCTTTCTAAAGGTTAACAATGCATAGTTTCCCAGTGAGAGATTTAAGATAACTATTTTCTACTCACTTCCTCACAGTTTTCTATATTGTTTAAATTTTACAACATATGCATTTATTAATTTATACAATACATGCTTATTATTTATTTACTTTTTGTCAGTGTTCTAGTCACCGTGGATATAGTTAGCTCGCAATGTGTTTTTGTAGAGTCCTGTTTTCTGCTCATAAAGCAGAATGTAGAAAACATCGGCTCAAAATTGAGAAATAATACACCCCCATTTTAAAATTTTAGTTTTTAAAGTTTTTATGGCTTAGTTCATGTAGGTTCCCTTAAAAACTATTAATAAACTGTTTGAAAGGAAAGGGAAAGGGGACTCAACTGGGTCAGTCTACAGATTCTACTATGGCTTATTGTCTCAAAAACATCCTTTTTATATTATTTTGCTCTACTCTGGGCAGGTTCAGGAAAGATAGTCAGAGTATATAAAATGATATACTGATGCATCTAACTTATTTTCCATTTTAAAAGGAACTTCTCTAAATTCTCTTTTAGTTAGGAGGCCTGAGGATAGACAGCATATATGGTCATTCCAAACTGGTAAATTAAGTCTCTAAAATGCTATGTCCTGATTTTCCAGTTGTCTGGCCTGGTATCTAGGCAACACTGTAACAATCAGAGTACTGGATTTGTCTTTTGAAATAAATGAGTTGACGTGTAGAAAATCCCTACGTTACTTAAAATCTGAAGTGGTACAGTCAGTTTATTTCACTCCTTTCTATCTAGGATTTATAGTATTTGGCAACTGTCGCAGATTTTTGCGTTTGTCTAGTATCAAGAAAAAGTGTTTATTTTTCCTTCTGATTTGGGTGTGTGTGTGTGTGTGTGTGTGTGTGTTTACAGGAGTTGAATAAAATAATATTTAACCAATTTTTAGCTGGCTATTTACTGTCTAAATTATACAGGGTAAAAAATGATTCCATCCGATAAAGCATTCAAACTTTAAAAGATGTGACTTTCCCAATGTGGAACCAGTAGTTAGAGACATAATATCCCTTTGTGCGTAACACCTCCAATATAAATGTTAACTCCCCAAATCTTGGATATCTGGGCAATGAGATAGTCATTGGAAGGAAGGAAAGATGCAAGTGAAGGAAAGGAGAAAAGCAAAGAGGGAAAGAAGGAAAGAGAAAGTAAAGCATAGAGGGTAGGAGGGAGAGAGGAGAGAAAGAAATTATATTTTTCTTAGAATGATGTAGAAATATTTTGATTAAGCTTGAAATCACTAGAACATACCAGTTTTGGCGTGTTAGATATCTAAAGTATAGAAATGAGATAATGTACTTTTTAAATTTAATTTTTTCTTTCTTTGAAATAGCTATAAAATATTTGGTTTCACTTCATCTAGTTAAACAAGGGATCCTATATATATATATATATATTTAATCTTAGCATAGCTGTATTAATAAAACTAATTATATTTAACTTAATTTATCTGCTTTTCCTCTTTCATTTCCCACTTAGCTTGGTTCCGAAGTATGTTTGGTAATCTTTATCTCATGGCTGCTTAAGTATGTTCTTAGTCATAGAATATGAATGTGAAGATTTTGGTTGACAAAATTTCACAATTAGAAACCCAAGATTTTTAAAACATTGTTGAACATCCTTAATGCTACTTCAAAATGAAATAAATAGGGCTTCCCTGGTGGCGCAGTGGTTGAGAGTCCGTCTGCTGATGCAGGGGACACGGGTTCGTGCCCCGGTCCGGGAAGATCCCACATGCTGCGGAGAGGCTGGGCCCGTGAACCATGGCTACTGAGCCTGCGCGTCCGGAGCCTGTGCTCCGCAACGGGAGAGGCCACAACAGTGAGAGGCCCGCGTACTGCAAAAAAAAAAAAAAAAAAAAAAAAAAAAAAAAGAAATAAATAAAATGTTATATAATTATAATGCAAAATATATATTATAGCAAATGTAAAAGATATGTAATTAAAGTCTGTATGGTCTTGTTTTTTAATGTCTGAGGAGGACATATTTACACAGTAAGAAATAGTTTCAGTTACTTTTGGGTTTTTTTGTTTGTTTTTTAAAATTTTTATTTATTTTATTTTTGGCTGTGTTGGGTCTTCATTGCTGCACACGGGCTTTCTCTAGTTGTGGTGAGTGGGGTCTACTCTTCATTGCGGTGCCTGGGCTTCTCATTGTGGTAGCTTCTCTTGTTGCAGAGCAAGGGCTCTAGGTACACGGGCTTCAGTAGTTGTGGCTCGCGGGCTACGTAGTTGTGGTGCACAGGCTTAGCTACTCTGCAACATGTGGGATCTTCCCCGACCAAGGCTCAAACCCACGTCCCCTGCATTGGCAGGCAGATTCTTAACCACTGCACCATCAGGGAAGCCCCAGTTACTTTTGTTTTAATTAATATTTCAGTTATTATATGTTAAAAATTTTAAATTAGTTTTCTTGAATCTTTAAGCTTTTTTAACTTGAGTAGTTATAAAATAAAATTAATCATTTTACTTGTTTTCAATTTATATTCAACTAACTTATACATTTTCAAGATTAAAATCTGTTTAAACATTTACCTCTATTTACATACTTAATTAAACAAATTCACTTAGACATTAAGCTACAATCTTATCTGATTATCTTAATCACTTTGAACATCTAACACAGCAAGTATATAAATTTTATGAGCAAAATATTCCTGTGCACTTAGGCAATGCTTATACGTGTGATAGAGTATAATTATAAATTTCATAACAGATTAATCTAACCATTCAAGTCAATTTCAAACAAATATATACACACAATGCAATGTCTCCAAAAATCTATTACTGTATTTGTATTACATAAAGTACATAACATTTTCAGTAATATACTCATTTCTTCATCCCAGGGTTACAAATACATTTTCTTAATGAAGTGAAGCATAATGTCCATCTCATACCTGCTGTGGCAACTTTGATTTTATACTGTAGTCAATGGCCTAGGATTATCTTTTGGATCTTGGTGTAGCTTCCAGGAACATTCTACCCAAACTTGATTTTACTGGCTATTTCTTACATAGTGCAACTTTCCAAAGGATGAATTTTCTTTCAGTCTGGGTAATCTCACATCCCCTTATCATATTATATAATTTTCCCTTATACTCTTGCTAAATGTGTATGTTTGTGTCTATGTGTGGGAGGGGGGAGAGAGGCTATGTGTGTCTAGAGTGTAAGGGGTTGTTGAATAAAATCCATTTACTCAAACCAGCATTTCTCCAGTCTAATTTGGAATTATACAGGTGGAAACAAAATGAGAAATTCATCAGGTAAAAATTTAAACCTTAAGGATGTCATTTTTCTAGTGTGGAACCTTAAGGATACCATTTTTCTAGTGTGGAATTGGAGAAACATATTTCCGTGGGTTTAACAAATTCGATATAAATCTTTACACTGTCCCCAATGTTTTTGTTGACTGATTTCACCTACTTACATTTTTGCTATCCCATCTAGAAGTAGAACTAATCACTTACTATCAAATAAGTATGATGAAATTTAAATGTTGAGTACAATGAAATAAGCATATAAGTTGGATAGACTCATATTCAGCAATTTCTATAAAGACCTGAAATATATTTGTAAATATCCATTCTTTAACATATTTTGAGTATCATCATATATTCATGGTTTTTCAAAGAACTATTATTTTTTATTTAATTCTTAGATGATGACAACTTGTTTAGGAAAGCTCCTTTAAGCCGACCCCTTTGCATCCCTGAAAATGTTCTTACTGTCTGGCAACAACTCAGTTATCTTGTCCTACCTCTATTTTCCCTGGCTCAAGGTGCACACAACTCCTAAGAAGCTTGTCTTATTTTAGTGAGAATAAGGTTAGCACCGGGGCATTGTGGATGAATAAAAGATTGTAGCGATAGGTAACACTACTTATTGGGATACCTTAGTAAGAGAACTAGAAAATATTATTTATAAAGTGAAGAGTTTTTCTGGATGCTTTCAAATTAATTTCTTACAGATAGTGTTTATTTGAATATGAAATGTTTTCAACTTCCCTTTTTCTTTTCCCACCTTCCTTCCTCTCTATTATACCACCTTATCAACTTTATTATATGAAATATGTGTGTACATTGTAGTACTATATAATTACTTCATGTAGGACATACACCTACTTAGATCTCATAATCTACATCAGAGATTCAGTTGCCCTTTTCTACTTTTTTGTGTTGTTAGTATATCTCATTGTCCACCATTGTACCATCCCTTATTGACACTTCATGAGCTCTGTAGGAAAGACATATAATGTAAGTTTCAATTTGCCACATGTACGTTTCCACTGTAAAATAACAAGTGCATTCTGATTCATTTCTTAGCATATGACTGTGGTTTTAGAAGTTTGAGGGGATGCAATACTCAATTCACATCAAGCCTTTAATTTGTCATTATTACTCATCAGTTGTGATACCATTTGACGTGTAATGTTTTTATTCAATTGAGTTTCTGCTGCAACATGTTATTTTTTGACTGCTGGAAATTCATTTTCTGAATGAATATTCCCTGATACAGAGAAATACAAAGAATTTTCACTAAACTATGCTGAAATCACACAGTTCTCTGGACATACAGCCTAGTATATTTATCATAGAGGATATACTTAGGTAAATAAACTAGGATGTTTATCCAGAATTCTCCAGTTATTTCAGTTGCCTTAATCCAGTCCTTTTTTCCTCCTCATCTAATTAACAAATCAAAACATAAAATGCTGATAATAAAGTCACACAATATAATTAAACTATTGATAGGTCCAAGGTCCCAGAAAGTCAGAATAGCAAGGCATGTAAAAATATGATTAATATAGTACTGGCATTACCAAAATAGAAAAAAAATTTGAACAAGTCCTTTCATCATTTAAAAATATGAAATATAAGGGAAACGTTTTATATTGTAGTCTGAGACCTGAGACCATATGCTCAGAGCTATTACAGTCAGTCACCTCTAATTATTTCCAGATATATTCTGACAGTGATAAACTTTCTTTGTTCCCCATGTTGGCATTTCATAGACTGGGAAGCAGTGGCCAAATAAAATTGATCCCAGTGGTTACGCAAATGAAAATAAAAATTACAAGAAAATAAATTATTTTTATAGAACACAAACATAGTTTTTGCTGGTTTGCCTAATTTGTATGTTTTCTAAAACAAAAATACTATAATAGTATTTTCAATTAATTTTAAATTATATTTTTCAAAGTTTAAGAAGATTAGACATCTGAAGGATCGCATGTAGTCATCTCAAATCAATTAAAATTAATTTAACATGCAGTATGACCAGTTTCTCCATTTTCTTGTATTCATTATAAATGTAACTGTAATTTTTGTTAGAATAAGAGTTTAAGAGCACAAATTTATGATAGATCTAGAAATGTCAACTTGAAAAATTTGAAATTAATGAAAAATAGGTGGAAATTTAAAAGATATAAGAGATATATAAAAATAATGAGAAAATATCAGAGAAAGTTAAGGGGAAAATAAATATTTTCTATTAAAATTTCAAAGAGAATATTCTGACGTAACTCAGAAAACACACATTTGGAGATAAAGAGTATATTAAAATACTAATAATCATCATAATCAACATCTATTTAACACTTGCTAAGTGCCAGAAACTGCTCTGTCCTTTCCATTATCTCATTTACTCTTCAAATAACCCTATGAGTTATTTTGATGACGATTCTTTTTTCATATGATTGCAGATGAAATAACTGAACACTAGAAAAGTTAATTAATACCCTTAGAATCTATGACAGAATTGACATTTAAAATCACATCTGATTAGGTTGAAGAATGAGTAGGGATGGGAGAGTCAATCAAAATGGCAACATAGGCTCCTGAACTTTGCTCCTCTCAGGACTGCACCAAAAGTACAGCTACACTTGGAGCAATTTCCTCATGGAAATCCAGAAACTAGATCAACTACTACAGATGGGGCAAATAAAAAATATACTCACATTGAAATGGTATGAAAGGCTGAGATACACTCTCACCTTAAACCCCACCCCATAACAGTGCCATACAATAAAAAGGGAACCCCCAATATCCAGCTTCTCCCTGAAGAGCAAAGGGTTTGGACCACGATCTAGTGCTCCAGCTTTTTAGACTCCAACCCAAGAGATGGAGATATAAAACATATAACTCTGAAAGCCACCAACTGTAAAAAGAAGAAACTCCTAACAGCCTGATAGCACTCACCATGGTTATTTTCCACGAGCTCAGCACAGAGGGAGCAGGCAAAAATGCCCATTTCTCATTCTTTCCTTGAAAGTGGCCTAACTGCATACATTACAAGCTGCTGCCTGAAGGTCCAGCTTCTAATTTCAGCACACAGCTAGAGCCTGCCTGTGATACTCCCCAGAGATCAAGAAAGCTGGTGGGTACTTCCACCACCTTCTCTTTCTGACCCATTTCAGCAAGTCACCATTATTTCCCAGGAAGGAGCTTTTCACATGTCTGGCACCCCAGCTTTTGCTGTTGTCCACCCCTCTGCCCCTGAGGAACAGGTCCTCTGATAACCAATGGGGCAAACATTCACAAGTCCCCCAGGATTTCAGCAAACAAAAAAGTTTCTAATCAGGTGCCCCATATATGCAGGATCAGTGCAGGGGAAGCAGACAAAAACACCATCTTCCAGCGTCTCCCTGGAAGTATATAACTATATACTTTATCAGTTGCTATCAAAATTCCAACAGCATTTTTCAAGGTTAAAAAAAAAAATTTATATGGAACCACAAAAAAACCTTGAAAAGCCAAAACAATCTTGAGAAGGAACAAAGCTGGAGGCTTTTTCCTGATTTCAAACTATATTACAAAGCTACAGTAATCAAAACAGTATGTTATTGGCATAAAAATAGATCGGTGGAACAGAATAGAGAAGCCAGAAATAAACCCATGCATATATGGTCAATTAATTTTTGACAAAGGAGCCAGGAATATATAATGGAGAAAGGACAGTCTCTTCAGTAAATGGCACATGCAAAAGAATGAAACTGGACCACTATCTTACATCGTATACAAAGATCAACTCAAAATGGAATAAAGAGTTGAAGGTAAGACCTGAAATCATACAACCCCTAGAAGAAAACATAAAGGGCAAGCTCCTTGACATCAGCCTTGGCAATGACTTTTTCAAAAAAATTTCACACCAAAAGCAAAGGCAACAAGAGCAAAAATGAATAAGTGGGGCAACATCAAACTTAAAGCTTTTACACAGTAAAGGAAACGATTAGCAAAGTGAAAAGGCAATCTAGAGAATGGGAGAAAATATTTGCATAAGGGGTTAATATTTAAAATATACAAGAAGCTCATACAACTCAAAAGCAAAAAAAGTAAATAACCCAATTAAAAAATGGGCATGAAATCTGAATAGACATTTTTCCAAAGAACACATAAAGAGGACCAAAAGGCACATGAAAAGATGCTCAACATATCAGGTAAATGCAAATCAAAACCACAATGTGATATCACCTTATACCTGTTAGAATGGCTATTTTCAAAAAAGACAATAGGTATCAAATGCTTGCAAGGATATGGGTAAAGGGACTCTTTGTACACTGTTGGTGGGAATGTAACCACATACAGCCACTATGGAAAACAGTACGGAGGTCCCTCAAGAAATTTAAAAAAAAAATGCAACAACCATATTATCCAACAATCCCTCTTCTGGGTATATACCCAAAGGAAACAAAACCATTCTCTTAAAGAGATATATGTCTTCCCATGTTCACTGCAGCATTATTCACAGCAGCTAAGGTGTGAAGACAACCTAAGTGTCTGTCGGCAGATGAGTGATAATAAAATGTGATATATATATATACAATGGAATATTGTTCAGCCTTGAGAAAGAAGGAAATCCTACCGTTTAAGACAGCATGGTTGAATCTGGAGAGCATTATGCTAAACAAAATAAGCCAGAGAAAAATAAATACTGCATGATATCACTTATACGTGGAATATTTTTTTAAAAGTCAAACTTGTTTCCAGGGTCTGGGAAGTGGAGAAATAGGGAAAGAGTGGTAAAACGGTACAAACTGTCAGTTATAAGATGAATAAGGTCTTAGGATCTAATGTATAACATGGTGACTATAGTTGGTAACAGTTGAAAATTTCTAAGAAAGTAGAACTTATATGATCTCACCAAAGAGGGGATAAAATGTAGATATGTGAGATGATTAATGTGTCAATGAATTAACTGAGGGGAATGCTTTCATGATGTGTGTGTGTATATGTATATATATATATATATATATATATATATCAAATTATATAGTATGCCTTAAATATCTTAGATTTTGTTAATTAAACTGTATAACGCTGAAAAAAATCATGTCTGTTTAATCCTGGGGGCTTTAACTTTCACCATGCCAATTTCCATGACTTATTTTTGTGCAATGTCTTTTAATTGTTCTGGCATCTTTGCTACATACAGATTTTAATGGGAAAATGCTATGAAATTACAAGGAAGGGAAATGTCCTATCCATGAAATGTGATACTTCACCTAACATCTTTGCTTTGCCCCAAATAGCAGTGTTCTTAGTCAAGTCACATCTTATTCTATCATGCATACTCTTAATTCTTCTTGAAATCCTCAGGTCTAGGACTCTTGCCTTTTCCTATCTTGCTTTATTGATTAATAAATATCAAGTTTATATATTAATGCTATGACTGGGTTTGGATACTTGACAAGAAAATTGATTTGAAGCTTTGATAATAACAAAGTAATATGATCGTATTTCTCCCAGTCAATGAGAAAATGAGTTGAGGAAAAATGCAAGGGATAAAGGAAGAATCATGACTGCTAACATTTGACACAAGGACCTACCTGTGCCCTAATCTTGGATGAAGGGGCTGGATATCTAGGATTTTGCTTTTCAGACCTGTAATTTTGGACCAGATTCTATAATTTGGAGGCCATTACTTATTCTCCATGAGTCTCATTTCCAGCTCTTACTGCACATGAATATTGCAATTCATTGGTAACCATGTAATCTCATGTTTCTTTACTTGCTTCCTTCTTGGAATGTTTTATATGGTGTATTTTCCTATCTTCAACTTTTTTTTTTTTTTTTTTTTTTTTTTTTTTCTGGTACGCGGGCCTCTCACTGCTGTGGCCTCTTCCGTTGTGGAGCACAGGCTCCAGACGCGCAGGCTCAGCGGCCATGGCTCACGGGCCCAGCCGCTCCGCGTCATGTGGGATCTTCCCGGACCGGGGCATGAACCCATGTCCCCTGCATCGGCAGGCGGACTCTCAACCATTGCGCCACCAGGGAAGCCCTATCGTCAGCTTTTGATTCAAGTCAGGCATCAACCCCTATGATCCCAAGACTTAGTAAAAACACTTTTTTGTCTGTGCACACACAATTTATCAGTACGAATCAGCATCTTATTTTATTGGTATTATTAATTTAATTTTGCTTTCACTCGCTTGTCAGAATGAAATCCTTGAAAGTATATGGCCTGTTAAAATCACATCTGTAGCTTTTTTGCCTTGTTCAGGTCCTGGATCCAAATACACCTCCCATCAACGTGAATTGAATTGTTGCGAAGCAGCAATATTTACTAAATCATAATTTTAGAGATATTCATTGAACCAATAAGTATATAGTCATGATATTCAAGCTGTCATCGTAGATGTGATATCCTCAGTTTCAATCTGTAAGGAACCTGTAAGGAATTTACAACATAGTCTCTATCCTGAAGGAATTTATGACACAGGGAGAAAAGATATAAACTCAAATAACTATAAGAAAAGAAGTGTATAGTAGATGTTATGTCAATAGTTGTAAGAGTTCAGAGATTAAAGAAGGGAAAGAAATCATTTTCACCTAGAGTGATAATAAGAGGCTTCATAGAGAAGGTGCCAGTCTTTTAATATGACCCAGCCTATAAAAAAAAAAATGTACAGAATTTGAAGGTGGAACTTGGGATAACAGGGCTATAAAAGCAAGATAGGGATTGGCAAGGGCAAATGTATGGAGGTATAAATGTATAAAGGTTAATGGCACAGCAGTGTGACTGGTGGTTTTGCTAGATTGGTCTACAACAAGGAGAGTTAGAGCAGTTAATGTCACAACAGAGAACTGAAAATCTTCATTCTAAAGGCAATAGATTTTGAAAGTGGAAGTGATGAAATTAAAGAGGTGTTATAAAACAAGTAATGTTTGGAATGGGTTGAAGGAAAAAGAGGCAGGCAGCTAGAATAATTTAGTTGCAAAGTGTGAACAAATAAATTCTTTACAAGAGAAGCAGCAATGGAAATGTAACCAGAGGGATAAGCACACAGTTATCAGTTTCTTCTTAGAGGTGGTGGTAATTCACAGTAAACCTATACAAATTCTCAGTTGTAACTGGGCTGAACTAAAATAAGAACAGTTTATCTCCCTTCTGAAGGAAAAACATATTTCCAAGTCAGACGTTATTTGCATTTTGAAGCATTTTTATTGACTTTGTTTTTTTTCAGAGCTGTTTAAAGTTCACAGGAAGATTGAGGGGAAAGCACAGAGATTAACCAAATAATCCCAGTCCCTACACTTTCAAAACTTCCCTAATTATCAACGTCCCCCACCAGAATGAAACATTTGTTACAATCGGTAACCCTACATGGACAAATCATAATTAACCGAAGTCCATAGTTTACATTATGGTTCACTCTTGATGTTGTACATTCTGTGAGTTTTAACAAATGCATTATTACATCAGTATGGTATCATCCTGAGTATTTTTACTGCTCTAAAAATCCTCTGTGCTTTGTCTATTCATCCCTTGCCCCACCCCAACCCTGGGAAACAAACCATAGATCTTTTTTATTATTTCTGTAGTTTTGCCTTTTCTAAAATGTTGTATAATTGGAATCAAACAGTATGTAGCCTTTTCAAACAGCCTGCTTTCATTTAGTAATGTGAGTTTAAAGTTCCCCCATGTTGCTTCATGGCTTGACAGCTCATCTTATTTTCAGCATTGAATACTTTTCCAATGTCTGAATGTACCACAGTTTATTTATTTACTTACTGGAGGGAATCTTGGTTGCTTCCAAGTTTTGGTTATTATAAATGAATGTTGAATTATTAGGACCACTCTAAACATCCTTGTGCAGGTTTCTGTGTAGACATGTTTTCAATTACTTTGGGTAAATACTAATGAGTTGGATTGCTAGATCCTATGTTAAGAGTACCTAGATTTGCAAGAAACTGCCAAACTGCCTTTCAAAGTGACTGTATCATTTTGAATTTCCACAGCAATGAGTGAGTTCCTGTTGCTCCATGTGCAGCATTGGGGTGTTGTCAGTGTTCTGGATTTTGGCCATTCTAATAGGTGAGTAGTTGTATCTCATTGATGTTTTATTTTGAAATGCCTTGATGACATATGATGTGTATCATCTTTTCATATGCTTATTTGCCATCTGTAGATCTTCTTTGGTGAGGTGTCTGTTAAGGTCTTTGGCCCATTTTTTAATTGGGTTGTTTCCTTGTTGAGTTTTAAGAGTTCTTTGTATATTTTGGATAACTGTCCTTTATCAGCTGTGTCTTTGCAATTTTATTTTACTCCAGTCTATGACTTATTTATTCTCTTTTTCTTGTTTTACACAGGGCAGTGTTTTTAATTTTAATGAAGTTTGACTTATCAGTTATTTCTTTTGTGGATTGTGCTTTGGTGCTGTATCTAAAATATCATTGCCATACCCAAATTTATCTAGATTTTCTTCTATGTAATCTTACAGAAGTTTTATATTTTTGTGTTTTTCAATTACATCTGTGATCCATTTTTAGTTAATTTTTGTGAAGGGTGTAAGAAGGTCTCTGTCCAGATTTATTTATTTTTTTGCATGCTGATGTCCAATTAAGTTTCAAGAATATTCTTATCTAGGCTTAAGGAGGCTGAATATATAGCAGTTTTTACTATGACATAATCTCAACTAGTTTGCTCAAGTAGAATGTCTTTATAATGACAAAATTTCAGTTTTAATCAATAAAGATTCATAGAAGATTGAGCATTCCCCTCAGTCTCCCAATACAAAGAGGGCCCAAGTTATACCAAAATTCAAATACCTGAACTCAAAATGTTAATTCTTGTTAAGTATGTTGTTTTCCAGGAGTGGAAAGGCTTTTAAATTCCATTTTTACATCTGGACAATCATATCACAATGGCAATGCTGCAGTCTTTTGTAGCTTTGCCCATTTTTTACTGATCATTCAGGGGTGGTTACACCAAATATAATAACTGGAAGCAGTTTGTTAATAACTAAACATAAGAGTTAGAGTTGTGTGCTATACTTGCTATAAAATACTTTTTTCATTGAAGTTTTTATTAAGATAATTGTAGTTTTTAAAGCAGTTTTAAGAAATAGTAGAGCTATCATGGATATCCTTAACTTAGTTTCCCCCAGTGGTGATATCTTGGAAAACTATAGTACAATATCACAACCTAGATATTAACATGATACAACCCACCAATATTATTATTCAGGTTTCCCCAATTTTACTAGTACTTATGAGTGTGTGTGTGTTCTATATAATTTTATAAAGTGTATGGGTTTATATACCTTCCCCCACAGTCCATCACCACTAGGACCTCTGGTGTTGCCCTTTTATAATCACACCTACCTCTCTCCTATCCAGTCCTCCTCCCTCACCCACAGTTCTACCCTCTACCAACCATTAATCTGTTCTCCATTTCTAAAATTTTGTCATTTCAAGGATGACATTATTGGAATCATAGATTAATATTTCAGGGGTTACTCTTTTCATTTAGTTTAATTCCCTTGAGATTCATCCACATTGTTATATGTATCAGAAGTTCATTCCTTTTAATTGATGAGTAATATTAAATTGTATGGATATATCACAGTTTGTTTAAATATTTATCCCTTAAAAGACAACTGGGTTGTTTCCAGTTTTTGCCTCTTATAAATAAAGCTACTATAAACACTCACGTCCACATCTTTGTATGAACATAAGTCTTCATCTCTCTGGAATAAATGCCTAGAAGTGCAATTGCTATGTCGTATGGTACTTATATGTTGAGATTTTTAAGAAACAACTAAGTTGTTTTCCAGATTGGCTATACCATTTTACATTCCCAACACCAATTTTAAGTGATCTAGTTTCTTCACATCCTTACCAAGCATATATAACTTATATGTATAGTATCTTAAATATGTAAATATATTTTCCAACTTAATTACTAGAAGATAACCCAATTTATAATTGGCAGAAACGTTTTTACAGATAATTTACTAAAGAAGATACGTGGATGCCAAACAAGAACACAAAATGATCAACCTTGTTAGCTATTAGGGAAATATACATTTAAACAACAATGAGATACCACTACACACCCACTAAGAATGCTGAAAAAAAACTCTCTTGTGTTGCTAGGGATTTGGTAAAACTGGAACTCTGATACCTTGCTGATGGAATGGAAAATGGTACCTATTTTGAAAAATAGGCTGATAGTTTATTAAAAAGGTAAATATACGCTACCTAGCTATTCCACTCCTAGACATTTACCCAAGAGAAAAATTATATGTCCAATCAAAGACTTGTACACAAATATTCATTGAAGCTTTTGGTAATAGTCACAAAACTTAAAACAGTCCATTGATAAGTAAATAGATAAACAAAGTATGGTGTCTGCACACAATTCAGTACTACTCAGTAAAAAAAAGAATCAAACTACTGATACATATCACAACATGGGTAGGTCTCCATCTTGATGTTGAATGCAAGAAGTTCAAGTACATAACATATGATTCCAGGTATATTAATATCTCTAAAATTCAACCTAATCTCTAATGAACAGAAAACAGTTTAATTGTTGCCTAGGAAACTAGGGGTAGGGAGAGGTGGGAGTAAGAAATTACAAAGGATTGTGATGAAACTGCTTGTGATGGATTTGTTAATTGTTGTGATTGTGCTGATGGTGTCATTAACATGTACATATGCCATCAAATTGTGACTTAAATGTATACAGTTTATTGTATTCTAATTAGACTTCTAATGCTGACAAAAGAAAAAAAACTAAAATGTAAAATATTTCACATGGCATTTGGTCTATAGCTATGTAACCAAAACGTTTTATTTCATCTTACTCCTCCTATCCCTCTCTCACCAACACTTTTTTAAATACCCATCCAAAATCCTATTTCTGGTTTGAGGCTGATTTTGGATCCCCTCCTCTAAACTCACTGTTGTTTAGAATTTATTTGTTGATAAAATCCAGTAATATAAATTATGAAAATATTTTGTTCTAAGAAGTGGATTTGTCTACCCCAAATCAAGGATTTACCAAGTATCATGTGTGCACAAGAAACTGCTACACAAAAAATTTGAACATTAATCTAATAAAATTGTTATCCTTTATTCAGTTGATGCCATGTATCACAGTAATAGATTTGCATATATTGAACCATCCTTGTATCCCAGGGATTAAATCTCAGTTATGGTGTATTAGCCTTTAAGTATGCGGTTTAATTTGGTTTACTCACATTTTGCTAAGGATTTTTGCATCTATATTCATCAGAGTTATTGGTCTGTAATTTTTCTTTTCTTGAATATCTTTGTATGGCTTTGATATCAGGATAATGCTGGCTTATAAAAATGAGTTTGTAGATGTCTATTCTTCAACTTTTTTGGGGAACAGTTGATAAGGATTTATGTTAATTATCCTTTAAATGCTTTGTAGTATTCACTAGTGAAGCGATCTGGTCCTGGATTTTTCTTTGTTGGTGGGGGTGTTCAGGTTCAGTAAATTTGCAAGATACAAAATCAGTATATAAATGTCATTGTTTGTATACACTAACAACAAATTATCCAAAAAAGAAATTAATAAATAATCCCATTTACAATAGTATCAAAAAGAATAAAATGTTTGGGGATAAACATAGCCAAGAAAGTGAAAGGCTCCGGACACGCAGGCTCAGCGTCCATGGCTCATGGGCCCAGCCGCTCCGCGGCATGTGGGATCTTCCCGGACCGCAGCACGAACCTGTGTCCCCTGCATCAGCAGGTGGACTCTCAACCACTGCACCACCAGGGAAGCCCCTTTCTTGTTTCTTGAGGTATGCCTGTATAGCTATAAACTTCCCTCTTTGAACTGCTTTTGCTGCATCCCATAGGTTTTGGATTGTCATTTTTCCATTTTCATTTGTCTCTAGGGATTTTTTGCTTTCCTCTTTGATTCCTTCAGTGATCTCTTGGTTATTTAGTGACATATTGTTTAGCCTCCATGTGTTTGTGTTTTTTACATTTTTTCCCTGTAATTCATTTCTAATCCTCTAGCATTGTGGTCAGAAAAGATGCTTTATATGATTTCAGTTTTCTTAAATTTACTTAAGCTTGATTTGTGACCGAAGATGTGATCTATCCCAGAGAATGTTCCATGCGCACTTGCAGAGAAAGTGTAATCTGCTGTTTTTTGGATGGAATGTCCTATAAATTTCAAGTAAATCCATCTGGTCTATTGTGTCATTTAAATCTTCTGTTTCCTTATTTATTTTCATTTTGGATGATCTGTCCATTGGTGTAAGTGAGGTGTTATAGTCCCCCACTATTTTTGTGTTACTGTCCATTTCCTGTTTTATAGCTGCTAGCAGTTGCCTTATGTATTGTGGTGCTCAATGTTGGGTGAATATATATTTATAATTGTTACATCTTCTTCTTGGATTGATCCCTTGATCATTATGTACTGTCCTTCCTTGTCTCTTGTAACATTCTTTACTTTAAAGTCTATTTTATCTGAGTATTGCTACTCCAGCTTTCTTTTGATTTCCATTTGCATGGAATATCTTTTTCCATCCCTTCACTTTCAGTCTGTATGTGTCCCTAGGTCTGAAGTAGGTCTCTTGTAGACAGCATATATATGGGTCTTGTTTTTGTATCCATTCAACCAGTCTTTGTCTTTTGGTTGGAGTATTTAATCCATTTACATTTAAGGTAATTATCGATATGTATGTTCTTATTACCATTTTATTAATTGTTTTGGGTCTGTTATTGGAGGTCTTCTCCTTTTCTTGTGTTTCCTGCCTAGAGAAGTTTCTTTAGCATTTGTTGTAAAGCTTGTGTGGTCGTGCTTAATTCTTTTAGCTTTTGCTTGTCTGTAAAGTTTTTAATTTCTTCATTGAATCTGAATGAGATCCTTGCTGGGTAGAGCAATCTTGGTTGTAGGTTTTTCCCTTTCATCACTTAAATGTGTCCTGCCACTCGTTTCTGGCTTGCAGAGTTTCTGCTGAAAGATCAACTATTAAACTTATGAGGGTTCCTTTGTATGTAATTTGTTGTTTTTCCTTGCTGTTTTCAATAATCTTTCTTTGTCTTTAATTTTTACCAGTTTGATTACTATGTGTCTTGGCGTGTTTCTCCTTGGGTTTATCCTGTATGGGACTCTCTGCACTTCCTGGACTTGTGTGGCTATTTCCTTTCCCATGTTAAGGAAGTTTTCGATTATAATCCCTTCAGATATTTTCTCTGGTCCTTTCTCTCTCTCTTCTCCTTCTGGGACCCTTATAATGCTAATGTTATTGAGTTTAATGTTGTCCCAGAGGTCTCTTAGGCTGTCTTCATTTCTTTTCATTCTTTTTTCTTTATTCTGTTCTGCAGCAGTGAATTCCACCATTCTGTCTTCCAGGTCACTTATCCGTTCTTCTGCCTCAGTTAGTCTGCTATTGATTCCTTCTAGTGTAGTTTTCATTTCAGTTATTGTATTGTTCATCTCTGTTTCTTTGTTCTTTAATTCTTCTAGGTCTTTGTTAAACATTTCTTGCCTCTTATCAATCTTTGCCTCCATTCTTTTTCCAAGGTCCTGGATCATTTTCACTATCATTACTCTGAAAACTTTTTCTGGAAGGTTGCCTAACTCCACTTCATTTAGTTTTTTTTCTGGGGTTGTATCTTGTTCCTTCATCTGGTACATAACCCTTTGCCTTTTCATCTTGTCTATCTTTCTGTGAATGTGGTTTTTGTTCCACAGGCTGCAGGATTATAGTTCTTCTTGCTTCTGCTGTCTGCCTTCAGTTGGATGAGGCTATCTAAGAGGCTTGTGCAAGTTTCCTGATTGGAGGGACTGGTGGTGTGTAGAGCTCACTGTTGCTTTGGTGGGCAGAGCTCAGTAATACTTTAATCTGCTTGACTGCTGATGGGTGTGGCTGGGTTCCCTCCCTGTTGGTTTTTGGCCTGAGGCAACCCAACACTGGTGCCTACCTGGGTCTTTGGTGGGGCTAATTGCAGACTCTGGGAGGGCTCACACCAAGGAGTACTTCCCAGAACTTCTACTGCCAGTGTCCTTGTCCCCACAGTGAGCCACGGCAACCTCTCCCTCTGCAGGAGACCCTCCAACACTAGCAGATAGGTCTGGTTCAGTCTCCCCTGCGGTCACTGCTCCTTCCCTTGGGTCCCGATTTACACACGACTTTGTGTGTGCCCTCCAAGAGTGGAGTCTCTGTTTCCCCCAGTCCTTCAACGTCCTGCAGTCAAATCCCACTAGCCTTCAAAATCTGATTCTCTAGGAATTCCTTCTACCATTGTCGGACCCCCAGGTTGGGAACCCTGACGTGGGGCCAGAACCTTCACTCCAGTGGATGGACTTCTCTGGTATAAGTGTTCTCCCATCTGTGATCACCCACCCAGCAGTTATGGGATTTGATTTTACTGTGATTGCACCCCTCCTACCGTCGCATTGTGGCTTCTCCTTTGTCTTTGGATGTGGGGTATCTTTTTTGGTGAGTTCCAGTGTCTTTCTGTCAATGATTGTCCAGCAGCTAGTTGTGATTTTGATGTTCTCATAAGAGGGAGTGAGAGCACGTCCTTCTACTCTGCCATCTTGGTTCAAGCTCCAATATTGAACTTTTAAGTAACAAAATGTTAACCATAGTTATAATTAACTCATACACATTTTAGTTTGAGCAGTACAGTAAAAATTAAAGTGATTACTAGAATTTATGAAGTAAGCAATTAGGATCTGACTAGTTCTCTGCTACACAAATTAATTGGCAAGCAAAGGAACTGGAGACTCATCAGAAAAGAGCTCAGAAGTAATTAATGGACTGAAAGATAACATATATCAGGGAAAGTTGAAGGATGTAAAACTGTTTTAAATAAAGTAGAAAACTAGAAAATGACTAAATAGTCATCAATAAGAATGTAAATATTCAGTGATAATTAGAAACTTAAATCTCCATTATGAAAGTCATTCATTTTTTTACCTTGTGTTTTTAAGAAAAACATTTTTCCTTAAAAGAACTTTGAAATATTGAATAAGTGTATTTAAAGTGGGAAGTTATAGCAGTGCTTTGTCTGGAGAATTATAATAAGAAATAGAAAACATTCTCATTTTTCTGGGGGCAGTTTATAGATAGCAAGGGAATGAATGACATCTCCAGTGATCTTTCCACTCCTGAGTTTCTGTGATGTTCAGTTTATTCAATCATGCTGAGTTGGAAAGTTCATTTCACTTCTGTGTCATCTACTGGGGAAATCACTGTATTAACTGATAGATTTTTTTTTCCCTTCAAACTTGTTTCCCAAGTGATTCTCCAGTTTTATCTGTTATTATTCTCTGAACCATTGCAACGATTTGGCAGATATAAGATCAATTGATTACATTACATTTTGACTCTCATATGTCTGAGAACAATTTTTTAAGAAGAAAAATCAAAATGTACATTTCAGTCTGCTTCTCTCAAATCCCTTATTAATGTATATTTAAACATTATAATGTGCAAATTATTTTGATGATAACTTTTTATACTTGAAATTTTGCACATATATTTTTATGATATAAAAACTTCTTCTGGATATCATTTGATTGTTAAATAATATTTGTTTGATGGATATAGCATATTTTAAACCAATTCTCTTATATAGGATATTTAAACTTTTTAACATAAACTCTTTTGCAATGCATATTTTTATACATTAATCTTTTTCTGCCTTGCTCCACTATTTTGAATTATGTTCCTTAGCAGAATTTATAAGAGAAATTGTTGGGTCAAAATCCTTTAACACTTTTCGGATTCTTAGGGACTTTGCCAAACTGCTTTCTAGAAATTTGAGTCAATTGCCTAGCAGTATGTTTCCCATGTGTATAACCTCCTTCAAATGTATACAATATTCTCACAAAACAGTGAAAAACTTTGCTAATTTGAAAGCAAATTATTATATTGTTATGTTTTAGAGTGTTAGTGGAAGACAACCTATTGGCAATTAACTGTTTTTTTTAAAATGAGATTACCACTGTGAAATACCACAGTTTCCAAACTAATCGATAAAGTATTTGTACATATATATGTTAGTATTAGATGGTACCTGGAAATCACCAAATGAATTTATAAGATTTATGAGAAAGACTTCCTCAAAACTGTTAGGTATGTATCAAGATTCATGATGTAAGATAATGACATGAAGTAATGTGACAGTTGTCATAATCATATTGAAAAGATAAGTACTTCAATGTAAAAGGAAGGAAAGACCTAAATGAAACACAACAAAACAAAAATAGTCTTTCATTTGAAATGCAAGAGAATGGAACATCCAATAAAGAATGCCATTCTTCTACACTCTTCAGACATACGTGAACATCTCTTCATATTCACAGGTTTTCTTTTATGTTTTATCTCAAGCCTTTAATTTCTGCTAGATACCCTTCTTAGCTTCCTTTACCTTTAAAGAAATTTTGCAGAACAGATCTTATTCCCCAGATTTCTAATATGAAAATCTGGAAGTGTGTTAGCACTCAATTCAAGGGGCAGAAACCTAATTTGAATTAGATCAAGCAAAAATGGATAATATATTGAAGAAAATAGACAAACTACAGAAAGGTAAAGGTAGAGATGGGTTTAGTGATAACTAAACCTTTGACAGGTACATCAACAAAATAATTCTCCATCATTTTTCTCTGCCCTGTCTTGGTACTTTCCTGCTAAAAAAAAAGATGAGGGTGAAAAGGAGGTAGAAACCATTCAATTGATTCTTGCATTTTCACACTTTTGCAAAGAGCTAAGTAAAAGGGTTTTTTTGGTCCAATCCCTGTTTGGAAAACATGGTTAATATTATTAACCTTCTTTTGTAAGGGAAATAATACAATTTCATTCTGATTCCAGAAAATTTGAATAGCAATAGACTGACAGGCATAAAGCAATTGATCATAACAACAAATATCTTAATTTGAGTTGAGAACTCTCTAACTACTATGAATCACGTCCAAACAAATTCAGCAATTTGTATAGTATAGGAAGAAAATGCAGTTGCTTCTGTGGTGCCATCACTCTGCTCTAAAGTATCTTCTGGAGTCCACCAAAGTCCTCCTTATTACCAAATCTAATGTCCACATGCATTTTTCATCTATATTAAGTCTGTGCATCATTAATACTTGTGTCCAGTATTAAAATTGTATCCTTCCTTGATTTGATAGGTAATATTGTGAATGTCTCTCAGCTCTCTGACTATTCTTTTATTTTCTTTTTTGTTTCCTGATACAGCTGTCTGAATTGTAGGGCTTTCTAAGGCTATAATATTGTGTATTCCTTTGCAGTCAGTTCTCTGGTAGCTTTCTATCTAGCATCTTTAATCTCAGTCTATGCAAATGCCACTGCAGCAAAGACACTACTGTGTCAAATAGGTTATTTTTTTCTCCTAGGCACAGAGCTAAACTGCATTTCCCAGCCTCCTGAAGGAAGTTGAGTCAAAATCCATGAAGCTATGTTGGAAGTGATGGACACCAATTCCAATCTTATCCCCCCAAACATCCAATACACTTTTAATAGGCTCTTTCTTCCCTGACTGCTAAACTTATGTTGTTTTAAGTGGATGGTTTCATAGCCCTAGAAGAGGATGGAACTGCAAGGCGAAAATAGCCTAGGTCTCTGAAGGAGCGTTCAGAGCAGATTCTACCTTAAACCTACCCACCTCCCATCCTTCTAACATTATAGTTCAAACTCTAAAGTCATCCATGAGAAAGAAACAGATAGTTAGCATTTGAAGCCACTAAATGTGGGACTTGTTTATTGTAACAGTTAGCCTATACTGTCTGTATCCCAGACTTTATTTTTAACTCTGACCTCTTTCTCTCTTATAGATCCATATTTCCAGTCTTTTTCTGGATATCTTTAACTTCTTGTTTTCTTGGTTCTGAACATTAAATGATATTTTTTTTTCCTCAAAAACTAGCTCTTTTTCTTAACTCTTCTACTTATATTGGGAACATAATTATTATTATATTTTAATAACACTAAAATTATTTCTTTAAATGTGTCCCCTTTTTCACTTCAGGGCTTTTGTACTTTCATCAATGGATCTTTAATAACTGGAAAAGTGTATGATACACACTAGGTGCTTGATAAATATTTTC
Source organism: Aethalodelphis obliquidens (assembly GCF_003676395.1). NCBI lineage: Eukaryota > Metazoa > Chordata > Mammalia > Artiodactyla > Delphinidae > Aethalodelphis > Aethalodelphis obliquidens. Next base: position 3,718,693 of record NW_020838008.1, read on the forward strand.
AAATGATTGAACACATTTTTAAAAAATTAATTCTCCAAATGATGCAACCGTAAGAAATCAAGCATCTGTAGATTTTTCTTAACTCTTGATGGAAAATTCATAAATCTGACAGATTTTATAGAATCTAAATTATTCAAATTTCTTTCATCTCCCTATCCCTTTCCTTTTCCACTAATTCTCATTAATTCATATAAATGGTGATTTATCTGGAGTCATGCAAAATGCTTCACTTTGTCCCTGCATACTATCAAGTATTCTAGGCTATCTATATGTCCTTGTGAGATCAAACTTTGAAAAGCCAATTGAATCAGATTATTCCTCTAGTTAGGCTTCCCATTGTTTACCAAATTTAAGGCAGATATGGCACCTCATCAAGGTGTTCCATAACACGTTCTTGATCTGCCTTCTTAGCCTAATTTCTCCTACAGGGAAACGTATTCCAGATGCTCCAGACAAACAAGTATATTTGCTGTTTCTCATAGAGAAACCAAGTTTCCCTGTCTCTGTAAATCATCCAGTGCTATTCTCTCTACTTGGAATACTTCTTACTCTGGATTATATGTCTGAATATAAATGACACCAACCTAAAGAAGTCTTTCTAATAATCTCAATGAAATGTAAATTTTTCCTTCCATTATTTTCCATAAAACTTTGTTTTAATAAAGGTACTATTCCTTAATGATTAAGGTAGCTGAATCTGAAACCAACTGCCTGGGTGTCATTCATGCACCCCTAGTTAGAAGTTATGACATATTGGGCAAATTATTTAACCAATTTGTTTTCCAGTATATTCATTAGTAAATGATGGATATTAATAATGTCTACCTCATTATATTGTTTCAAAAATCAGATGAGTTAATAAAAGTAAAATACTTAGAATACCACTTTGCATATTAGTAATATGTAATATTTGAAATTATTTTTATATTATTGCATAAAACTCAAAATTTTTATTATTTGCTTTATCAACCACCAAATTTCTCTGCAATACACATATATATATGCCTGCAAACACAAATAAATATATTAAAACATGGATATTGTTTTTCCTCTTTTTCTGTCAATCCTTAATACTTAAAATGACTTGCTTTTACACACGTTTTCATTAAATATTGTTGATATTATTGTTGTTGTATACACTATAGTTTGTTTTTTTTTTTTTTTACAGTAGGTCCTTGTTGGTTATCTATTTTAAACACAGCAGTGTGTACATGTCAGTCCCAAACTCCCAATCTATACACATAATATTCGATATATGAAGAATTATCTTGTATACATAATGTCTCTTTAGGGTATTTTGTAAGCATAAAAAGGTCTTCGAAACAAATTTATTCCAATAAGTTGTTCTTTCATTCACCAAAATCTAAGGAGCACTCACTCTATGCCAGAATTTCTTTCTAGGTCCTGAGAATACATTGCATGATGAGTGTGGTATGTTGAATCATGAACTCCAAAAGTATCCACTCCTTAACCTCTGGAATTTGTGAGTCTGTTACTTTATATGGCAAAAGGAACTTTGCAGATATGATTGCATTAAGCATCTTAAGGTAACGCAAATGTTCTGAATTATCTGGATTAGGCACAAAGGGTGCTCATAAGAGAGAGGAAGGAGGGTCATAGAAGACAAGACATGATGATAGAACAAGAGGTTGGAGTGACGTGTTTTGAACATGAAGGAAGGATTCACAAGCCAATGAAAGTTAGCAGCTTCTAGAAGCTGGAAAAGACAAGAGACAGAGTCTTCCCTGGAAAGATTCTTCCTACAGAAGGAGCACAGACCTCTGATATCCTGAATTTTAGCCCTCTAAGACTCCTTTTGGATCTCTAGAACTATAGGATAATAACTTTCGTGTTGTTTTAAATCACTAAGTTTGTGGTAACATTACAGCAGAAATAGGAAACTAATGAAATAGTTACAGTAATGTCACCATTAAATTCTATATCCACACCATTATTGGGCTTGATCATGGAATTTACTTTGGTCAATGATACATTAACAAACATAATACAACCAGAAACTTGTATATAATATATTAAAAGTCATACCCCCTTGTTGCTGGAAAACTCTCTGCTACCCTGTGAAGGATGCCAAGCTAGCCTCTTTGAGGATAAAAATATAGCTGGATAGAGGTCTCAGTTATCCCAGATCTCCCAGCCCTGCCAGCCATAACAATCATGTCCCAAATTCATGAAAAAACACAGAAATGCCCAAAGCCTTGAGATGGGATCTTGTGCAATTTAGATGAAACTGAGTAAGGAAAGGACAGTAGCAGGGAATGAGGTCACAGGCATAGCAGGTCCAGGGAAGCCATGATGTGTACTTGGATTATACTTTGAAAGATAAGAGAAGCCACTAAGTGGCATCAACTGATTCATATTCAATATTTTAAATAATGACTGTTGCTGCTAAACAGAGAATAGACTGCAGCTGGCAAGGATAAAAACAGGAACCCCAATTAGAAGGCTACTGTAACTGAGTTAACATGAATTTTATGCTAACCAAAACATCCTCTTTGTGACCCATCAAACATACATTGTACACCTGCTTTAATTATTAAAGAAAAGGATGCATTGACCAGAAGTAAAGAAGGTCCATGTTAAAAATAAAGTTTAAATGCCTCCTTTCCTGGAAGCCAATGCTGGTACTTCTTTGATAAGACTGTGTTCCCAGTCTTATCAAAGGCCATACTGTCTGGCTGTGTATGTGCTGGTCTGTTTTTCTTGAAACCTTGAAGGACTGTATCCCTGACTTGTTTCATGTTTTTTTTCTGACAAGATATAAAACTGTGCTGAACACCATGCTTCTTCAGAGCAGTTCCTCGGAGTTATATGAGAAGGTGTCTCCTGGGATATAGTCCTCAGTTTGTCTCAAATAAACTCTTTTCTATTCTTAAAAGACTATTGTAACAATCCAGGTGAAAGATGATGGTTATTTGGACCATGATGAAAACAGTGAAGATAGTGCAACTTTGTGAGGTTCGGGGATGTTTTGAAAGTTGAGTTGACAGTATTGTTAATGGATTGAACATGAGTTGAAGAGAATAGGGTTTGTCTTATTTGCTGATGTAGCGTCAACCAGGGCAACAGTAGATTAGTGGTTTGGGGAACAGGCAAATTAGATCTCAGTTTTGAATATGTGAAGCTGGTGATGCTCATCAGATATCTAAAAGGAGTTGGTGAGAAGGCAGTGGCCGTTGTTACATAAGCAAAGCCAGAGTTCAAGGAAGAGAAAAGTCTAGGTTGGAAAAGAGCTTTTCTAGGGAGAAATTGAAGAAAGGAAGTAGGAAAGCCCTCACCTGAGTCCTGGGGCTCTCCAAAGCCGAGACTGTGGGAAGAAGGAAAGGAAACAGTACTTTTGGAGGATGCTGTAACTAAATTCTATCTACCACTATGTTCTATGTGATTTCTGCCCAAAAATCTCATTCAATTTCCTGTTTTATAGATGAGAATAATCAAAGTTTTGGGAAGTTAAACAACTTGCCCAGTATAAGCAAAGTAACTAGGATTAATCCCCTAAGTTATTAAATTCCTAAGACTCAAGTTTTAAACACGTATCCAATTATATGTAAAGAATTGAACCACATACCCATCATTTCCTGTTCTTCTTGTGTAGAATTATTCACTGCAAATTACTAAAGTTTCAGTTGTCATACACAATGTTATTTGAGATTGGAACTTCCTGATAGCTCCCTATTTTACTAACCACAAAACTGCTCACAGGGCTTCCCTGGTGGCACAGTGGTTAAGAATCCACCTGCCGGGCTTCCCTGGTGGTGCAGTGTTTGAGAGTCCGCCTGCCGATGCAGGGAACATGGGTTCGTGCCCCGGTCCTGGAAGATCCCACATGCCACGGAGTGGCTGGGCCCGTGAGCCATGGCCGCTGAGCCTGCGCGTCCAGAGCCTGTGCTCCACAATGGGAGAGGCCACAACAGTGAGAGGCCCACGTTCCACAGAAAAAAAAAAAAAAGAATCCACCTGCCAATACAGGGGACACAGGTTCAAGACCTGGTCTGGGAAGATCCCACATGCCCTGAAGCAACTAAGCACATGCGCCACAACTACTGAGCCTGCGCTCTAGAGCCCTTGAGCCACAACTACTGAAGCCCAAGTACCTAGAGTCTGTGCTGCGCAACAAGAGAAGCCACTGCAATGAGAAGGCCACACACCGCAAAGAAGAGTAGCTCCCGCTCGCTGCAGCTAGAGAAAGCCCGCACAGAGCAACGAAGACCCACCACTACCAAAAATAAAAATAAATAAATAAACAAATTGTATAAAAAAAGGAAACAACAGCAAGAAAAAGCTGCTCACAGCTGGGATATGATCCATTATTACTTATTCACTACTATGTAAGATAGTTTATCCAGAGCATAAAAAGAAGTATAAGGCTTTTGGAAGAGAACAGTCACATTACAACAATTCAGCTTGGTTATTACTGCATCACTTCTCCCCTGTTGGTTATATCCTCTCAATTGTTGAGCATTATCCTACACTTTAAACATCCTTTATATTTGGAGGGGCTGGAGAACATTTCATTAAAATTATCATAAACCAACAACTAATGTCAGCTATAAATAAGTTCATTGTGTAAGCCAATAGGACATAAGCGGTTCCTACTCTAATATAAAAAGGTGAATAGGATGTGAGGGGGAGTATTATTGAATCCAGAAGCTCAATTTTATTCTCTGTCTCTTTTCCTATTTCAGCTGTTGAAAGAGAGAGAGAGGGAGGGAGGGAGCACACACACAAAATGTTGCTTCTAAAACAGCTTTGAGCACCTTTGGCTTACCTAAATTTAAGCTCCACAGCAACTAGGAGTTAGGATTTAGAGAATGCTTATATTGACAAAAAATTTTCAAATCATTTAGAAGCAATCAGTGCATCAACATCATTTAAAACCAGAGACAAAAAGTGGCTCACTATTGGGCCACTCATAAGACATGTCCAGGGCTTCTATCAGTTAGAGAGTTGTGATTTAAAATGAACTAGTATACGTATATGACTATATTTGCGTATAAACAATGGCACATACATGGGAGATGTGTTCAATTTTTTTTCTAATAAGAACAAACCATTGAAAAAAGTCTGGATACTATTTTGAAAAATAAAATACAACCTGTGGGCAAGGCACAGAATCCTCTTCTCCACTTGGCGCTAAGCTGTGTTGAAGGTTATCCTCAGAACCGTGCAGTCCGCCCTCCATATCCACAGGGTCACATCTGAGAATTCAACCAATCACCATGGATGGGAGGGCCAAATGTACTCTATACCATTGTTTATAAGGGACTTGAGCACCTGCGGATTTTGTTATGGAGGTCCTGGAATCATCCCCCCCCAGGGCTACCAAGGGATGACTGTATTTCCTTACCTCCTACAGCCATACAGCCCTGTAGCCTAGGGTTACAACACTAGCTGAGGGTTATCAAACTTGAGGGGCAGCAAAAGAGGAGTTGAGAATTACTTGAGGGAGATTCCTGTGCCCTTAGTCTCAGAAACTCTAAATCATTGTTTCTGAGTTTTGTTCTAAGAATCTGCTTTTTTAACAAGTGCATTTTGAAAGTCACTGGTCTAACCACACTTATTGTTGGTCATTACTCTTCCCTTCTGAACCCTTACTTATTCCATTCCCATTGCTAAGAATATTCGTAGCAAAATTATTCTTTTAGGCAGTTAAATCCTAGTGACATTTGAAGTCCAAAATCTACATCCTTTTTCTCTGTAATAATCTTTCCTCATTTGTGTCCCATTAGCATTTTTAATTATTATTATTAGCATTTTGCATGTCTCTATTTTATTTCTTATCAGTTTCCTACTCAAAGCATAGATCACAATCTAGAAGCATCATCACCTGGGAGCTTGTTAGAAATAAAGAATCTCAGTCTCCACCCTAAATTTACTGAATCAGAATCGATTTTTAACAAGATCCCAAGTTGATTCTTATACATCTTAAAGTTTGAGAAATACTTCTTTTCACATTTCACAGTAGCTACTTTTTTGAGGTTCTATGTTTCTCTTTCTCTTTTGGTAAAACACGAATTTCTTCTAAACTGAGATTGAGTCTTAGAGGACATTATTTCCTCAGCTTTTAGCACAAAATCAAATATATAATAAGTATCACTATGAATGTCTTAAGTTGGAGATACACTTGTAAAAGATTTCTTCCTACTGCAAAGAAAGCAGAAGAGAAATGTAAACACATAAATAAAAGAGAATAAAGATTAATACAAAACACGAACAAAGAGATGTGTTAAAATTATAATAGAAATAAATCTATTATAAGATACTTCATTTTCAGATGAAATCAATTTCAGAGGATTTGTTGCCTTTTGTACCATAGCAACCTCATACAAGCAATACTTAATGTTACTTGGCTAACTTAAAATATTTTAGTTTATTTTACTGCAACTTTCAGTGTGAAAAATGTGTTCTAATAGCACAAACCATTACCATAGAAACATTAGTAATCTGTCTACAATAGTGATTTTAAAACAAGTTTGTAAAGTTTCTTAAAAAATCCCCAGTGTAGGTTCAACTGCCTTGAAAATGTTGATTCAGGAGTCCTGGGGTGTGGCTAGGAATAGACATCATTATCTTGCTCCCCAGAAGATTCTGATTCATGTGATCATAAGAAAGCATTTGGCTGAATATGTTATTTGTTATGGGTTGAGTTATGTTCCCCCCAAAATATGTCGAATCCCCAGGACCTCAGAATGTGACCTTAATTGGAAGTAAGGTTGTTACAGATGTAAGGAGTTAAAATGAGGTGATATTGGAGTCACGTGAGCCCTCAAGCCAATATAGTTGGTCCTTATAAGATGAAGAAAGCGAGAGACACGGGGAGAATGCCAGGTGAAGATGGAGGCAGAGACTGAATGAGGCGTCAACAAAGCAAAAAACACTAAGGATTGCTGTATGTTCCAAGAAGCTAGGAGAGACGCATCGAACAGATTCTCCCTCAGAGTCCTCCAAAGGTACCCAACTCTGCTGACACCTTTAGATTTCAAGGCTCCAGAAATGTGAGAAAGTAAGTTTTCTGTTATTTTAAGCTACCAGGTTTGTAGTACTTTTTACAGCAGCCTTAAGAAACATACATTATTCGTGTTTGTCTTGAATGAGCTTGAGTACCACACTTGTTCTTACTGTCACAGAGAACAAAATTCTCAAACATCAGCATAAGTACCATGATCTCATGAGCTTGTTTGAAATTATTGAACTCTGTATCAACAGAATCTGTAAGGCTTGTTACTGGGCCTATGCTCCCTTCTGATCCAGCTCACCTGCTGATTACTCTTTAAGGTTTGAGTTTGCTATGCTTAATGTATTTCCGTGAAGGTTAGTGGATGATACAAAAAATAGTATAACATTAAATTGCATCTCTCCTTTAAAATACCATAGAAGGAAATGAAGTAAGGCTTTGTATCCAGATCTTACTAATTTCAAAGTCTATGTACTTTCTTCACTGTGGTTGAACTTTACCTTGAAGGCTATTTGTGGGGGAGGGGTTGTGGGGAGGTGGGGGAATATTAGTTTCTCAGGTTTGTACGCAGAGAATCTGAACTACATAGAAACCTTTCCTGTGGAGATAATTTATTTTTGTTGTTGAAGTTTTGGAAAATGTCTGCAGGAGATAATAAGTAGAGGAGAACAGCTGAAGTAAAGGGCCTTATTTGTGAAGCCTTGCTGTGTTTGGAGGCATATGTGGCAGGGGGCAAGGGAGAAGCCCGTCTCCACTCCTGTGCACAGAACCCAGCACCACTATGGAAAGCTGTAGGGTCGGTAGCATTTAAAAATGTCTGGATGTTGTATCCCTTGGAGTATTCAAGGGCTCAAAAGTATTTGTGGAATAATTGAATAAATAACCCAGGGAGTTGGATCAAAAGTGGATAAATGTGGAAGTGGTATGAAATAAATCAGTGGATAGGATGGTTTGGAATTTTTGTATGACACCCATTTTGAAGCTACCAGAAATCATTTGGAGTATTTGGGGTTCTCAGAATGTTTCATGTCTGGTAATCAAGGTGAAAAAGTCTCAAATATATAATTTAATTAGAATATATGTGACAAAATCATGTACTTACATGTGTAAAACTATATTATTTGAATCTCTCTTTCTCAGATAAACACAGAAACACACACATTTTAAATTAATGAAAGCAAAGAAAAAATAAGGAATTTTAATCCCCAAAATAATTGATACCATAAGTGGAAAATAACTTTTTCATATTTTCAACCTACTAGAATCAGCACAAATTTATCTTAAGAGCATTTAGCGTTCAGCCCATTCTGCTTTGAGGATACACTAATAGGTGAAATAAATAGTTACTGATTTCATGAGCTCCTGTTTGGGAATTCAAACCAGAATCAAAGTCCATTTGACATATGGAATAGTTCAGTGCTCTGATAGGAGAAATAGAAAATGTTGTAGGAAGTACATAGGTGTGTAACTAAACCTGATACGGAGGGAATGGGGGGAATAATCCTTGCAAGAGATGGTGATGTTTACGCTGTCACAAGATGAGTAAAAACCGTGAGTGAAGAGTGTATGTGTGTGTGTACCTGTGTGTATTTGCATGAGTGCATTTTGTGGTTACATCAAGGATGGGGAAGAGGCAAAGCTGGAGCTAATAATATGGGATGTTCTACCTCATTAGTGATCATAAAAATGAAGATTAAGTTAAAAATAATATTTTTCATCCATTTAGTTGGCAAAGATTAAAAAGTTTGACACTATCAAGTCTGGCAGAAAATGTGAATCAATAGGATTGCTTATATATTGCTGGTAGGGATATGAATTAGTACAGCCATTACTCAGAAAACTGAGATTACTTTGTAATCTAACATACTCATACACTGTAACCCAGGAATTTTAATTTTAGTTACATACCCTCGACCAGCAAAAAATTTTATAGCAACTCTGTTCATATGGAAAACGAATCTGCGTTAATAAGAGGATTATTATTCATTTAATTCTGTATAATAGAGGTCCAGTGAAAGGGGAAAATTATGCAGGGACTTGCAGTCATGATAAGTAGATTGAGTCAGCTCTGCTAATAATCTTGACTAAAACTGAAGCAGTAGGAGTGGAGACAAGGGAAGGACACAGGTGTAGTTATCAGGTACCATTGATAGGATTTGTTGACTGGTTGGAGGGAGTGAGAAGGGAGGAGTCTGTAGAACTTAAGGGGTTGACTCACTTCATGGTAGTGCCAATTATTCAGATACTAAATACAGGGAAGGAAGCAAATGCAGGAGATGAGAAGAGGCGAGAGAGTGATTGCAACATAAATGTTAGCTTTTCTTGTGTATCTCACAGTCATTTGCAGAGGACTGGGTGTTGAGCAGTTTCTTTAGATGTTTAATTGTTACTTTTATTGAAAAAAACATACTGGAATGTTTGGAGGTTTTGTTTCTACATTCTGTTAAAAATGAGACATCGATAATTATCATGGTGTCCCTTGCATCATGCCTCAGTATTTTTTATACATAAAAATGGATTGTCTATGTGTTTACTTCAAAATAAGAGAAGGATGTTTTCTGTTGTTTGTACCATTGTATATTCATAGATCACTTTCTAAAGCTCTGTTATCATTCCTGACACTTCAAAGGAGGATATTATCCCAAGCTGGCACTTAGTTTAATCTGCGTATGGGGTGGTTTTCCTCTTGTTGATCCTTGAAGGCTTTCATTTGTCTCTCCCATATGGCAAAAATGGTTACATATTTTTTGAGCATCTGCAAGGCAATATTTAATACCCTTACATTCCTAAGAAATTATGTTCAAGCTGACACATGTTTTCACAACCAATGTAGTTAAAATGTATAATGTCACACTGTCTGAACAGAATAAGGATCTATTGTCAGTTTTACTGAACATTAGGAATGTTATCTGATGCTCTGTAATTTGCTTTGGACAAAACTGAATATTTAATTTATTTGACCATTCAAAGAGTTTCTTTTTTGATAACTATGTTTTTTCTATTTGATCCAAATGTTCATCAAAAAAAAAAAAAAGAATCAGGATGAAGATTGATACACCAAAGTGAAGGATATTGCAGATGACACCATGAATTTCATGTTTACATGCCTCGTTCATACTAGATGTGACTATAAATTCTTTGGTGTTGCAACTTAGAGATTTTTTAACCTTGGAAACAAAAATTCAATCCCCTGATGCTTCTTTTGGCGTTCTCTTCAGATTCAGATTACAGGCCACATGATGAAATAACTATCATTGCTTCAAGTTTTCAAACCAAAATTGTATTGCCAATTGTCAAACTCATTATTCAGTCATTTTACCTCTGAAAACACTTAAGATGCTTCCAAAATTCAAATCCAGCATTAAAGGGCAAATTTGTTTTTTCACCACTGAGAGGATATAAGTAGACATGCCACAGGAGACAGCACTCAGATGCATAACTTCTTCAGTGCTTTTTACAAAATCTGTTGCATTGCTTTAACTTCATATTTTCTATACTAAGCCAAGTATGATACACATATTTTCCCCAGGAAGTTTTCTAAATAGTTAGGAGATCACTAAACACTGCCAGTAAAATCTGTATTTTGTTCCTCTAAATTAAGGGACAGCAAATCTTTTCTGTAAAGAGCCAGATAGTACTGATCAATATTTTAGGTTCTTCAGGCCATAGTGTCTCTATAGCAACTACTCAACCCTACTGTGGTACTCAGAAAACATGCCTAGACAATAAGTAAACAAATACGTATGATCGTGTTCCAATAAAACTTTATTTATAAAAAACAGGCAGCAGGGTTCATGGACCATAGTTTGCCACCCCACCCCACCCCGAATCAGTCTTATTCTTCTACTGAGTAGACAACACATGCTTTTACCCCATTTAAGAAATAATTATTAAGTTATAGAAAGATATGTAGTGAGCATTGTGTAGCATTTGCACAAAATTGAATATCACTGGTGGAATTAAGGAAGCATCCTCTGTGTATTGGAAAGATTTTAATTCACCCCTTTTTTCATCCCACCAATACTTAATACTAAATATCACCTTTATGTTAGGAACAGGAGAAATAATGATGGAAAAAGCAAACGCAGTCCCAGTCTAAGGAACCCTGCATTAAATTATTTGAGGAACACACTTGTGTGCTTCTGAATAGTATCCTCTGCTTTAAGAGGTAAAAGAGTTAAATAAAAATCACTTCGATTTTTTCCCTTTCTTTTTTTCCATTTTGGATCTCCAAGTCTTTCCATATCCTAAGTAGTAGACTCGGCTATTTATGACAGGAATAAGTGAGACACAGATGAAAGAGAACAAAATACTGTTATATAGATAATGGAATTGCTGTATAGAGAGCTTATAGAATTTGATCAAAGTCATGTCTCAAGCGATGATGGAAATGGTGGAAATTCATATGGTGGCATCACTTCCCAATCTCAATTTATTTTTTCCTAGAAGAAGTCAGAAATAATATAGGCAAAATTAATAATTTGGGGACATCTGTAATTAACTAAGGACGCTATATAGGTTACCTCTTCAATCCTAAATAACAACGATCTTAGGAGTCTAAAATTATTTTCCACATCTGCCACATATTAAAACTAAAACTTAAAAAAATGAAGCCAAATCACATTAGAATTCAGGTCTTCTTACCTCAAAAAATCTATGCTTCTTACTATATAACTCAATTATGCACAAGAAATAATAAGCACATTTAAATCGTTATAAGTGCTATTAAAAATGTAGCAAACTTTCTCACTTATTAAAATCTTAAGATTTATTGAGTTATAATAAACAGTAAACATCATGCTTCTTCTCTCATGGTTTTGAATTTGTTTTCAGGACAATGACTCTAGGTGTGACTTATTATTGTCCTTTGCAAATAGCTTTAATAACTGCTCAATCACAGTAGTAAAATACACAGTATAAAATATTAGCAATATGAGCTAGTGTTTAATGATCTATTTTTCATATAAAACAAGTCAACTTCTATTTCTGGCACTCAAGACATGACAATCTGCCTTCTACCAGAGCAAAACCCAGCTATAAGGATTTGTGGAGAAATTTTGTATTAATCTCTGACATGTCACCTATAATGCATTTTGCAGAGAAACTTTGACTTTGTGCAATTTTCACCTAATTGCAAACTAATCACTGTGGAAGAAATAATTTCACTCTGTCCACTATGCCAACCTCACAGAATACTGATTAGAATTCAAAGAGAAAATGCTTTTACTATACTCAGCACAGTGTCTAAGCTTTAGTGTGCTCTAACTCTCACTTCTGTTGCTAAGTTAAATACATTTTTTTGTTATCTATAAGAAAATTAGGATAAACTTAAGAGTCTTCATGTTGCCTTCATCTTAAAAATTTAATAGTTTGATAATTCTATTGTAGTTATATAAGCTGCAATATTTAATACTTAGTTTCAGCTCTAGCCCCATACTCATATAGCATAAGATTATTTTGAGTGAATTATGTCAATTTTTGTATTTGAGTTATCTAAGATATATTATTATATAGATGGTTATCTTATTAAAATATTATTTACCTAGAATAAATGTATTTTTATTATTTTAGTGTAGATTACATATAACATAGTTCACTTTGGATTATGAAGTGTATGGCTCTGATGTATACAAGCTGGTTATCTTGGTCTGGAGTCAAGAATAGTACATCATTCTAATATCCTTGTCTCCTTAGTGCTTATGACAACTCATTATATGTACTATTTTCATTTATTTTAATATGTGAACTACTTACAAGCTATTTTTGTTGAGTTTTCAAACACAAGTCTGAGCCTCATGTTTGCATGAGAATACTATACTTGAACTAGTATTTCAAGTTCCTATTCCAAGAATAATGAATATTTTCCCACTCCAAAGTATTTTGCAATATATAACCCAAAGAAAATGGTTTATCTCCAATGCTCCTATCAGTTTTAACTCAGTGTGTCTGTGAAAGACAATGATATATTTTCAAGGTTTGAAATATAGCTTTCAAGCACCACTATCTGGCTCTGTGTAAAATATCTATTATTCGACTATTCTCTCTAAGCGACTATTTGGTTCCTGGGAATTTGGTTCAAAAAGTGTTTAACCATCTCGATATGTAAAAATATGATAATAACATAACCAAAGGTTTAATACCCTTGTAGGAAGATTTCCAGTATAGAAAGTTCTGATATTCTTCTAGGCTAGATGTTTAAGGATGACTAAAGGAAGCAGGTCTGTCTGATTTGTCATGACTTGATGACAGATAATTGTAGACAATTTAAGTAGGGCCATCTTACAGTAATGCATTTGATAAGAGATTTTTTTATTTTGGAAAGATAGAAAAAGATTACCACATCTATCTTTTAGGGAAGTGGATTATAAACCCATTTGTAGGAGAGTTCATTCATTTTCTCTCTTGCTCTATTATTTTTTTCCTTCGCTACGTTAGCATAAGAATAACCTCAGACTTGCACGGCAAATGGGATAGGTATAATTTGTCAAGGTAAGTCAGGATCAAGCTGCCTTCTGTCTTTCTGTTTTGTAGCTTACCTTATATAGAGTGTAAAGAAATCTTTAAAATTACCAGTGTACCTATAGTACTCCCAGATAGCTCTTGTTTTCTTCTTACAAGCCTTCAAGTTTATAACACCACCCTCTTCTCCCCAAAAATTCCCAGGTATTTTCTGAGCTGCATATTTTTTCCTGAAAAAACAAAGTATAGATTACAATCTAATGCACATTACTCTATGTATTTTTATATTTGTAGGTAATATACTCCATCCAAGTATGGCACAAGGTGTCCATCTGTAATGCATGCCCCTTTTCAATGGAAGTCTGAGGCATTTTCTTATTGTATAAACTAGTGATCTAGAAAATTGCTATTATTTCAGAAAAGTGCAATTTTTTCAAATTATGTAGGGATTATGTGCTCTTAAGGGTACTTTGAAAATAACAGGTTTTCCAAAGAAAGTCTTAAAAGCATTTATGGGAGTCCAAAAAAAACAGTGCTTGCAGTAAGAGGAAAAAACACTTTGATTCTGTTAAATAGATCACCAAAATTATTTGCTATATAGCTTCTCTTGGAAAGTCATGTATTTCCTAGTTCTTTTCATTTCCATTCCCGTAATTGTCTTTCCTAAGATTATTATATGTAATGCAGTTCTGATTACATTAATGAACTAGTCTATGGGAAATATTCAAAAACAGAAAAGTAATAGAAAAAAAAGGGAGACCAACTGGAAAATTTGCCCTATTAGCAGGTTTTCAAGTAGGAGTCTAGCTCTAGAATTTGCATTTACGATTAAATCATCATTGCAGTTTACTCACCAGCAGCGTCTTGAAAATGAAGGCATAGCTCAAAGCTGACTGTTGGTCTTCATATTTTAAAAATGTTCTATAAGTTATAGAAATACTAACTAATACATTTTGTTTAGCTTTCTGTTATAATCCTGGAGACATTAAAGTAGGCCATAAAATCCACAGTTTCAGTTTTTCAAAGGTAATCAATGGGTTTCAGAAGTCCTTGGAATCAATAGTACGTTTTGTCTATGAGAGAGCATCTGAGTATCAATCCTTTGGCCTACATTCTGTGGGTTGTCTTTTCGTTTTGTTTATGATTTCCTTTGCTGTGCAAAAGGTTTTAAGTTTAATTAGGTCCCATTTGTTTATTTTTGTTTTTATGTTCATTACCCTAAGAGGTGGATCAAAAAATATATTGTTGCAATTTATATCAAAGAGTGTTCTGCCTATGTTTTCCTCTAAGAGTTTTATAGTATCTGGCCTTACATTTAGGTCTTTAATTCATTTTGAGTTTATTTTTGTGTGTGGTATTAGGTAGTGTTCTAATTTCATTATTTTACATGTAGCTGTCCCAGTTTTCCCAGCACCACTTATTGAAGAGACTTTTTCTCCATTTTATATCCTTGCCTCCTTTGTCATTGATTAGTTGTCCATAGGTGCGTGGGTTTATCAATAGGCTTAATTTTTAATATAAAATCTAAGAAGACTAGCATGAAGCAAAGATTCATAAAGAAGACTCTTTTCCATTTTGTACAAAATAAATTCCAATTTTGTAATATATATGTATATATGTGTGTATATATATATATATATATATATATATATATTCCTTATTACTGCCTTATTTTTCCCCCCTTGAACCAGATCAATAAATTATTAGGATAGTGTGCTATATCTAAATATCAATACTTTATATATTAGTGAAGTTAAATTTCTTGGAAAATCTACCAATAAATCTCCTTTTAGGAAGTGATGAAATGCAATAGTGTAGAATAGCTTTGTAGTAGGTAATAGCTGGGTTCATATGCTGGCTCAACCATTCTAAATGAATATTAAATGTGTTAAAGTTGGCCCTTTAGTCAAGGCTAGCAACATATTTAAATAACCTTCTTTCCCTTCCCCCCAAAGTCCACACCCAAGTTCTTACCCTCCATACATTATACCACAGATACCAGGAAAGGCAAAAATTAAAAAAAAAAAAAAAAGTTGAAAAAATAAATAGTGCTTCTTTTAAATATTTAGAGAAAAGCACAACTAAATGATCTAGTCATGTTTTCATAAGATGGTAAACCTCTCAAACCTGACCAAGCAGATACTGCCAGTGTTCAAAGTAACAAACAGTATCTATTAATAGATGCTGTTAGCAGTGAATGTTGTTTGAAAACTCTCTAAATAATGCTTATTAACAATTCTATTGTCTTTAAAAATTTTTAAATATAGCTATTAAAATCCATGAGTAAATGATTGTGTATTTTAATTTCCACAAATGATTATTAATTACATACTTGTATTTACATCAAGGAAATGAATGTATACCAATGCAATGTCTAATATTTTATTTAAAATAACAATAACACTTTCCATTATATAGGGCTTAAAAAAAGCCTTTCAAAGTACATTTTATCCTCTCAAAATACTGCAAAAAACTGATGCTATCCTTATAGTAAAAACAACCAACCAAACAAAGTGCTTATAGTGGTTAAGTGACATGAAAAATAGTGTATAATCAATGAGGGAGTTGGAATTTGAAGATGAGAGAAGTTTTGAGTCCAATCTAATCCCTTTTTTAGAACAGTAATTTACAAAATTTTAAATTTTCTCTGTATTCTTAAAATGTGATTATATTATATAAACATACTAAATGAGATTCTCTGAAGTAATTTCAGACTATTGTTAATAAGTGTAAGGCTGTTGATTCATTTATTTGTTTACATCAAAAACTTTTAATTGTCGCTGCCTTTCAACTACCTTCTTATTACATGCCTGCTCATAACAAAGAAGTAAATGAAAACTTAGAGTGATATAATTTATCAGATTGGCTAATATTTTGCTATACCCACTGCCTTTCTTTAATATTTAAGTTCTGTGCTTATTACTAAATAGTTAAATCACCTTTCCAAGCCGAAAAGTGTTTCTTCGGTCTACTTTCTTGGCTAATAATATTCAAGAAACTTTTAGATTTCTACCATTTATAAATTAATGACAAAATAAATTTTTCATTTGTCAAAGTACTAGAAAGTTCTGAGGGAGGTATAATGGTCAGAAGAAAAGAACATAGACCTTAGAGTTAGCACAGATACTAAAAAGTGGATTAAAAAACCTCAAAACCTCAGTTTCTTCCTGTAAAGTGAAAGCTATAATGCCTAACATACAATGGTAAATGTGAGGATCAAATGAGATTTACATGGTAAAAAGGGTAGATGTGTTAGAGATGTATCCTTGGACTTTCCCATTTCACACACTGAAACACTGGGATTTTCCAGCAGGCAGAAGTCAAAATGTTTTTATTCTTCTGCTCTATTTAAGCCAAAAAATGATTATCTGAAAAGCCAGAGAGCAAGTTACATGAACTTGAGATAACAGACTGCATAGGCTAAACACTAATCCTTGATCCGTGATCTTAAGGGTCAATCTCAAGAGAGGTTCCTTTGCCCTTTCAAGGTAGTAAAAGACTCAGACTCATTTTTTAAAAAAAGAATTGCCATATGTGTGTGTGTGTGTATATATACACACACACACACTTCAAAAGCATAGTCACTTGGCTTTCATCCAAAACCTGGATTTTTTCAAAAGGTATCTTTGGAAAAATTGATAAGGGTAATTCACTTCCATTAATAAAATCATCATAATGCTATTTGTAGCCAGGATAGCTTAGTCATTTGACCTACTCTAGAGTTTACAATAGTCATACTTGTCGGTCACAGTTGCCAAAACTGAGACGTGTCCAAATAGTGAGACACAAGTCAACCTCTTGGAACTTAATGAAAATGGGTTACTTAGTAGCAGTTTTTTTTTTTTTAGAGGTTAATCATAAGAAATCATAATCATAAAAAATTAATCATAAAAAATGATTAAAAATTAATCATAAAATGATAAATGATAAAAAATTAATCATAAAAAAATTTTTTTAAGAGGTTAATCATTGAAATAAGAACTACATATATATACATGTTTCTGAGTAGTTGGAAAAAGTGACTTCTCTTTATTAGGAATAAAATCAACTGTAATAATAATTTATTAATTTGAAGGAGTGATGTATATTCTTCCTGTATGAGATTGTGAGTTACAGCAAATTGGTGCAGAGAGAGCCATCTGAAATTGGATGGATCAAATGTGCATAGGTGTCACTCATAATAGATTTTCCAAGTGAATAGATGTCCTAAAGGTGTGCTGTTTGTATATTCCTACCCAGCTTGGGTCAAGTGGTACAGCACACTGTGTCCTCCTAGGGTTTCTTGGGAAAAAATTGAACATAAGCAAATGTGAGATTTGAGTTACACTGAAAATGTTTCCTAATATGTCAGTATTGTTGGAACAAATTCATGTTTCAAAACAAACATTATAGCAGAACTGATTGTAGTTGGACTATGTAACAACATAAGAATTTTTTTTCTACTTTATCACTTGCTCCCCTTCTAAAACGTAGCAAAAATTGATGTCAATAGTAGTTGGAAAGATTTGGTCATGTGACTCAAAACAAAAGAACCAGTAGAAAGTCCTTCGGGATATAAATGTAGAGGCAATATGCTAAAAAGGAATCAAGATTTTTCTTGTCTTGCAAGTTCTATCCCAGCTAAGAGAATAGGAAATGCATATATGGTGGAACTTATTAAAACAATGAAGCAGTTCATCCAGCCAGAGTCTGTGGAGAAGAAATGCTTGCATCCTGAAGTTGTAAATTTAAAAAAGAGTATCCAAAGAATGCTGGATGCTTTTGTGTTCTTGAAAAAACATAAACCTGGAATTACACAAATCTGTGTGATTGTGTAATGCTTCTATTAATTCAATGGCTATTAAACATTTATGGCCCTCTTGAGGATCTGATTAATGAAATTAAATATAGGGCATTAATGCTCATCTTGGTTCAGCCAGTTGTGAGAAATGAAGCATGTGACTGTTATGGCACAGAAAACATTCACATTTCTAAAGGGCTTGCTTTCTAAGATGTATACAATGGATTACAGGGTCATCCTAAAATTTTTATATTCTTTGATAGGCTGAGAAACCATTGGTTGTTAAAAAGGAGCTTCTGTATTTTTAATTCAAAACCGACCCCTATGTCTATTATAATTTGAGTTATAAACAGTTTTCCCTCTTCCTCTTTTTTTCTGGGAACTTAATTTTTATGAACTTTTGACTTTCTCCATTATGATTTATTTGTTATTGAAAGTTACCAGGACTCCAAGCCAAAAAGTTGGTCCATATCACATCCTACAAAACTGCCAGTATTTTAATTTGGCTGTAGAAGGAATCTTCAATTGTCTTGTCTGTTTATGACTACCACACAGGAGATGTTGAAATATACATTTGCTTTTAACCTATGACTTAAGATACAGAATTGAAGCTGTATAATCTCTGCATATTTTTTAAAACAAGAAAACCTTTATTCCTTCCTGAAGCAAAATAATTGCCAATCACAATTATCCGTTTTAAAATTTTTATTGGGTAGTTGATTTACACTGTGTGTTAGTTTCTGCTGTACAGCAAAGTGAATCAGTTATACTTATATCCACTGTTTTTTACATTCTTTTCCCATATAGGTCATTTCACAGTACTAGGTAGAGTTCCCTGTGCTAGGAACTAGCAGTGGGTCCTTATTAGTTATCTATGTTATATATAGTAGTGTGTATATGTCAATCCCAAGCTCCCATTTTATCCCTCCCCCCTCTTTCCCCCCTGATAACCATAAGTTTGTTTTCTACATTTGTGACTCTATTTCTGTTTTGTAAATAAATTCATTTGTACCATTTTCTTAGATTCTACATATAAGCAATATCATATGATATTTGCCTTTCTCTGTCTGACTTACTTATATCCAAGTTACTGCAAATGGCATTACTTTTTTATTTTTTATGGCTGAGTAATATTCCATTGTATATATGTACCACATCTTCTTTATCCACTCCTCTGTCAAAGGACATTTGCTTCCATGTCCAAAGGAAACCATAAACAAATTGAAAAGACAACCCACAGAATGGGAGATAATACTTGTAAACGAAGCAACTGACAAGGGATTAATCTCCAAAATATACAAACAACTTATGCAGCTCAATATCAAAAAAACAACCCAATCAAAAATGGGCAGAAGATCTAAATAGAAATTTCTTCAAAGACATACAGATGGCCAAAAAGCAAATGAAAAGATACTCAACGTCACTAATCATTAGAGAAATGCAAATCAAAACTACTATGAGGTATCATCTCACACGGGTCAGAATGGCCATCATCGAAAAATATACAAACAATAAATGCTGGAGAGGGTGTGGAGAAAAGGGAACCCTCCTACACTGTTGGTGGGAATATAAATTGGTACGACCATTATGGAGAACAGTAAGGAAGTTCCTTAAAAAAATAAAAATAGAACCACCATATGATCCAGCAATCCCACTCCTGGGCATATATTTGGAGAAAACCATAATTTGAAAAGATATATGCACCCCAATGTTCATTGAAGCACTAATTATAGCTACCTTTTTATAAAGGATGGCATATTGGGGACACTCTTGGAGATTAATCTATATTTGCTTCTACACTGGGAATAGCTGAATCACACAGACAATTCTACCATCAAAGAGGGAAAACATAAGCAAATATTTAAATTGAAACTAGTTTTGCATGATGTAGAGATCAAGGCATTCTTCTGTCTCAACGTTAGCTGCTTCTGTGACATCTGTGGGAATGTACTTGAATGTGTGATTGAAATAATGGGCTGTAAATGCTACAAGAGACATGCCTATCAGTGTCTGCCTTGTCTAGTGTCTCATAACCTCACACTACTTACATCTGAGGTCATGACTTTTTAACTTTTTCTCTTGTAAGTAGCGGTAGAGTCTTATATACAAATGAGCCCACTCAAGATGTGAAGTAAAGCTTTATGTGCCAGTAACAAGGCATTGAAATTTTGATTTAAGCCTCTAGCTCAACTCACCATCTGACCACATATTCTTTGTTAGGGTTCTCTAGGTTATAATTTTGCACATGCACTAAGATCTCTAATTAATCTCCTCGCCAAGGAAATGGCTTGTATCATACAGAGAAGGGCAACCTCAAAATTCCCAGGTTTTTCTAGGAGTTTGATGAGATTCTCTCATCACGAGGGTGTGGAATATGTTCTAAGGAAACATGTCATAAGTGTCCCAGTTCACAGCAAGGGGAGAAAGTAGGGGGTGGGGGGGTGGGATGAATTGGGACATTGGGATTGACATGTATACACTAATATGTATAAAATAGATAACTAATAAGAACCTGCTGTATAAAAAATAAATTAATTAAATTTAAAAAAAGACAACAACAAAGTATAGGATATGGGTTTTCCTAGGTCCTAATTCAAATAAATCAACAATAAAAAGACATTTTTGAGTGAATCAGGGAAGATCACATTCAGACTGGGTATTAAGATATATCAATAAATAATTTTAAATTTTGTTTGTAAAAAAAAGTGTCCCACTTCAACAAAGAATAAATTAGGTGAAATATCCTAAGTGTGAGGTGACTCTTTTTCTGATAAATAAGTGCTCAGTAGTATTTATTATTCTAAATCTCATATGGAAGTTCTGAAGTCCTGGAGGATTCTAAGAAAAGGAAGAACTTTAAATTGCAGTGCTTAAAGTTCAAAAACCATGAAGTTAGATAACAATATCTAATTGTTAGATGAAAAAGAAACTAATGCAAATGGCTATTAATCCAATAGTCATAAAAGTGTAGAAATTTCTGAAACATTTAAAATAGTCGACACATAGACAATTTTTAAGAATCTATTATTTAGTAATCCTAGTGAAAGCAAATTCTTGGACAAATTTATACTGCTTGATAGCTTGGCTTAAAAATAGCTATATATCTTCTCTCTGATCTTTTCACAGTGTGAAATATAATGGGAGTGTAACAGTCAATTTTATGTAAGATCATGGAAATGCGAACATATTTTAAACTAAAATGACTTTTTAAAAGATTTATCTCTTGTAATCCTGAGGTGATGCTGCATGCAGACTTAGTTATTCCGTATAAACTATTTCAAAATGTTTATGACACCTCTCAAATTTTTGCTGTGATTTTGTTGCTCTGTAATTATAAGCACCAAATGATTTTAGAACTTCAGACTAATAACTGAGTAAAGACAATAAATGAGTCACTTTGGTTACCTGAAGTCTTGAATTAACTATACAATTTCTTTGATAATAATCAGGAAAAAAATTTAAAAGTAACCAAATCTAGTTTTCTATGTACATATTTATGTAATGAACAGTGTTGTCTCACAACTTATTGCCCTTATTAAATTCAGGCTCCAAGTTCAGAATAGTAAAACTGTTGAGTTGGCTTTTATATGAAAACCAGGTTTAGTATTTCCCAGATGGCCACTAAGTAGCTCCAAGGATTATTCCCTCCCTTATAAAAGGAGAATCAGTAGAAATAAGTATGTACAGGTATTCTTAATATATTAATTAACTTAATGCTTTTGTAAAAGTTATCCTGTTTAGCAAGCTCACAAGAAGGAAAGAGTTGACAATTAAAAAAAGTAGAAGCCAAACCTCTCCAAGCTGAGTTGTGTACAAATAAAATATTATTGATGTGAGTAGGTTTCAGAAGAATGTTTCTTTCCACCTGTTTCATTATAGAGAGAAGCATACTCATTTTAATGTGTAATGTTCTAATTTTCAATAAATTAATATTTAATAAGCTTTTCATCCTAGATTAAGCTATCCTCATCATTTTTGACAGTTAACACATACTTTGCTGGGTGAATGAAGGACCCTGGAGTTTTGACAGTGTCCTACTTACTGACCATAATGTGTTTTTTTCCTAAGGGTAATCTTGACTTAATCCTTATGAAATAGTTATATGTCATATATCAAAAGGAGGATTCCATTTGCCTCCATTCTGACACTGATTGCTGTAGTAAATTATTTACAACCACTGAATCTTATCAAGCAGTAGTTTTTCTTTTTCCCTCATGCTAGCCTAAAGCCCTCTTCTAAAAGCTACAGGATAGAGGAGGAAGCAGTAAAAGAACAATAATTTCAATTAAGTATTTTTCTTCCTCTTGACTATTGGTATTGCAAGAAATAGAATTCATGAGTAGATCATTCCCAATGAAAGCTGGCCTCAATATCATAGACACCTTCAGAATATTTAACTGAACTGAGTCAGGATTTTCAGGGCTCTTTTAGTCCACAGCTGATGGTAGAGTGAAAAGAGCTGCTAGGCAAAATATTATTGAAATGAGTATAATCATATAGAATTGAATGAAACTTACAAAAGAAAATATAATTGTGACTGTTCAATTAAAATATTTTTGATATTATTTCTGACATTTTAAGTGGAGAAGTGAGCAAAAATGTTTTTTTGAAATATGGACCAAATTAATTGGGTTAAAATCTACATGTTAGAGCTTTAAGTTGATCAAAAGGTAGTTCTAAAAAAAATGAAAACTGATTTTAATTTTTAGCTTAGCCTAGTTGCTCAGTCTGAAATGGAACATGTCACATATCACATATCAAGGCCAGATCTCAATGATAAATTACAAATGCCATTTGCTACACTTTCAAAAGCTAAGTATTGTGATTTCTAGGAGAAGCAGGGAGTCTCCCCAGATACAAACAACATAACAGGGAAGACGGAAGACTGCACATAAGCAGTAAAAGTCAAATCACCATTTAAAGACTCATAAATATAGCTCTAGGGAAAGTACAACTAATAGTAAAGAAGGACTACTGAGATATCATCTCACACCAGTCAGAATGGCCATCATCAAAAAATCTAGAAACAATAAATGCTGGAGAGGGTGTGGAGAAAATGGAACCCTCTTTCACTGTTGGTGGGAATGTAAATTGATACAGCCACTGTGGAGAACAGTATGGAGGTTCCTTAAAAAACTACAAATAGAACTACCATATGACCCAGCAATCCCACTACTGGGCATATACCCTGAGAAAACCATAATTCAAAAAGAGTCATGTACCAAAATGTTCATTGCAGCTCTATTTACAATAGCCCAGAGATGGAAACAACCTAAGTGTCCATCATCAGATGAATGGATAAAGAAGATGTGGCACATATATACAATGGAATATTACTCAGCCATAAAAAGAAACGAAATTGAGCTATTTGTAATGAGGTGGATAGACTTAGAGTCTGTCATACAGAGTGAAGTAAGTCGGAAAGAGAAAGACAAATACCGTATGCTAACACATATATATGGAATTTAAGGAAAAAAATATCATGAAGAACCTAAGACAGGAATAAGACAGGGGTAAGACAGGAATAAAGACACAGACCTACTAGAGAATGGACTTGAGGATATGGGGAGGGGGTAAGCTGTGACAAAGCGAGAGAGGGGCATTGACATATATACACTACCAAACGTAAGGTAGATAGCTAGTGGGAAGCAGCCGCGCATAGCACAGGGAGATCAGCTTGGTGCTTTGTGACAGCCTGGAGGGGTGGGATAGGGAGGGTGGGAGGGAGGGAGATGCAAGAGGGAAGAGATATGGGAACATATGTATATGTATAACTGATTCACTTTGTTATAAAGCAGAAACTAACACACCATTGTAAAGCAATTATACTACAATAAAGATGTAAAAAAAAAGGACTACCTTTAAGGAGAAGTTACTAGAAAAGGAAACTATACTGTGTAAATAGCAGAAGTCCAGAGCATTGTACTGGGTACACTAAGCAGACCTAGATCTAGACTGTCAGTTAGAGGAATGCTGAGTTCATCAGATGCACTAGAACTGTGAGTCCTGGAGAAGGGTAACTAACAACAAATTCAGTCTGGTGACTAGTGCAATAGCATGGCAATGATACAATGTCACAAGTTATCAGGATTTTCAGGGAAGAATGTCTCAAAGATAATCATACGTACAAGCTTAAATTTCTTGGTTTCTTGGGAGATTCCCCTTACAAATATATTTGCCCTATCAAATGTTCTACTAGCTAAATTTCTAAAATCTATTTGTCTTTTTTGAAAATGCAAATGATGAAGTCATCTTACACAAAATATTGCTCATCAGTAATGAATACATGCAACCATTGAGTGGATTTTATTAAGTGCTTACTATGTACCAGACACTATGGTAGCCTAATGGATTCAAAGACAAAAACAAACATAAAAAGGAACAACTCAAAGCCTAGAGGTAATAAGTGCTAAAAATGAAAAACAGTATACTCAAGGTACTAAACATAGATACAAGCACCTCTTTGTGCTTGAATCAGGGACACAGGCCACAAAGAAGTTTGAGCTAACACAGGAAGGATGAGTTTATTTTTTCCAGGTACATAAGACAAGGGTGAACACATTAGAAAAATAATGGAACTATGCATGCAAAATATAGAAAAATGAAAGGTCATGATATCACCGTATATTACTGCCTATTGATATTACAGTGTGAATGAATTTACTTTCCCTCTTCCAGATCATTTCTTTTGGGGCAGGATTACAACATTAACATCTGTAAAATAAAGGAAACATAGAAGGAAGACAAGACATAAAAAGGCATATTTATTCCTCTTCCAATTGTTATTTGGGCTATCCTTGCTTATAGACTAGAAAGATTTAGTTTAGACATTGTTGGCACATAATGATACCATAAACACTTAACTCTTAGACTCAGAAATACATTTTACTTTTAAATTTCCAAAGTATTTTCTCATGAACTGAACGGATAAGAAAAAATAAGAGTTTAAGAAGCTATTAGAACAATTTAGCAACATATCTACCATCAAATGACTTTTTTCTCTTACTCTAAGTAGAGGCACTTTCTTCCTATCTTATATAATTCAACCTGGGCTCCTCTTGATTTTGTAAGGGCAAAAGAAAGAAAAGATATAGACTGCTCATTAACAGCCTCTATGGCTTTTTGATCAGGATGGATCTTGGTAATTCCATTTTCCGCTGAAGGTGTTGCATGGCAGACTAATTGCTGGCTATAAAGGTTGTACTCATTATGCTACATTTATCAACCCCTAGGGAAGAATATTATTTTCCCAGCCACCATGCTGCCTAATATTGATTTTTTTAAGAAACTGTACCACTGATTTGTACAGGTTTTGTAATTTGTGCCTTTCCTTTTCATACTCTCCACCTCACTAGACTCTTAATGTGTGTTATATGCCCTATTGTTTAATCAAGTCACGAGCCTGTGGACTACCAGATAAGTTCAGCATGTTTAATTATGACCTTGCTGAATCCTACTGCATGAAGCCTAGTTGTCTTACTGAAGGAAGTCACAACAGTGGAAAAGAGAGTACAGATTATATATAACTGTATTCAATTGCTTCCAGAGGAAAGACATCTGAACTCTTAGGGCCCATAACATTGATCTAGACCTTCCTCCTACAGAGGTGGTGTTGTACCCATAAAAAACAGAAGATGAGTTAGTTACATAAGTTATCAGCCCTTGAGAGGGGAAAAAGATGAATGATTTCATTGTTGAGTGAAGAGAGTGTACATTCAGTTTTCATGTTACCTGAGAAAAACTTCTTAGAATTGACTGTGTGAAAATTATAGAAAATATTAATTACAATGATGCATAGCAACATTAATTTTTATTGCACAATTAATGTTTATTAAAGAATATCAAGTGAGCATAATTTCTAATATTTAGTAGCAATATAGCACTTTTCATCCCATGTTTTTAAGCCATAGGAGAGAGCTGAGAAGCCTGGCTTAATATATGCAGGTTTTTGAAAGAAACTATGATGTAAGCTCTCTTCCTCAGAAAAAAACTTCCTCAGTATACACTCTCAGAGAGGAGAGAAAATGATAATTCTCTCCCTTCCTAAACAGTGATAAAAACCTGGGTAAATGGTGAGTCCATTCATTGGGAAGCTGGTGCTCCTCACAGCCTCCAGCTAGACAGCTTTCTGTTCTGCTCTGACATGTAGCCTAGAAAGCCAGACTTGCAGAATGCTCCACCACCACATGGAAAAAATAGCAAGCTGGGAAAACTCAATGCCGTCATTCATTCTTCTGTCCATTTAATAAATATATATGGTGCTGTGTTCCAAGAGTGAAGAAAAGAAAGTATCCTGCCTTCAAGAAACTTGGTCTACTCTGGGATAAAGCAAATACAAAATAAATACCTTAAATCGACACATGTCATAATGAAGCATGAAAGCAAAGGAAGGAGAGATGGCTTCGAGGGGGCATCTACTAAACAGGGTCCAGTCAGGAGACAGGTACCACTTCAGTTATTTAACAAGGTATTTCAAGAAAAGCAGTTGTTAATATTGTTGGAGAACTGTTGTGACAAACAGAGGAACATTAAAATATTATAGTGATAGTAACTGTAATTAACACCCCTTAGGCTGAACTAACAGAGAAGGTGTTGAAATTATTAAAGTTTAAAAGCCCAGAGGAGGGACTTTGTGGGGCTGGAACTCTGACTTATAAGGAGGAGGCACTGCATGCATGAGACAGACATCCCAGGACCTCAGAGTAAGGACCTCATGGAGAAGGGACTCGGACTTTGAAGGAGGGCTGCCAGAGGATGGTTTTGGTACCTCCAAGGGTCACAGTGAGAGTAGTTATGGGAGTGTTGAAAAACTGGACACTAAAATCAAATGCTATTGTTAGGTGAATTGCCACCACCCGAATCAAGGTGTACTGCTATGGTGATGCTGACAGGAACAAAAAGCAAGCCTGAAGCTGAAGGCAAAACAAAAAGGTCTAAAACCTCTCTCTCTCCTCTGACTTTCTAGCATCCCTCTAATGCTTTCAGTGGCAGAAGCTTATAGGGATCCAGCTAGCAAAGGAGAAATACAGCTTACAGGGTCCTTGCTGGGCATAGGAGAGTGAGTTTTAATCTGAGAAGCAATAGCCCATCAGCTGGCACAGCAGGTAAATGTAGGGAAGTGAAGGGCAGTGAAACAAGCAAAAAGTTCACAAAAGAGGGAACCCTGAGCCGAAGATGAGAGAGTGGGCAAGAGTTTTCCAGGGTCAGGTAAGAAATTTCATATGAGCCAGGATAGCAAATCATGAACAGGTGTGGTTCGCTAGAAGGGAAAACTAAGTTGACTGATTTACCAGGAATAACGATGGGAATGTTTATTTGAAAGATGATGAAGATAAAACTGTTTGGATTAATAAAGAGCATCAGATGAAGAAAACCTGAGAACATGAGAAAGTAATCTGGATAAACATGCACTGTGTAGCCATTAATGCTTTAAGCGAGACTAGCACTATGAGGTAGATGATTTTGCTTAAAAAAGCCTGAAGTGGTTACAGGTTTTAGGATAACTGGATGGAAGAGGGGGAGAATGGAGTCCAGTATAGGAATTATTCTTATAGTATATAATTATGGTGATGAACGTGGCCATAAGGGAGTCAGTGTTGACAAATCTCAAACAAATTATACAAGAAAAATTAGCCTGACATTCAAATTTTTTTAATATGAGCAGAGAGAAAGAAGAACTTCTTGATACAGTGAATCATAGTGCCACTAACTCAATATTTTAAATATAAGGTGAATGAACAAATTGTTATTTGGATACTGAAAATGTAGATTATAATCTTCAATAATGAAGTGATCACTTAGATAATGAGAATTAATAAATCCCACAAATGTATATCTTGAAACAGAGAGCACATAAAATTAATCAGACCCTTGAGAGACATCATCCCAAAGTTAGGAGAAGAAGAAGGATCAGTAAAATGGTAGAAGAATAAATCAAAGACATGAGAGCATTTCAAAGAGTTGCATGATACAGAAGCAGAATGAGGACTGCATTTCAAACGAGGAAATGTTGTTCAGTCTCTACAGCTGTGAACAACACATCAAAGAACCTGAGGTTTAAGAAGATACAATCAATTTTTCTAGAAGAGAATGACACAACCTTTGAGAGGTCAGTTTCTGTAGAATGGAAGGACCAGAATCCAAAGTAGTAAGGAAGTAGAAGGGTTATTGAAAAAAATGGAAGATTTTAGCAATCAAAAGAAAATATGGCAATGCTCACTAAAGTTATTTTCAAAGTTAGAAGGCATTATAACTAATCCTGAGGTTTTAGAGTGGACTTTTCTTTTTTATACGTTGGGTATTTTAAATTTAAAGAAACATTAGTATCAACTCTTTACAGAAACCTTTTTATGGGCCATATAGAACTGTGCTAAACACTTCACATGTATTATCCCATTTAAACTTCATATTTTAAGACAGAAATTATACTTATTTAACAGACCAGGAGACTAGCTTTAAGAGAAAAAGTAACTTCATTAAAGTCACAGTGCAGTATGTATTAAAATCTCCAACTATACTCATGGATTTGCCTATTTCTCTATTTTTCACAGGTTTTTTTTTTATGACTTTGAAGCTCTTTCTTCAGGCACACACACACATTTATGATTTTTATGTATTCCTGATGAATTGACCTTTTTATGAATTGCCCTGTTTTTCTTCTGAGACTTACTATCTAGAGATCTACATTATGTTAATGTAGACAAAACAGCCTTCTTACGTTTACTTTTTGAATGGTTTATTTCTTTCATTATTTTATCAAGCCTAACATGTCTTTATATTTCTAATTAATCTCTTTCAGACTATGTAGTTGGGACTGCCTATTTTACCTAGTCTGATGTCTATTTGTAATGGGAATAGTCAATTTACATTTAGTGGAATTACAGATGCGATTGGATTTGAAGCTACCATTGTTTATTTTTATTTTCATCTGAACTGTCACTCTGGATTAATTAAAAATATTTCCTGCTTCCTTTTGGATTAATCAAAAATGTTTATTAATTTAATTACTCTATTGGTATTATTAGTTATATCTATATATTTATAGGAAATTGTAATACTCTGTCTCTCATCAGAATCTACGTATAGGTAATATCATGCTTTATGTAAAATACAAGAACCTTACACACTTCACTTCTCTTTACCACATTCTTGGTAATATTATTTTCATATATTTTACATCTCAAAATAGATAATTTTTTTGCATTTAAATTGTCAACTGACTTTTAGATTTATATAAAAAGGAAAAAATATATGTTCTTTAAAGTTACTCAAGGAGATCTTCCTTCTGGTGTTATTCTTTCTTTCCTATAGATTCATGTTTCCTATCACTTAGGCTGCTATCATTTCCCATCAGCCTGAAGAAGTTCCTCTGTATTTCTATTGGTTCAGATATGGTGGTTAAAATTCTCTCAGCCTTTGTTGATCTGAAAAAGTATTTTGCCTTTATATTTGAATGATATTTTCACTGGATATTGAATGAAAGTAGTCCTCACGTTATATGATTCTGATATGTACGAGTTTCATTTACCCCAGTTAGTTAAATAATACCAATCCCCCACAACATGGTTCAAATTTCAGTTACCACTGTGTATTAGGTGTGAGTAATTGAATAAAGTACAAACTTCGCTGCTGTCTCTTCAGTCCACAAATCTTCATATAAGTAACAGATGCATATTAGGATTAGCAATCAATCACATCATTTCTTCCAAAGTCATTCAGTGATTGATCACTGCACATTTGTTACTCAGTTCAAGTACAGGGAGCAAAGCATGTCAATGTCTCACATTCTTGTGTCTTGGTGATAAACTTCTGACATTTTACAAATATGGATACTCAAGAAAGGGACTGGTTCAGCAAAGATGAAAGTGCAGCAAAGAAACAAAACGGTATAATGCTTGAAGTGAAATTTAAATTGAACATAAATGGAGTTATAAACAAAATAGGTAATTGTCAGAACGTTGACACTGCTGTCATTCAAGAGACTCTAGTTATGTATCCAGTAAACAAGCACGTTCTCAATTTACAGATACTTTACAATTAAAATTGATCCATCACTGTGAAAAGGAAAGATGACTCTAAAGGTTATTTATATTTGGGGATCAAAAACCTATTTAGTAACTTGATGAAAACTATAGAAATATTTTCAGAAATGTGACATACATATAATCTACATACAACTTTAGAAATTCACACAGTGACGCTCACTTAAAAAATAAAACATAAAACAAAAGCCCACTTCAGAAACTGTAATTCTTTTCATTTCTCATACACACTATTTATGTTCTATTTTAAAAGTTGGATCCACTTCAAAGAAACCACGCACACAAACAGTAAAAGGTAAAGGTAATTTAAAAAATTCTGAAGCAGTGTGGAAAATTCACACTCAAATGTGTTATTAAATCTATAATTGGCATGAATGTAGTATTTAAGCTGCTAAACATAGAGCTTTCTAGAAGTACAAATTTTCAGCTGCTTCACAGAGCCCTAGGTTTACTTTGAAGGTGCTTTTCACTCAGGAATCCAGGGCAAATGTTGCTGAAAATACTGGTCCTCTAAACCTTTTAAACCAGAGTATCTCATGTGTTTTAAAGAGCTGAATTCCTAATTCCATTTTTCATTGAATAATGGCTGTCACTTACAAAAAATAAAATAAAAACTGAATTGCAAATATTGTACAGGTTCTAAGCAACCAGTTCCTACTTTTAACATGAGACACCATCACAACATGATGTGTTTGACTGTGATTTTGAAATGACCCACTTAAATTCCACCCCTACACTACCACCCACTGGCATTGTGAAGAGTACATGGACGAGGATGATTTATGCTGCTGCTTCAACTGATAAACTCTGAGAGCTCATTCATTTCCAATTAGTCTGCTTAAAGAAATCAGTGAGGTTCTCCTTAAATAACCAGCAAGTAACAAGAATGCTCAGCAATCAAGAGCCTCACGACTGCACCGTTGTGTCACTTCTTAACCTACCTGATCAAACAAAATATGCTCTGTTTCCAGGACATGCATATCATTAACCACTGACTACAATGCTGTTGAAAATGATCATGAAGCATAGTATCTGTACGCTAATATGATTTGAAAGTCTTATTTCATTACATGCCTTCCGTCATACTGACTTAGCATCATACCACAAGTAGCTGTTGTTTACCCTAATAAGAAAGGATTTGTGTAATTAGATCACTGTCTCATATTTATAAAAAATAGATGTAATTTGGAATAGATTAACCACTGTAAAATGACAAAAATGACTAAAGCAGAGGAAGGTTCACAGGGTAATTTCCCCTAATCACGTTTTTCTCTTTCTGTGTGTTTGTGTGCACGTATGTGTGTAACATATATACATTCCCTTATATTTTTATATCACATCCATACTAGATGCAAGATAGATATATAGATAGATTACAGTTATCTGTGTTGATCTATGTAAATAGATACACAAATACATTTATATACTTATTGCATGTGAATACAGATATTTGTATGAAAACACATATATACATATATGTTTATATATAATTTAAACCCTTCATTTATGATTTAAGTATGTAGGAATTATGCCATATTTGGGATACAATATGCATATGGAATAGACAATTATCAAATTATATATATATATACATATATATATATATATATATTTTTTTTTTTTGTGGTACGCGGGCCTCTCACTGTTGTGGCCTCTCCCGTTGCGGAGCACAGGCTCCGGACGCGCAGGCTCAGCGGCCATGGCTCACGGGCCCAGCCGCTCCGTGGCATGTGGGATCTTCCCAGACCGGGGCACGAACCGGTGTCCCCTGCATCGGCAGGCGGACTCTCAACCACTGCGCCACCAGGGAAGCCCCAAATTATATATTTTAGGTTTTCCTTTTTATCTTAGAGAATTTCATATTTTAAAAATAATGTACCTTATTCATAAAGTGTATATATATATATATATTTTTTTTACATCTTTATTGGAGTATATTACAATGGTGTGTTAGTTTCTGCTTTACAGCAAAATGAATCAGTTATACATATACATATATTGCAATATCTCTTCCCTCTTGCATCTCCCTCCCTCCCACCCTCCATATCCCACACCTCCAGGCAGTCACAAAGCACCGAGCTGATCTCCCTGTGCTATGTGGCTGCTTTCCACCAGCTATCTACCCTACGCTTGGCTAGTGTATATATGTCCATGCCTCTCTCTCGCTTTGTCACAGCTTAACCTTTCCCCTCCGCATATCCTCAAGTCCATTCCCTAGTAGGTCTGTGTCTTTATTCCTGTTTTACCCCTAGGCTTTTCATGACATTTTTTTTTTCTTAAATTCCATATATATGTGTTAGCATACAGTACTTGTCTCTCTCTCTCTGACTCACTTCACTCTGTATGACAGACTCCAGGTCTATCCACCTCACCACAAACAGCTCAATTTCGTTTCTTTTTATGGCTGAGTAATATTGCATTGTATATATGTGCCACATCTTCTTTATCCATTCATCCAATGATGGACACTTAGGTTGTTTCCATCTCCGGGCTATTGTAAATAGAGCTGCAATGAACATTTTGGTACATGACTCTTTTTGAATTATGGTTTTCTCTGGGTATATGCCCAGTAGTGAGATTCCTGGGTCATATGCTAGTTCTATTTGTAGTTTTTTAAGGAACCTCCATACTTTTCTCCACAGTGGCTGTATCAATTTACATTCCCACCAACAGTGCAAAAGGGTTCCCTTTTCTCCACACCGTCTCCAGCATTTATTGTTTCTAGATTTTTTGATGGCCATTCTGACTGGTGTGAGATGATATCTCATTGTAGTTTTGATTTGCATTTCTCTAATGATTAATGATGTTGAGCATTCTTTCATGTGTTTGTTGGCAGTCTGTATATCTTCTTTGGAGACATGTCTATTTAGGTCTTCTGCCCATTTTTGGATTGAGTTGTTTGTTTTTTTGTTATTAAGCTGCATGAGCTGCTTATAAATTTTGGAGATTAATCCTTTGTCAGTTGTTCCATTTGCAAATACTTTCTCCCATTCCGAGAGTTGTCTTTTGGTCTTGTTTATGGTTTCCTTTGCTGTGCAAATGCTTTGAAGTTTCATTAGGTCCCATTTATTTATTTTTGTTTTTATTTCCATTTCTCTAGAAGGTGGGTCAAAAAGGATATTGCTGTGATTTATGTCATAGAGTGTCCTGCCTATGTTTTCCTCTAAGAGTTCGATAGTTTCTGCCCTTATATTTAGGTCTTTAATCCATTCTTAAAGCTTATTTTTGTGTATGGTGTTAGGGAGTGATCTAATCTCATACTTTTACATGTACCTGTCCAGTTTTCCCAGACCCACTTATTGAAGTGGCTGTCCTTTCTCCACTGTACATTCCTGCCTCCTTTATCAAAGATAAGGTGACCATATGTGCGTCGGTTTATCTCTGGGCTTTCTATCCTGTTCCATTGATCTATCTTTCTGTTTCTGTGCCAGTACCATACTGTCTTGATTACTGTAGCTTTGTAGTATAGTCTAAAGTCAGGGAGCCTGATTCCTCCAGCTCCGTTTTTCGTTCTCAAGATTGCTTCGGCTATTCGGGGTCTTTTGTGTTTTCATACAAATTGTGAAATTTTTTGTTTTAGTTCTGTGAAAACTGCCAGTGTTAGTTTGATAGGGATTGCATTGAATCTGTAGATTGCTTTGGGTAGTAGAGTCATTTTCACAATGTTGATTCTTCCAATGCAAGAACATGGTATATCTCTCCATCTATTTGTATCATCTTTAATTTCTTTCATTAGTGTCTTATAATTTTCTGCATACAGGTCTTTTGTCTCCTTAGGTAAGTTTATTCCTGGATATTTTATTCTTTTTGTTGCAATGGTAAATGGGAGTGTTTTCTTGATTTCACTTTCAGATTTTTCATCATTAGTGTATAGGAATGCCAGAGATTTCTGTGCATTAATTTTGTATCCTGCTACTTTCCCAAATTCATTGATTAGCTCTAGTAGTTTTCTGGTAGCATCTTTAGGATTCTCTGTGTATAGTATCATGTCATCTGCAAATAGTGACAGCTTTACTTCTTCCTTTCTGATTTGGATTCCTTTTATTTTCTTTCTTTCTCTGATTGCTGTGGCTAAAACTTCCAAAACTATGTTGAATAAGAGTGGTGAGAGGGGGCAACCTTGTCTTTTTCCTGATCTCAGTGGAAATGCTTTCAGTTTTTCACCATTGAGGGCGATGTTGGCTGTGGGTTTGTCATATATGGCCTTTATTATGTTGAGGAAAGTTCCCTCTATGCCTACATTCTGCAGGGTTTTTATCATAAATGGGTGTTGAATTTTGTCAAAAGCTTGCTCTGCATCTATGTGGATGATCATATGGTTTTTCTCCTTCAATTTGTTAATATGGTGTATCACGTTGATTGATTTGCGTGTATTGAAGAATCCTTGCATTCCTGGAATAAACCCCACTTGATTATAGTGTATGATCTGTTTAATGTGCTGTTGGATTCTGTTTGCTAGTCTTTTGTCGAGGATTTTTGCATCTATGTGCATCAGTGATATTGGCCTGTAGTTTTCTTTCTTTGTGACTTCCTTGTCTGGGTTTGGTATCAGGGTGATGGTGGCCTCATAGAATAAGTTTGGGAGTGTTCCTCCCTCTGCTATATTTTGGAAGAGTTTGAGAAGGATAGGTGTTAGCTCTTCTCTAAATGTTTGATAGAATTCACCCGTGAAGCCATCTGGTCCTGGGCTTTTGTTTGTTGGAAGATTTTTAGTCACAGTTTCAATTTCAGTGCTTGTGATTGGTCTGTTCATATTTTCTATTTCTTCCTGATTCAGTCTTGGCAGGTTGTGCCTTTCTAAGAATTTGTCCATTTCTTCCAGGTTGTCCATCTTATTGGCATAGAGTTGCTTGTAGTAATCTCTCATGATCTTTTGTATTTCTGCAGTGTCAGTTGTTACTTCCCCTTTTTCATTTCTAATTGTGTTGATTTGAGTCCTCCCTTTTTTTCTTGATGAGTCTGGCTAATGGTTTATCAATTTTGTTTATCTTCTCAAAGAACCAGCTTTTAGTTTTATTGATCTTTGCTATCATTTCCTTCATTTCTTTTTCATTTATTTCTGATCTGATTTTTATTATTTCTTTCCTTCTGCTAACTTTGGGGGTTTTTTTGTTCTTCTTTCTCTAATTGCTTTAGGTACAAGGTTAGGTTGTTTATTCGAGATGTTTCCTGTTTCTTAAGGTAGGATTGTATTGCTATAAACTTCCCTCTTAGAACTGCTTTTGCTGCATCCCATAGATTTTGGGTCATCATGTCTCCATTGTCATTTGTTTCTAGGTATTTTTTTATTTCCTCTTTGATTTCTTCAGTGATCACTTCGTTATTAAGTAGTGTATTGTTTAGCCTCCATCTGTTTGTATTTTTTACAGATCTTTTCCTGTAATTGATATCCAGTCTCATAGCATTGTGGTTAGAAAAGATACTTGATACAATTTCAATTTTCTTAAATTTACCAAGGCTTGATTTGTGACCCAGGATATGATCTATCCTGGAGAATGTTCCATGAGCACTTGAGAAGAATGTGTATTCTGTTGTTTTTGGATGGAATGTCCTATAGATATCAGTTAAGTCCATCTTGTTTAATGTATCATTTAAAGCTTGTGTTTCCTTATTTATTTTCATTTTGGATGATCTGTCAATTGGTGAAAGTGGGGTGTTAAAGTCCCCTACTATGAATGTGTTACCGTCAATTTCCCCTTTTATGGCTGTTAGTATTTGCGTTATGTATTGAGGCGCTCCTATATTGGGTAAGTAAATATTTACAATTGTTATATCTTCTTCTTGGATCTATCCTTTGATCATTATGTAGTGTCCTTCTTTGTCTCTTCTAATAGTTTTTATTTTAAAATCTATTTTGTCTGATATGAGAATTGCTACTCCAGCTTTCTTTTGGTTTCCATTTGCATGAAATATCTTTTTCCATCCCCTTACTTTCAGTCTGTATGTGTCTCTAGGTCTGAAGTGGGTCTCTTGCAGACAGCGAATATATGGGTCTTGTTTTTTTATCCATTCAGCCAATCTGTGTCTTTTGGTGGGAGCATTTAGTCCATTTACATTTAAGGTAATTATAGATATGTATGTTCCTATTACCATTTCCAAATTGTTTTGGGTTCGTTATTGTAGGTCTTTTCCTTCTCTTGTGTTTCTTGCCTGGAGAAGTTCCTTTAGCAGTTGTTGTAGAGCTGTTTTTGTGGTGCTGAACTCTCTCAGCTTTTGCTTGTCTGTAAAGATTTTAATTTGTCCATCAAATATGAATGAGATCATTGCTGGGTAGAGTAATCTTGGCTGCAGGTTTTTCTCCTTCATCACTTTAAATATGTCCTGCCACTCCCTTCTGGCTTGTAGGGTTTCTGCTGAGAGATCAGCTGTTAACCTTATGGGGATTCCCTTGTGTGTTATTTGTTGTATTTCCCTTGCTGCTTTTAATATGCTTTCTTTGTATTTAATTTTTGACAGTTTGATTAATATGTGTCTTGGCATATTTCTCCTTGGATTTAGCGTGTATGAGACTCTCTGTGCTTCCTGGACTTGATTAACTATTTCCTTTCCCATATTAGGGAAGTTTTCAACTATAATCTCTTCAAATATTTTCTCAGTCCCTTTCTTTTTCTCTTCTTCTTCCTGAACCCCTATAATTCGAATGTTGGTGTGTTTAATGTTGTCCCAGAGGTCTCTGAGACTGTCCTCAGTTCTTATCATTCTGTTTTCTTTATTCTGCTCTGCAGTTATTATTTCCACTATTTTATCTTCCAGGTCACTTATCCGTTCTTCTGCCTCAGTTATTCTGCTATTGATCCCATCTAGAGTATTTTTCATTTGTTGTGTTGTTCATCATTGTTTGTTTCATCTTTAGTACTTCTAGGTCCTTGTTAAATGTTTCTTGCATTTTGTCTATTCTATTAACAAGATTTTGGATCATCTTTAC
Organism: Aethalodelphis obliquidens; assembly: GCF_003676395.1. Classification (NCBI taxonomy): domain Eukaryota; kingdom Metazoa; phylum Chordata; class Mammalia; order Artiodactyla; family Delphinidae; genus Aethalodelphis; species Aethalodelphis obliquidens. The sequence continues at coordinate 3,755,871 of NW_020838008.1, forward strand.
TATTATTATTCTGAGTTCTTTTTTAGGTAGACTGCCTATTTCCTCTTCATTTGTTCAGTCTGGTGGGTTTTTATCTTTCTCCTTCATCTGCTGTGTGTTTTCCTCTCTTCTCATGTTCTGGTGGATGAGGCTGGATCTTGTCTTTCTGGTGGGCAGGTCCACATCTGGTGGTGTGTTTTTGGGTGTCTCTGGACTTATTATGATTTTAGGCAGCCTCTCTGCTAATGGGTGGGGTTGTGTTCCTGTCTTGCTAGTTGTTTGACATAGGATGTCCAGCACTGTAGCTTGCTGGTCGTTGAGTGAAGCTGGGTGCTGGTTTTGAGATAGAGATCTCTAGGAGATTTTCGGCTCTTGATATTATGTGGAGCTGGGAGGTCTCTTGTGAACCAGTGTCCTGAAGTTGCCTCTCCCACCTCAGAGGCACAGCACTAACTCCTGGCTGCTGCACCAAGAGCCTTTCATCCACACGGCTCAGAAGAAAAGGGAGAAAAAGTAGAAAGAAAGAATTAGTAGAAGTAGAAAGAAAGAAAGAAAGAGAGGAGGGAGGAAGGAGGGAAGGAGGGAAAAAAGAAAGAAAAGATAAAGTAAAATAAAGTAAGATAAAATATAAAGTTATTAAAATAAAACAATAATTATTAAGAGAAAAAACAAAAAAACGGTCGGATAGAACCCTGGGACAAATGGTGGAAGCAAAGCTATACAGACAAAATCTCACACAGAAGCATACACATACACACTCACAAAAAGAGCAAAAGGGGAAAAAATTATAAATCTTGCTCTCAAAGTCCACCTCCTTAATTTGGGATGATTGGTTGTCGATTCATGTATTCCACAGAAGCAGGGTACATCAAGTTGAATGTGGAGCTTTAATCCGCTGCTTCTGAAGCTGCTGGTAGAGATTTCCCTTTTTCTTCTTTGTTCTCACAGCTCCCAGGGGCTCAGCTTTGGATTTGGCCCCGCCTCTGCGTGTAGGTTGCCGGAGGGCGTCTGTTCTTCGCTCAGACAGGACGGGGTTAACGGAGCCGCTGATTCGGGGGCTCTGGCTCACTCAGGCTGGGGTTAGGGAGGGGCAAGGAGTGTGGGGCGGGCCTGCGGCGGCAGAGGCCGGCGTGACGTTGCACCAGGCTGAGGTGCGCCATGCATTCTCCCGGGGTAGTTGTCCTTGGATCACAGGACCCTGGCAGTGAGGGGCTGCACAGGTTCCCCAGAAGCAGGGTGTGGATAGTGACCTGTGCTCGCACACAGGCTTCTTGGTGGCGGCAGCAGCAGCCTTAGCGTCTCATGCCTGTCTCGGGTCCGCGCTTTTAGCCGCAGCTCGCGCCTGTCTCTGGAGCTCCTTTAAGCAGTGTTCTTAATCCCCTCTAGGTACGTGGGGGGTTTCTTGCCTTTTGGGAGGTCTGAGGTCTTCTGCGTGCATTCAGTAGGTGTTCTGTAGGAGTTGTTCTATGTGTAGATGTATTTCTGGTGTATCTGTGGGGCGAAAGGTGATCCCCGCATCTTACTCTTCCGCCATCTTCCCGGAAGTCGAGACATATCTTTGTCATCTTCAAAGACCATTCCAGGTATGAGTTTTGCTTATCATTTAATCTACCACCCAGTATTATTTGAGAAGCACAACTTGATTGTTATATTGTTATGATTTTCATATTTTACTTTTTTGAATGTTTTAGACTTGAGTATCATGTAATTATATTTTCTTTTATTCTGATAATCAGAGAGTTCCTTATTGCATATAGTTAACTGAGAAATCTACATGCTTTGTAGGATATCTTAGTTTTATATGGTATTTTCTTCACCCATATTAAGTTGTAACTTTGTCACATCTCTTAACATAAATTATTGTTTTTTGCTTGTTAAAACTGTACCCGTGGACTGTGTATGATACAAGCTAAGCACAGAGAAAAAAATAAATGTAGTAATTGGACAGAGAATGAGGAAAAAGTTGAAGGTGGTAATTACCAATCATTGCATCTATTCCCCTCAGATGAATAGGCTTCAGGAAACACATGACATCAATGGATTAAAAAAATACATAAGTAACAGCCAGCAAATATTAATTTGCTACTCACTGGCTAGAGAAATGTCCACATGCTCATGATATTCAAGAAACTGTTTTGTGACTCATGAAATGTTGACCGTTATTTTATTTATGTCACCTGTTAACATGAGCAACACAACTAAATTCATCTCTTTAAGTAGGCTTGATGTTTCTGAACTGTCTTGAGTTCCATCTTGGCTTCTCCTGGTGCAGTTGCAGCTAGATTTAATCTCCTCTTTTTTCACTAACTTCTGAAATTGGGAGAGGATATATTTCCACTAGTCCTTTAATTTTCTAGAAAAAGATGTTAACTTCTCAGGATCACCTGTACATAGAAGTTCCATCTCATTTTGGGTAAATAAAAAGCTACATAGATTATTCATTATATCAATTATCCCAATATTCATAGCTAATGATTATACTGCAGTGAACAGAAAATCTATAGCAATGGAACCAAATAGACAAGAAGTTACAATATAAAGCATTGCCTCCTAAAAAAGAGAAAAAGGATAACACAGAATGGCAAGTGTAAGGAACACTAAGAGAAAGTGGTATTATGAATAAAAAGAATTATGCCCTACCTTCCCTGCTTGCTTATTTATTTTGTTCTTTACTGGCAAGTGGAATATTCAAGGAATATGTTCCACAAAAAAATAAGGCTTATAGTATTAAAAAACCTCTGTTTCCACATTATTCCTTCCAGTGATTGATACTTGATATTCTATGAGACTCTTTTATGTGTAAATTATTGTACTAAGGTTTTCTGCCTTGTGTGTGTGTTATTATATAAATATAATAACCTTAAATATCTCTGATATACTCTCTGTTAAATATCTTATGTCTGTGTAAAAATATATTACTTTATATACTATTCTTAAAGGATTATTTTCTGTTATATATAGTTGTATTTTATACAGTTATAGTTAAAAGTAGGTATACATACAGAATAATAGTTCACTAAATCCTTATAATCAATATATCTTAGTCTCATATATAGATATGAAAATTGAAGTTCAGAGAAAGTGCCTTGCCCAAAATAATGCAACACCTGACACGTGAAGATGAAATTCAAACATAGACCTACATGGCTTGGTTTTCCATGTTTTTAACCATTATTCATGTTAGCCTCTTTAAAGTGGCCTTCACTGAATGGTGTTTTTTTTTTTTTTTTCTTCTCTCCAACCTAATTCTGAATGCACTGAGATAGAAAATAAAGAATAGATGATAATGATGGTTAGCATATTACCTTTACCACAGAAAAGCAAGGTTGGAAGATGCCATTTATCATGAGAGTCACTGAAGCTGCTAGTTGAATCCCAGCATCAGGTCGACTGAAATGCCTAGTCCGGGCAAGGCAGAACCTCCCCACACAGCACTGGCAAAGCAGAGCTCTCCCCTGGAGGAACAGAGGACACACCAGTTAATGCCAAGATGAATAAAAAATTTAACTGAAATAAGCCCCTCCTCAGGGACAGAGTATGTTGGGAACAGCCCTGGGGGTGCATGCAAAAAATCTCTCTTGACTGAAATCAGCAATGAGGAAAAGCAGTCTTATCTAACATTCTACTAAGGGCATTTGACATATAAGAAATCTAGTTTTTATCAAGGAAATATTCCTAAAAACTCTGAGAGAGGATATACTCTTTGAAAGGAATATTAACCCTAAAGAGTTAAGCCTTCTTAAATGATGGTCCTCACACATCACTGAAGAAAAACAATCTTTTTTTCATTCTCTGAAAATATATAAAATAAGAGCAATAAAATGAAAGTGAACCAAATTATTTGCTTATAGAACTGTGACAGTTTTATTAGCCATGTGTTACATTTTTATATTCGTTTAGATAAAATGAAGTTACTTTCTTTTTAAAAGTCGTAAAAACCTTAAAACTAATGAACCTCTGCCACCTTTCTCAGAGGAAATATAAATTTCTTACTTATTATAGCCTTCAAAGTTATATCAATATGAATTTATACAAATATTAAGAAATATAAATGAATCTATGCCTAAATTTATTGGTTTCAATATTGCTATTATCTTCCCTTCCTTACTTCAGTACCAACTATTTGACTATTTCCAAGTAACTATTTGGGTATTTGTCATGTTTAACATTTTCTTGTAGACATTTTTAAATTTTTCTCTTTGATCAAATCTTCAACTTTGGTTCTACGGTCTTCATTTCAACAACAGCAAGAGAAAAAATATAGAACATAAAGGCAAAAAGATTATAAAACAAAGCATATAGTCAGCATCATCACCCCAAAATTATGCTCAGAGCTCATCATAATTATCCTTTGGAGCCATCAAAATACTGTTTTCTGGAAAGCTATTTGCATTTTTCCTTTCATGTCTATGTATTTTGAAGAAAATCAGTTTTTTTTTCCAGTAAGTTATGCATTATTGAATGTCTATCAATAATTTTAATGTAATTTTTGCTTGCTAAAAATATTTTCTTCAAGTACATATTCCAAATCAATGCAAAATGATAAATCCAGTGTTATTTTCAATTTAATTTCTTTTTAAAAATAAAAACACTCAATTTATACATTTCTTCATTCCATTTAGCTTTATATATGTATTATAGTATAATTTATTTATTACACCTAATAAAATAATGTAAAAATCATTGTACAAAACAAAAACATATTTTGAAAACACTTTTTAAATAACTCAATTGGTAAAAAGTTTACCAATAGAAAATTATTTATTATTATTAGTGGAGTATAGCGATTATGTTGACTTTTGCTTTTAGCCATGATGTAGTCGTAGCAACTGGATTTACTCACCTTAAACAGCTGAATAAATGAAAAATATATGGAACAATCATTTTCACCTATTTGACAACACAAGGAGCAGCACTAGACAGCAATCTGTAAGACAAGGGCAAGGAAGGCATAGCTTTGCTGTCTGAAGTCACATTCCAACCATAGAACAGGGGCCAGGATTCCACAGCAGTCTTGACAAGTTGTGGAAACAGATGCACAAAAGAAGCTCAGAAAGTCTGAGGGGACTAGCTATTGTGGAGTAGAGTTGCAGGAAGGAAAGAAGTCTGTAGAAAAAAACAAATGTCAGAAATCTGCATAGAGATCGCCTTGAATCTTTGCTGAAAGTGTGGTTCTACCGGAACCTCTAAGCGGGCAGTCTCTGGCATAGGAGATTGATTTAATCTCAACCTTATTTCCCCCTAATTAGCCTTAGTCACAAAAATTCCACCCCAGAGGTTTTGCTCATGTGGATTGACACCCAAAAGACGGACCTTTGTCAGGTAGGTACCTAGAAGACAGTTGGTTAAGCTGTCTTTGAGAGCCACTTTAACCATAGGAAACTTTTATATCTTAGTCATGTGAATAGTTGGAATAGATACTTCCTCTATAACGTCTTCTATCTACTCAGCCATCACTCATTCCTCTATCTCTGTGTCGTAATAGCAATGGGCAGTTTCATGAGTCAAAATTCAGTAAATTTAAGAAAAGAGATGGCGGCACTTCCTTACCTCTTTTGGGGGCATAAAATGCACAATCTTAGATAAATGAAGTGAGTGAGACCTAACCTGTCAAATCTAATAGGAGAAAAGAGAAAAGGATAGTACTAACTCCTTCTCGTATTCTTATTCACCAGGTAAAATATCTGTAGATTCATCCAGACACAAATGATTTTCAAGAGAGTTGGAGTTGAAGGTCCACTATACAGGTCAATGAAATATAACTTTATGAAGGGGTGAGTGGCCAGGATTGAACCCTTGCTCTCTACTGCCAGGGCTTCCCCACCAATACAAGAATACCTCAAGAAATGCAATGACATCATTTTTCCCCATTTTCCTAGATACTCAGATTTTTACCATGTTAATAGTCACTAGACTTGAATTCTAATTTATTTGTATTGCAGGTTGATTCAACTCAACCCAAGATCTGTCTTTGTATAATTAGCATTGCCCTTCCCATAGAGACAATGAAACACTTTTGAACACAAAGATGAAGTCAGTTGCATCATGAACACACAATCATTCTATTGTGACTAATTTGATGAATATCAGTTGACTTTGCTTAGCCAGTATGTACCTCATACCTTAATTAGAACAAAATCTTCATTTCACCTATATTTGGTAATGCGATAAATATCAGTTTTACTAGACTTCCTTATTGCTACCGTCCTCAGTATCAACAAAGATCCAGCAAGATGTGGAATAAAATAGGTTCATTGGATTTGGCAGTAAGCTCTTGATTTCTGACAAACCAATAGTTCTTTGCACAAATAAGAACATTGAAATGGTTTATTTCTTTTTTCCCCACCTACTAGCAATGCTTCTATTATATAGGCAGCAAAAGCAATTAAATATTTATTAGAAGACAATTTGAAATTTTTCCCTCATAAATTTCTTCTTCAGAATAATGATGTAATGGGCTTCCATTTCTAGTACCAAAATGGCCAATTGATTTTAGTTAAAATGATACAATACCCAAGTCTGTCAGAAACAAAGACACAGATTCTTTCTAGATAACTGGAGGAAGAATGGTTAAGTCAATTATTTTAGTGAAGAATGAAAGTGTTTTCAGAAATTTAATGAATTAACTACAGCTACAGACATAAGAACTAGCCTGAATAGATGTCTCAAATTGATATATGATGGAAGAGTCTAATAATTGTAAATCATAGTGTAAATTCTCCTATAAATTATGGCATCTAGCTATATATTTACCTATTTATTTATGTCACATGTAGAATATTTCAAATAGATACTAAAGCAGCGGTCCCCAACCTTTTTGGCACCAGGGACAGGTTTTCTGGAAGACAGTTTTTCCACAGACCAGGATGGGGGTGGTTCAGACGGTAATGTGAGTGATGGGGAGCAGTGGGGAACAGCAGATGAAGTTTCCCTCGCTTGCCCGTGGCTCACCTCCTGCTGTGCGGCCCAGTGCCTAACAGACCGGCCCGTGGCCCAGGGGTTGGGGACCCCTGTACTAAAGCATAGATAATAGGGCTTCCCTGGTGGCACAGTGGTTGAGAGTCCGCCTGCCAATGCAGGGGACACGGGTTCGTGCCCCGGTCCGGGAGAATCCTACCTGCCGCGGAGCGGCTGGGCCTGTGAGCCATGGCCGCTGAGCCTGCGCGTCCGGAGCCTGTGCTCCGCAACGGGAGAGGCCACAACAGTGAGAGGCCCGCGTACCGCAAAAAAAAAAAAAAAAAAAAAAAGGATAATATAACAGACATACATACATGCACGCACACATATATATAAAACAAGCATATATGTATGTTTTTATATATTGCTTAATTAGGTTATCTAATATTTTGTGAGAATTTTCACTTATGTATGTATTTCTCACAGTGTTACAAATACCATAATATTAAGCCACTACTTTTGACACTTTTGTTTAAAGGCCAGGGGATAGAATGTGTAAAGAAAAAAAGAAAAACAAAAGTCATCCTTCCCGAGTCTCATTTTTCTTTTCCCCTAGTAGCAGTTGTTTCCATGCATGTTTAACACATACTTATGTGCCTCTAAATGTTAAATGGAAATTATTTTCTGATATTTAAAATTTGGATAAGTGGCACAATTGCTTTTATGATTGCCATTATATTATGAGATGTATCCATGTTTGTAGACGGTTGCCGTAATTCATTAACTTAAAATTATGTACTTTTTATATTTTTCATTTTTATTAACATAGCGATTATTCCCAGTATTTATTCTTGAAAATAATATTTTAATACGTATTTTGGAAATTTATGAACCAACCTTGCATTCTTGTGATATGCTCAACTCATTCATGATGTTTTTATATGTTGCTGAATTAGGTTTTCTAATGTTTTGTTGAGAATTTTTGCTTCTGTGTTCATGAGTAATATTGGCCTATAATTTCATTTTTACTGATTTTGGTATCAAATTTATGTTGGCCTCAGAAAACAAGTTGGAAAATGTTTCCTTTTTATATTTTTTCTGGAGGATTTTGTGTAAGATTGATGTTACTAGAATACTCTCATGAATACATCTAGGTCTGTTATTATTTTATCAGAATATTTATCAATGGATTTTACTTTTAAAGTAAAGATTTAGAACCATTTAGAGGTCATTTTCTTCTTGTATTTAGATAATTTACATTTTTCTAGTAATTCGTCTATTTTATTTAAGTTTTCTATTTTATAAGTGTAAAGTTTCTCATAATATTCTTATATCCTTTTGAATGACATTGTGGTTTGTAATGCTATATTTCCTTTTATATTCTTGAAATTTGTTATTTGTGCTTTTTCTTCCCTTTTTCTGCCTTAAGAAGCCTCCACATATTATTGTTATTATGTTAGTCTTTTCAAAGACCTGCTTTTGGTTTGTCTGTTTTCTTTATTGTAGACTTCTCTTCTTTTTCATTGAGTTTGATTTCTCCATTTGCTATATTTGTCTGACTTAGGAGGAGTTGACATGCATTCTATTTCAAATTTTATTTAATAAAATCTTGGCTTCCTGGTTTTTAGCATTTCTTATTCTCTAGTATGTGCAGTATGGCTAAAACTTTCCCTGTAAGCAATGTTTAGCTGCACACATTTATTTTAATATTTTACTTTTATTAGAGTGTATATGTGTTTGAAATAGTTTCTAAAATCCCTTGTTATTTCACCTTGGACCTGTGTGTTATTTAGGAGTTTATTTAATTTCAAAGTACAATATTTTCTAATCTGACTGTTACTGCTACCTTAAATATATCGAGGGCTGTAGTTATGCATACGTGTTCTGCATGATTTTATTTTGTATTTGTTGAGATTTGCTTATGGTCCAGCTTATGGTCAATTTTTATAAAAATTGCACTTGAAAATAACGTATGTTCTCCAATCAGGGGACGTAGCAGTCTGTACATATCAACTTGGCAAATTTGTTATTTATTATGTTCAAATCTTACGCTTAGTATTTTATTTTCCTTACTTTATCTGTTACCTATAGAGGTTTATTAAAATCTTCAACTCTAATTTTAGATTTTCCCACTTCTTTTTTGAGTCCTCTGGATATTTGCTTTATGTATTTAGATGATATACAACTGCTCTTTTCAGTATAGTAACTGCTAGCCTCATGTATCTATTTACATTTAAATTAATTTAAATTTAATTAAATAAAAACTTAGTTCCCCATTCACAAAAAGCCATATTTCAAATGCTCAATAGTTACATATTGGCCAGTGGCTTTTATATTGGCCAGTGAAGATATAGAAAATTTCTATCATCCCAGAAAGTCCTGTTGGACAACACTGCTATGTAATTACATTTATACAAATTTAGATTTATTATATCTCCCAGGAACTTAAAGGTTTTTATGATGGTGAAAGGTCTTTCTATATCTAGAAATCCTTCTTTGTTTTTTTAATTTCCCTTAGTCTGATGTTAATTTTACAGAATTTCTTCTAGATAGTTTTGCAGGTTGTATCTTTTTCCATTTATTAATTTTCATTCTTTATGTGTACATACATTTTAAATTTATCTCTTTTAGATAAAAACTACTAGAGAGTAGTTAATCTTCTTAAACTCACTTTAATACTAACATATTTGAGTTCAAATCTAACATCTTATTACGTGCTTTCTACATATCGTCTCTGTTCTATATTTTTCCTCATTTCTTCTTTTAGTTGTATTTTTGTCAATCCCTGTTTGTCTTAATCAACTCAGAACATATACAGTTTATTATTGTTATTATTATTTCAATGGTTCCCTTCCAAATTACAACATGCATCCTTAAATTAGCTAAAATTAGTAAATATCTGGTCCTCTCATCAGACAACTAAAGAACCTAGAGCACATTGATTTCATTTTCAACGTCTCAATTTGTATATGATATTATTGTTAATAATTTATTTATACACATAAAAATTCCTTTTTTTCCTCTGTAATTTTCCATTAAGGAATTTTTCTTTTTGACTAAAGTACATTCTTCAGATTTTCCTTATTGTGCGTCAGTCAGTAGCATCTGATTGATTTTTGTTCACCTGAATTTTGCCTTCATTCTTAAAATATATTTTTGGGGCTTCCCTGGTGGCGCAGTGGTTGAGAGTCCGCCTGATGATGCAGGGGACACGGGTTCGTGCCCCGGTACGGGGAGATCCCACATGCCGCGGAGCGGCTGGGCTCGTGAGCCATGGCCGCTGATCCTGCGTGTCCGGAGCCTGTGCTCCGCAACGGGAGAGGCCACAACAGTGAGAGGCCCGCGTACCCCCCCACACACACACACACTATATATACATATATATATTTGGCTGAGATTAGACTTGTATAAAGCAGTTATTTTCTTTCATCAGACTGAAGATATACCTCCTGTTGTTTTCTGCCTTGAATCTTATATGGAGAGGTCTGTGTGATGTGATTGTCACATCTATTTGTGTCCCCCTCCTCTCCTGTTTGAACATTTCTTTTTATCCTTGGTTTTCTTTAGTTTATCCCTGCAATGTCTTGGTATGGTTTTTTTAAAAATCTATTCTTTTAAGAATCTGTCAGGATTCTTGAATCTATGATTTGGGATATTTTGTTTTACAAAATTGCAGCCATTCTCTCCTCCAGTATAGCTTCTGCCCTTTTTCTGTCTTCCCTCCCTCTTTCTCTGTCTCTTTTCCCTCTGGCAGTCTTGTATTAAGACTTTCTCACTGGGGCCTGTATGTCTCTTATCATCAACTATGTATTTCTGTGGTTTTTAGTCTCTAGATAATCATTTTCTTACCTACATCTCAGTACACTAATTCTCTCTTCTGATATATCTAATCCTGTGTTAAACTCATTCACCAAGTTCTTAATTTTTGTATTTGACTTTTTTTTTGGCTTCATTTTAAAATCTGCTCTGCTACATTTCATACTTTTAGTTCCATCTGGACATTTTCACCTATCTCTTGTCATCTCAAACATAGTTGCTATGGTTATTCAGTCTGTTTTTGAAAATTGTGGTATCAGGGTCCCTGTGAGTCTGTTTCTGTTATCTGATTCTGGTCTTTCTCACTAACATATTTTTTTAATCTTGCATGCCTGACAATTCTTGCCTGTGTACTGGATACTGGATGTTGTTTAAATGGAGGGAATATTCAGGGCCTAAAATGATATTACCTTTCTTTTCTTCAGAGAACATTTATAAGTCAGAAACCACTTTACTCCAAGTTCAAGTCCTGAGGTACTTAGGACCACCAAGCTGATACTGACTTCAACTGCAGTCTCATACAAGAACTGTTTTACTTCTGGTTCACATTACTCTATGAGGTCACTCTATATTTCAAGTTTAAAGTATTTTTATTGAGATATAATTGGCATATAAAATTGCATAAGCTTAAGGTGTACAACATATTGGTTTGATACATTTATATATTGTGATATGATTACTACAGTAACTTTAGCTAACACATTTATCATGTCACATATTTATCATTTATTTTTTGTGTTGAGAACAAATATTTAGTCTCTTAGCAAGTTTGAAGTTTATAAGACAGTATTATTGACTATAATCATTCCACTGTGCATTAGATCTCCAGGACTTTTTTATCTACTAGTTGCAAGTTTGTGTCCTTAAGCAACATCTCCCCAGTTCCTCTGTCCCCCAGCCCCTGGTAACTACCATTCTGCTCTCTGTTTTTACAAGTTCAGCATTTTTTAGATTCCACATATAAGTGATATTATACAGTGTTGGTCTTTCTCTGTCTGACTGATCTCTTTTAGCATAAGGCCTTCAGGGTCCACCCATGTTGTAGCAAATAGCAGGATTTCCTTCTTTCTCATGACTGAATAATATTCCATTGTATTTGTGTTTTTTAAAGTATCGGTTTTAAATATTGGGGATTTATCAAACTCCATTACTCTGGGTTGGTTTTTTGCCCTGTACTTCCTCTACCTGCCATTCTACCAAAATTACAGCATATTTTAGTAGCTTTTTGTTTTGAATGGGAAAGACCATCAGAGCAAAACCAGGAATGTTTGGTACTAATGAACTAGCTTATGTTGAAGCAGAACCTGTGCTATGAAGTCACTCAACTTTAATATCTAGCTGGTCATTTCATACCCTCAGGAGCTCATGGCCATCTGCCTTTCTCTGGTGCTGCTGTGTATTATCACTATCAGTTACTTATTACTTAATAACCAGTCTCAAAGATCAGGCACAGATGCCTCATCTTGTATATAGTCCTTGTCCATATTTGTACTTTTTTGGATTTGCTTATAAGAATTATTCCTTGATTTAATGATGCAAGGAGCTTAAAGTGCAAATCTTTAAGCATCGCTGGTCTACTATGTCTATAAACATTCAGTACTTATATATTTCTCCTGATTATGACAAGGGCCTCAGTTAAATGCCCATTGAACATTTACCTACTGCACTACTATTTCATTAAAATAGCCTTTAATTCTTTTATTTTTGATACAATAATATAGTTAATATTTTAAAACCATTGTTAATATACTTTATTTACATGTTTAATTTTTATGGATTTACTCCTATTTCTTTTATCTCATGTTCTCATTTTCTCATATCTCTCAGTTTATTTCTTTTTGCCAAACATTGTCCTTTAAGAGTCATTTTAGTGAGGGTCTTTTGGTCTTAAGACTTATCCACTAAGAGTCCAATATTCACTAGTACTTTCTAATAGCTTAGTTTTTGTTTTCTGAATATATCTTTCTATTAAATGAGTGTTTAGCTGACTATAAACTTCTGAGTTGTTAATTGTATTTCAAGAGCATTCTGAAAATATCATAACACTGTTTTCTGACATTTACTGTTATATATAAGACATCTAAGGTCAGTTTAATAACTTTTCATTCATAAATATTTCATTTTCTAGCTTTATATAGTGTTTATTTTTCCTTGATGCTTTGCTGTTTCACCAAAATGTCAATGGATTTAGATTTTCTTTTACTTATATTATTAATTAATCTTAGTAACTTTTAGAATAAGTATGTAAAACTTCAATTCCAAAAAAATTTTTCTAACTGTTATTACGGGAGATATTACTTTTCTGCTGTTACCTGTTTTCTTTTCTTCTTTAACAACTATTATTCGGAACTAGAATTTTGCACTATATTCCCAGCTTTCTTAACTATTTGTTAATTTTTATGTTTAAATTGCCTGTTTTTCTCTCTGCTGCCTTCTGTGTGATTCCCTCAATACTATCTAACCATTCACTGTTCCATTCATCAAATGTATTGTCTAGATTTTTTTCTCATATTGCATTTCAGTAATTTTTCATTTTAAAATCTCTTATTTCATATTTGTTTTTCTTTCATTTTTGTGTGCTTTCCTTTAAAAATACTTCTTTTTCAAACTGGGATTTATCACCCATATTTCTGTTTAAATATTTTCATATAATTAAAGTCTTTGTAAGAATCTGCTATAAAATTCAAGTAGAAAGTTTTTGTATTCCAATGAATAGGGATTTTTTGGCTATCAATGCATTAGATTATTTTCAGGTGTTTTATTAATCTTGTGTGGGTAGCTAGGAATTTGGGGGATTTTGACTCTCCCTCCCCACCATTCTTGGATCACTTCTTGCTTTGTAGCGTTATTTCAGTTGCCTCCATTCAACCCTACAGGCCCACAATAAAGAACCAAATCTTTAACAGAGTTTATGATTCTCCATCCTATGGTTATGTTAGAAATTTAGCAGATGCAGACACACACACAGCTAATGATTTGGCTCAACTCTTGGTTCAGAGATTTTTCTGTCTTCTCATCTCCCTATGTTTGAAGCATCCCAGGATTTACAGACCCAGGCAGTGATTGATAGTATTTTATTTTATTTTATTATTTTATTTTATTTTTTTGTCTCCATTTACAAAGTTTTTGATAGAAGGGACCAAATTTCACTCCCTGGCTTTATGTAGTCAATAAGGTTTAGAGTCACCATTTTACATGAAGCAGTTGTGGTGCCATTTACACTAGAGAAACTTAACCCCTGCCCATACTGCCTTCTTTATGTACCTAGAGCTCAGTAAGCCTGCAGCTTCAGCGTGGCTCATTACTGCATGTTTTTATTCTATTTCTGGCACAGAGCTTTTTATCTTGTATTTGAGCCCAGCAGTGTCTTTTAGGTTTTCTTCTTTAATATTTCATCATTCATTACTATATGTTTAGAACAGAGAGTGTGCTCAAAGCATGGACTCCATGCTCCACCCTGATGTGAATGCCAGTAGCACTGAGTTTTTACAAAACTGTGTAGCTGCTCTATGGAATATTAGACCTACCAGTCCTATAAGCAGATCATATTGACTACAAACATAAAGGTGTAATTATAAATTATGCAGCATGCAGAGAAGATAGCAGAAACAAAATGCCTCTATCAATGAAAATATTTTATGTGGTACTGAGTTTGATTTTTCCAAGATATTCGACTTAATTTCCAGATGCAACTTAGCTGTACCTACAGATTTAGAAAGGCACTGGTTTTATTTTTCATAAAGGCATATCTATGCTAACATTTCAAAGCATAACTCTTTGACTTCTGGCACTACTAAAACAGATTTTTCACACTACCACTTGTTAAGTAAAAACATCTCATATTCTTTTTTTTAATCCTGGACACTGTGCCTGTATTTAATAATTGAAAGGAACGGCTCAAGGCACAAAACCTTAGGTCTATCAAAAAGGTTAGATTTTTTTTTTTTTTTTTTTACTTTCTTGTTGGGCTTTGAAGTTTTTCTTCATGTATTATTTTTTTGCCTTGCAGTATTTGTCAGGTTCACATTGATGAACATTGGTTAAAGCAGAACCACTTTGATTAAACAGAGGAATATAGTATCAGTATTGGCTTTTTCCTTTAAAATGATTTTGGTCATTGATTCTCCAGTAATTTTGGGGAAAAATTAATGTTTTGACTCCTTAGAATTTATATTGGGCTGTCATTGAATAAAATTCCCCATACCATTAGCCACACTTGACAGTTTATGTATCTTTTGTGCATAGATACATTAACAGAGTGCTATCATACTGTAATGTCATCATAACACTGTGTCAATTTAATAAGGCTTGAGATTGAACATACTGTTGAACACTATTTATCACAGCTTTGCAATGGACCCGAGAAGAGTGATTTAACTGTACATTTGGGTTACATTTTAAAGCTGTGATTACAGACGTAGAGCACAAGGAATCAAAGTATGAAACCTTAAGGGAAAGTTAAACTTCAGGAGATATTATATCAAGCTGGTCAAATCTCCAATGTTTAACCTGTTTTTGTAAGAGATCACTGAAATAGGACAATAAATTATATAAATTTTATGATAAAATGTATTTGTCCAGACACTGTCCATGGTAATTAAAAAAAAATGATATTCACTTAATGTCTATACAGTGATACTCAAAATTAAACCTGTGGGTTAGAGGGCAGTTCATTCAAGGCAGCTTTCCCAAATATGAACAAAAAATAAAATAACGAAAAATAATATCACTTAAAAGGAAAACTACATACCAAACCAACCAGCAAAAATTCAGAATGAATTTGCCTTTTTTAAAAAATGCATGCCTTTTTATCCTATTCAGGTGATAGAAGTGGAATATAATATTGTGATTAAGGCAAAAACCAAGGAGAGAAACACTATGTTATCTGTTACTTTATCTAGAGTCCACAGCTTTAAAAAAAAAACAGTATTCAGATAAATACAAGTCTCCATGCTACTGATACCCAAGAAAGATTTACTCCATAAATGCTCATAAACTGGACCCTTTCTGATGAAGTGAACAGCAATTTAAACAAAATTACTCCTTGTCAGGAAATGTTTTCTGTAAATGACCAAAATAAATATTTACATTTACAACATTCTAATCATCTGGGTTGTTAATGAATAAGCTAACTCTATCTGGATAAAAGGTTACGTGTTTTTTTTTCTTTCCCCATGAAATATACTGAAGCAATGCTTTTTAGTGAATAAGATAGCAGAGGAAATAATAATGGAATATCTGAGGTTATGTTGATTCTAATCTTCCCCTTAGTGAGATATTTTTTCTCAAAGTGAAGAATCATAGGTATCTTGAGATCTGCCTGCTTGGATTCTTCTGCTTGGAAGTGGGCTGAGGAAATTACCTGTGAACATGGCCAGGATTCTCCTTATGAATGTAATCTGGATATATACTAATAAATAGAAATACAGTTTTACAAGGATATAAATAATATGATGAAAATAGTTTTAGCCTAAATAATTTTAATCTGGATGATACTAACCAACTAACAGTTACAGTTAGTTTTAACTTTGTAACCTAATGGTAAATTTTCTAAGCCCATTAGGTTACAATGTTAACTAAGAAATAAAAACAGTAAATTAAAATATCAACTTATGCCCTCATTTTATTAAACTAATGAGTCATTCTTAAAACAAAATAAATACTATTTCACTTGAAAATTTCATCAAATATTGACTTGGAAAAAATTCTGAAAATGTTTCAATTTACATATTTAGCTCTCCATCTTAAATTTGTTTATATACATTATTCTAATAATAGCTATAGTTGTATTTTAAAAAAAATAAGCTTTTTGAGAAAGTAAGTGATAAATGAAAAAAGTTAAAAATTAAAGTTTAAAGTAAATTAAAATTAGAATTTACAGATTAAATTTAAATGTAAACATAAAAATAATAAATAATTTGAAACATTACTTTAAAAGGTCAAGTCGAACATAATCTGTTTTTAAGTCATTAATCATTCACTAAGCACCTATTATGAGCTAGGCATAGGAGTGGATTATGTTATACTCTTTTTATTCTCTCCTCAATTTTTATTTATTTATTTTTGTGTCTTCTAATAGTATCTCTCCTCGACTTTACATTTTAGTATTGCTATGTTAAATATGTATATATATTATTTTTTAATCTCTCTCAAGATAAGCTGAGATGGTAAATATGTATTAAAATAAGAAAACAAATGATTAGAACTACAGAAACAATTTTTCTAAAGACCTCAAAACAAAACAGTACTTTGCATTGATTATATACAGTCTAATACACATCAATTATTTTACATAATTACTTAATATAGATTATGTTAAGATCGATCAATGCCACTAATTAAATTTGTGGAAGCAAAGGGAAATGCTATCCAAAATTAGACAAAAGGATAGTCTGAAGGTAAATACAGTTATATTTTAAGAAGTAGATTTTAAAACTGGAGTCGTATTTTAAAGAGTCTCCATAATTCTTTAATCCTGCACATTGATATATCCCTTGTAAATGACCTTTATCTTTGCTATGACCTCAGGTTTTGTATAATATCTCTCTCTATTCCTATTTGTATTCCATGATACCATGAGCTCTACTAGGTCAGGGGCCATGTCCTAATTGCTTTGTTTTTCCAAAATATAACAGAGGGTTGGCACTTGAATTATTAGATATAAATCTCATGTAAAGAAGTCTGAATTAATCATTGTGGTAAATAATCAACATTTCAACATCTGAAGTAGATGAGTGAGTTTGAGAAGGTAGAACCTCAGTTTCTCTTCCTGCCCAGATACTATAATATTTACTTTCCTAACCAGTCTTTTGCCCTTCTTCTCCAAGTGTCCCTCTTCCTGGCTTCCAAATTTAATACCCTAAACTTCACTAGCAGTAGTTTTATTAAAATAATCCCCTGTTTGTCAATCCTGTGTTCAAAAGCTTTTGCTGATATCTTCTTAGCATAGTGCTTTCTATATTTTCTATATTTTCAGTAAATCTTTCTTTCTCAACTACTCCTCCAAATCCTCTAGTACACCAAGCTGCTTGCTTTTCCCAGCGACTGTCCATGTTTTCATGCCTTTATATTTGCTCCTTAATGGTGGAATATTGCCATCCTTCTTTCTCCTTCCCTTCCTTCAAATGACACTGCCTTGTTAGATGATGCCTTAGCTGTATGCCTCTGGCAGTTAGCTCTACCTCTTCTTGTTCCATTTACACCTTGTACAAGTTGCTGTTATAATACTTACCTCCAATTTCAACTAAAACTACTTTTGAGTAAGGTTTTTGTCTGTCTCTTTTGTTAAGCTCAACAGTGTAGAACTGCTAGTGACTTAGAGACAAATGCACGTTGAAGGCAGAATGCCAAGGAAAAAAATGCTAAAGTTTAAAGTAAAAAGAATAACAAATTTTAAATAAAGGTAAAATAAGAGGAAGTGCACAGCTTTATCATAATACGACAGTGAAAACCATGAAAAAAAATGTCTGTGGCTTCTCATCTCTGCTGTTTTCCACATTGAATCACAGGTGCCATCCTGATTTTGTCCTTGCAGCTATAAATAGACAGGACTGTAACTTTTCAAAAACAGCCTCAGGAAACCCAGTCATTGAAGCAATAATTTTTCGATATTTACCTCCCAGTGCCCTTTAAAGCCTTTGAAATTAAGCATCTTATTCAACTTCCATTTGCGATTATTCATATAATTTACTTTTATATCAACCATCACCTTATTTCTGTTAGGGGTACTTTCATGAAGATTTGACTAATAAAATTCAAGGATAGAAGATATAAAGAAGAGTGCTTAAATAACATACTAGTTTATGTTGGTTTCAAAACAGGTCAATCTTTTCATGGCTTGAATATATTGAAGTTTGGATTTTCATGATATGGAATTCAAGGGATTGTCTTTTCAGCTATGATGCTATATACAGTAAATTGTTGTGGATTTTAGATTTTTACCTCTTTTCTAATACAATATTTATAAATGTCTTCCAAATATAAAGTTGTTTTAAACATTTCAACTTTATAGAGAATCAGTTTGCCATGATCACCCTGGCCTTGAATGTGGCGCTCAAGACATACAACCATGTATGTTACTACCAAGAAAAAAATTAAATACTTAGGTATAAAATCAACAAAATATGTGTAAGATCTACATGAGGAAAACTATAAAACTCTGATGAAGTAAATGAAAGAAAATCTAAATAAGTAGAAAGAGATTCCATGCTTATGGACATAAGGGCTCAATATTGTTAAGATGTCAGTTCTTCCCAACTTGGTCTATATCAGACCCAATCTCACTCAAAATCCTGGCAAGGTTCATTATGGAGATCAACAAACTGATTCTAAGCTTAAAGGTATAGAAACATTTAAAAAATATCAGTGGTTGCCAGAGGTTTGGTGGGGGAGGGGAAAATGAATATGTGGCACACAGGGCATTTTTAGGATTGTGAAACAGTTCTGTATTATAGTGTAATGCTGGATTGATGACATTACTCATTTGTTGAAACCCATACAACTGTACCATACAAAGTGAAACCTAATGGAAACTATGAACTTCAGTTAATAATAATGTAACAGAATCATTTGATCAATTGTAATACATGTACCACACTAATGCAGGGTCTTAATAATAGGGGAAAATGTACATGTAGGCATGTGGGTATATGGAAACTCTCTATACTTTCTAAGCAATTTTCTGCCCTAAATGCTCTTAAAAAGTCTATTGAAAAATATACCTTTATTAAAATGAATACACAAGTAGTGAATGGGATGAAATATTCATAATACATATATCCAACAAAATGTTTCATCCATATTATATAAACAACTCTTAGAAATGAATATCAAGGGGACAAATTACACAATAAAATGGGCAAAATAATTGAATAAGCATTTCACACAGAAAAATATACAAATGGCTAATAATTTCATGATTACTTATCATTACTCATCAAGGAAATTAAAACTGAAATCACAATGAGATACCACTACATACCTAATAGAGGGGTTAAAATCAAAAAGACTGACAATACCAAATATTGGCAAAGACACGAAACAATCTACATATTGCCCCGGGGAGTATAAAGTGATAAAATAACATCCAAAATTTGTTTGACAATTTCTAATAAGAGTTAAGAACGCACTGATCCTGTGAATCAGTAATTTTCCTGTTTTGCCCAAGAGATATGAAAATTTTAAGTCTATAAAAAGAAGTACTGGAAAAACCTAAAATGTCTATCAACAACAACATGGATTAAAACATTGTAACTTATTCATATATTGGAATACTATTCATTAATAAAAAGAAACCTTCTGTAGCTACAAACAGTAAGGATTAACCTCAAAAACATAGCTCTAAGCAAGAGAAACTAGTCGAAAAATAGTACATACTTTTTTTTTTTTTTTTTTTTTTTCCCGGTACGCGGGCCTCTCACTGTTGTGGCCTGTCCCGCTGCGGAGCACAGGCTCTGGACGCGCAGGCTCCGCGGCCGTGGCTCACGGACCCAGCCGCTCTGCGGCATGTGGGATCTTCCCGGACCGGGGCACGGACCCGTGTCGCCTGCATCATTGGCAGGCGGACTCTCAACCACTGCTCCACCAGGGAAGCCCCCAGTACCTACTTTTTAATCTCATTTAAATCAAGCTCTAAAACAGGCAACAATTTCTCTATTAGAGAAAGATGTAAGAACAATGGTTGACTCATGGACTTGGCAGTGGAGGGTAAGAAGGAATTGTCTGAGGAGTGGAAAGAGTATTTCTTGAGTGATGGAAATATTATGTCTTGACAGGAGTGTAGGTACATTTTTTGTGTGGTTTAGATGTACTAGCAATAGCTGTACATTTTATTACATGTAATTTATCCTTCAGTGAAGAATATTTTTTAAAAGTGCAAGAGAAGAATTAAAATTTGTGAATAGTGGCAGTAACGAGTAATTCTGCGTAATAAACAAGGCTGAGGATTATAGAGGTAGGATCTCCGTAGAGTTTTGCTTACTGAGAAATGTCATAAGCAGGATACAGCTCCTAGCCCTTACCTAGGGATATAGATTGAGACAGAATACATTCTCAGCAATTTGCCCTTACTAATTATGGGACCTTGGGGAAATAACATAATCTCTCTAATCACAAATTTCCTAGTTTATAAAATAGAAATAAGTGCCAAGATTTTGAGTATTTATTAAGATTATATAGTTAATGAGCTTAGCATAGGATTTGTACATAGTAAATGCTCAGGAAAAGTGTCAACTACTCTGACTACTACTCTTCAGGCATAGCACTGTGGTAACCTAGTTATAAAGGTGATGTTAAAGTAAGTACCTCCCATGCACTAATTTGCAAGTATAAGTGTCATATAGAGTATTAATGCAATAGAAATTACAAATTGTTTTATCCTCTAAGTATTACTGTTAGGTGACAGCATCATTAAAATAGAAAAGAGAGAAAAAAGTTATTTTCCTCTTTTCAAACAAATCTGCTGTCACAACAATGATAAAGTAGAACATGTTAAACAGTCTCCATCATTCAGACTAAACGTGAGAAAAACAAAACCAAGACATTTATTATTTGAGTCATAAAATTTTTAAATGAAGAATGTATTTGTAACTTTGGCAAATTAGGTGTTTACAAGTTTAAGTCATTAGAGATGACACTTTAACGAATGGATAAATTTGCTGGCAATTACCACATTAGCCTTTTGACTAAATGGTTATATGAGATTTCACATAAGATGATTTAATCATAGCCTCATTGACCCTATGTTTCTGTTTTGTTTTTGGTGTTTCCTTAGAATTCATCTTTAAAATCAGCTTAAGAGTAAACTTCAGTTACTCTTAGACCTTACTCCAATTATATAAATTGACAAAAAATTATTATCTGCTAAGTGTCAGGTGTTAAAAGACTCATAATCAGCAGCAAAGAGATTTAACTCCCACACTGTCCCAAATTTTATATTCCGGAGAAAGCAGTGCTGATGTTTCTTGTCTTCAGATTTGTTATGGCTAAAGAAAGTTTAAGAGGTCAGCCATGATTTCTATGCAAGGTACACACACACACACACACACATGTTTACATACACACTGGTAGCAATTCCATTTCCTATATTTGGCAGATATTTGAAGGAAGTATGTAGAAATCTCCATCCAGGTATAACCACAACAAACACTGTCTTATTCTACCAAGAACTTTGTTGCATTTGTGCCATAGTGATGGTCTTCACTTTGTCTGAATTAAGTTTTCTTTCCACGCCATCCAATCCACTCTTCAGCTCAGCCTAACTTCTCCTTCTGTGAATTCTTAAATTCTCTCATCCTTCACCAAATAATGTATATTTCTTATCTCTGTCTTCCTGTTTCACTTACTTTGTGTCTTTGCTGTTTCATTTGCTTTGTATCTCACATACCACTTTTCAAATACTACCTTACACTATGGTCGTTTCCTACGTATTTTTAAGAGGTGTGTTCTCATTAAATCTCTGTTGATTAAATTGTAGACTCATGCACATCAAACTGCTGTTATTGCTATTTCCAAATAAAGTGCCACTATGCTTCATCACTTGAAACCTACTTTAGTTTATCCTTAATATGTTTCTTTTATGTTCCCTACTTAAACCACTTTTAATGTAAACTATATTAAAAACAAAACACCATGTACCTTATACTCACAAAATTTTTTATTTATAAGCTCAAATAATCACAGAAATAAAAGAAAATTTGAAATGTTAAAAGTTAATGTTCTTTTATCCTTGAACTAGAGGTCTCAACCCTATTCTCCAAGTGTAAAAGCATTTTACAAAATTAATTTATACTAAGAGCTAAAGGTCATTTTCAAGAAACCTCAGAGAATTAGTACCGAATAAGTTATATGGATTTCAGTGATTGCCACAAGAAAAGTCAATTTCCAGTGCTAATATCTAGGAATTTAATTTGATCACTCTTATTAGTATAATTAGAAGTAATATTGCTTGGAGGCAAGTAGCTTAATCTATGAAGGAAAAAGAGAAATTTAAATCCACATAAATTTACTTACCAGTATTCTACATGAATGTCATACTTTGTATTTTTTCCTGACGTTACAGATAATCATGAAAATATTAGTCAGATATCTATGCCTCTAATCTCAAGAAATGATAGAAAGAAGTGGGAGACTTCCCTGGTGGCGCAGTGGTTGAGAGTCCGCCTGCCGATGCAGGGGACATGGGTTCGTGCCCGGGTCCGGGAAGATCCCACATGCCGCGGAACGGCTGGGCCCGTGAGCCATGGCCGCTGAGCCTGCACATCCGGAGCCTGTGCTCCGCAATGGGAGAGGCCACAACAGTGAGAGGCCCACGTACCGCAAAAAAAAAAAAAAAGAAGTGGGCAGGGGTTTGGGACTTGCTAGGTGGTCCAACATTATAAAAGTGAGTGTTTTCACTGGTTTGTATGACCAGATGATAGACATATGATATAAGAGAAGGAACAATGCAATTTAAATAAAAATTTACCTACCAACAGGTGACATGTAGCAAATTGTTCATCCCCTCTAAGCCTTATTTCCTTATGTATAAAATGGGGACATCCATGGCTTTTCTCACAGGATTATTGTGGTAAGGATCTCACTGTAGATGTGGGGCATGTTTTGGCTACTGCCTACTGCCTTCAAAACCTGAAAATGAGTCAGAGGAATGTCTAACTTTTGGCAAATAACTTTTGGCTAGCTTTATTCAAATTTTCAGAGGTCAAACTGGGAGACTGAAACCTATATCAGGCTCCATAGCTCTTAGCTCTCAATTTAAGGAATCAAATAATTATTGCTTGAGCTCACCTGCTATTTGATCCTTAATAAATAATTCCCATCTCAGTCCATCATGCAGGGAAGAGGAACTTAGGTATCCATATGAAGAGAACAGATTGCCAGGGTTTGAGCCCCTTCTCTACCACTTACCCTCTAGTGATCATGAGACCTTTCTTTGTCTCGGTTTTATGATATAAAATATCAGTACCTGCTTCATTGAGTTGGTATGAAGCTTCAAGAGCTAATGCTGTATGTTTAAAGAACTTAGAGCAGGGTCTGACAAGTCCCTTTCATTTAGTCACAATTTTATGGGTTAACTTGGAAGCTCTTCCATACTGAACTGGACTAGCTCCTCACCGCAGTCAGTTAGTGAAATGACTGGGGCTGTTGTCTAGAATGTCCTCACTTAAACTCTGAGTCTTGTTGATCTCTGGGGCCTCAGGTGGTTAGGCTTGTTCCATGTGGTCTCATCCTCCAGTGGGCTAGCTCAGGCTTCTTCATGTGATGGTAGGAAGATTTCCAGCGCGTGAAGGAATCTTAAAGTGAAAGTGCTTTTTGAAACTCCTTGCATCATGCTTGCTACTATCCTCTTGGCTTAAGCAAGGCTTAAGAATATTCCAGATCCAAGTGGGTAGAGAAAGCCTCTACTTCTTGGGAGGAGGCAAAGCAATGTGTCTGATTTTACAATCTACCACACTATATGCATACACACACACATGCACACATATATGTTTCATATATCATATGCATATGTCAACCCCATCCACTATATTTATGCATGTATGTTTGCATGTATATGTGTGTATATATAAATATATTTATTTATAAACATAAGTTATGACTAAAATATAAACAAACGAATGCCCTTCCTGGGCAACAGAAAAAGCATCTTTGTATATATATCAGAAATCAAAGAAATATAAGTATAAACAGAAATAAATCAAGACATGGTGTGCTACTGCATGACTTATATCAATAAGTCACATCACTATTTTCCATTGGTGAGATTTAAAAGCTCCACTATACGGTAGTGTTTTATATCGGTTGCATAATAAATTATCACCAATATAATGTGTTGCCAGCCTGCTCTGTGTATACAGGGTCCTAGTCTAGGCACTAAAAATTCGAAAAAAAAAGTTTAAGTAATTTAAAATCTAGTGGAGGTAAACCTGCAGATACATATTTGAAATTTACCTAAACAAATTCTAAATAAGCATAGATCTTGAACAGAAATAGAAGAGCAAAATTAGCTGGAGAGATTCAGGGAAGAAGATACCTGGGGAAATTGTGTGATGAGTTTCTTATGTCAAGAACAATACATAGTTGAGCAGAAGGACTGAGTGTGGAAGTAGTGTGAGGTAAGTTTGTTGAAGAAAATAGAAAGCGTATAGAAAAAGAGCAACTGTGACCCTGAACTAAGGAGTTTACATTTAATGTCCTAAGCAAAGGGAAGTTATTGAATGTCTTTAGGAAAGACATAGTCCAGTGTGATATTCACACTGCAGGTGACTTCACTAATGAGTAAGCCTCTTAAACAGTTCAGAAATATAAACTTGAACTTTAATCCACCTATTTTAGGGGGCTTAAATTAACCTACTTTTAATAGTTTTAAACTTTTACAAAACATATCACCAGATATTTAAGTACAAATAAGTCTAATTTCCTTTCCCAGTAATATATACTGTAAGTAGATTAAGAAATAATTAATGTAGACAAGATTCCTGAAAAGTACTTCATCAAACATAAATGTGTAAAAATTATCATCAAAGTAATTAAAATTGGGCATTAATATTTTCTTGAGTTTTTCCATGATTCCTTGGAGGTATAGAATTAGTATTACAAGGCCCAGTGCCTCGTTTTTGTTTTTTTTTGAATTTTATTTTATTTATTTTTTTATACAGCAGGTCCTTATTAGTCATCAATTTTATACACATCAGTGTATACATGTTAATCCCAATCGCCCAATTCATCTCACCACCACCACCACCACCCCCTGCTGCTTTCCCCCCTTGGTGTCCGTACATTTGTTCTCTACATCTGTGTCTCAATTGCTGCCCTGCAAACGGTTCATCTGTACCATTTTTCTAGGTTCCACATACGTGCGTTAATATACGATATTTGTTTTTCTCTTTCTGACTTACTTCACTCTGTATGACAGTCTATAGATCCATCCACATCTCAACAAATGAGTCAATTTCGTTCCTTTTTATGGCTGAGTAATATTCCATTGTATATATTTACCACAACTTCTTTATCCATTCGTCTGTCGACGGGCATTTAGGTTGCTTCCATGACCTGGCTATTGTAAATAGTGCTGCAGTGAACATTGGGGTGCATGTGTCTTTACGAATTATGGTTTTTCTCTGGGTATATGCCCAGTAGTGGGATTGCTGGATCATATGGTAATTCTATTTTTAGTTTTTTAAGGAACCTCCATACTGTTCTCCATAGTGGGTGTATCAGTTTACATTCTCACCAACAGTGCGAGAGGGTTCCCTTTTCTCCACACCCTCTCCAGCATTTGTTGTTTGTAGATTTTCTGATGATGCCCATTCTAACTGGTGTGAGGTGATACCTCATTGTAGTTTTGATTTGCATTTCTCTAATAATTAGTGATGTTGAGCAGCTTTTCATGTGCTTCTTGGCCATCTGTATGTCTTCTTTGGAGAAATGTCTATTTAGGTCTTCTTCCCATTTTTGGATTGGGTTGTTTGTTTCTTTAATATTGAGCTGCATGAGCTGTTTGTATATTTTGGAGATTAATCCTTTGTCCGTTGATTCGTTTGCAAATATTTTCTCCCCTGCTGAGTCGTTTGTTTATGGTTTCCTTTGCTGTGCAAAAACTTTGAAGTGTCATTAGGTCCCATTTGTTTATTTTTGTTTTTATTTCCATTACTCTAGGAGGTGGATCAAAAAAGATCTTGCTGTGATTTATGTCAAAGAATATTCTTCCTTTGTCTCTTAAGAGCTGTCTCTTGGTAACACAATGTTAAATGTAATTTTTCCTATTGTCTTAGAGTTTCTATGCCTTTGGGAGTGGTTCCAGTGAGCCAGAAGACTCACTTGGGCACTAGATGGTAAGCAGAACATGGTAAGACCCTGTAGAAGTAGTTACTTATCCACCTCTAGCCTAAATAAGGAGAGAAGGGAATGATGGTAAAAAGAACTACAAATTGGGAATTTATTTGGAGAGAGAGCTGCTAATTCTCTCTGCCACCAAACCATGTGAAGTAAAAATCAGAGACCCACTTAGAGATGTTAGGTGTGTTTTTTGGATTTTTAAGGCTACAAGAAGTACTTTCTGATCCAAGCCTGAAAAAGTCTATAGGTTTGAATGGTCTGTGGCAGCAGAGTGAAGCAAACGGCATGGGGAATGGACAGAACTTAAATTCCACAAAGCAGTTTCCTGTGGGCCAGATTTTGACCTTGTGGGAGGGAGCATAGACTCTCTTCGCGAAAGAGTGTTCATGGGGTAGACAGCCAGAAGTTAGACATTGAGAGGGCAAGTCTTAAAAGTCTACTTGGAAGACACCTCATCTTCATCAGGGAAATACAGGAAAAGTGGTCTCCAATCATGGTTATTATTTTGGAAGAAATCTGAAAATATCCTTTGGTAGACAGAACTGCCATTACTTCGGCATTTGACATAAAGGTGGTCCTGATGTTAAATTACAATTATCTTGGCCACATAACATCATGCTTGTTTCCTAGAACTAATCACCCTTTCCCTAAGTCTGGGAATAGATATAAACATCAACCAGACTCTAGAAGAGGAGGTAAAGCAAACAGAAGAAGGAAGCTGAATGTGAAGTACATGAAAGCTTATTTGATAGTTTCAGGTCAAAGCTGCCTGCAAATGAAATAGCTTTGATTCAAATGAGAGAATAAAGTTTTGTCATTAGACCAAACAGGACTTGCAAATACTAGAATGTGATTATGAAAGCTTTGGGATTTACTCAGTGTTTTATACAATGATAGGGAAAAACAATTCAACACAGCAGTTCAAAGGCATACAGGTAAGAGTGGGTGAAATTGTTTTACACGTGAACTCACTAAATCTAGCTCATTTAATAAATAAATTACACCCTAGTTCATTTAATTTTAGGTATGTAAACTTTAATCTTCTCAAGGTACAGGAACTATTTTAATGGATTGGGATGGAATATATTGATATGATATGACCTAAACACATTAAAAAATACCCCTGATATCCAGTAAAATGTAGTGATAGTAGAGCTGAAACAATATGTGAATGAAAGATTTTGCCTGCCGTATCAGTAAACAAAGCATATTGTAGCCATCCAGCCACATCCCCTGTGCCTAACAGTGAGCCCTGAGAGAACTCAGGGTGGAGACAAACAGGCTGCCTGCTTCCAAGCCCTCAGTCACTACAGCCACCCTTCAGTGGTACACCCGGAGGGGACGCAGGATGGGAAAGCACAGAATACTGGCCCTAGATAGCTGAGGCGCATATCAAAGGAATGATTTCAACGAGCCCAGAGTTTTGCATCTTCCCATACAGAGAAAAGTGCTAAGTTCATTAACTTGAGATGTCTGGTTTTCTTTAATTAACAGTAATCGGTTGAAGTTCCGACTACCTGGTCTTTGTTGCAAAAACTCCTATATATGCTGGCTCCTCCTTGCCTCTTTGGAGCAGTCCCTCAGGGTTACCTGAGAGGCTGTCTTCCGGGACTAAGTCGTCAGTTTTGTCCACCAAATAAAACATCGTTCTCAACTTTTAGGTTCTGTACTTTTTTTTCAGTCTACAAATAAAATATTTCAACATGGATTGAATTTGAATTCTGCCAAGGTACAGATTAAGAAGACAACTGTTAGGTTTATTATTTTAAATGCAAACAATTTTTTTTTGGCAAGGAAGATTGTCTTTAGATATGATCCTAACATGTTTGGAATCTGTTAAAGTAGATCAGCCAAGCCATACTCAATGGACAGTTATTATTATCAGGAAAACCAACCTCCTCTGACAAATACAGCTTAAAATTTGGGATGAACAAGTTTTTTTGAAACATTATGACAAGTATTCCTGTTCCAAACATTCATAGATTAGAAGTCAGCAGTTCTAACAATATTTAAACTTTTTTTTTTTTTTTTTTTGTGGTACGCGGGCCTCTCACTGTTGTGGCCTCTCCTGTTGCGGAGCACAGGCTCCGGAGGTGCAGGCTCAGCGGCCATGGCTCACGGGCCCAGCCGCTCCGCGGCATGTGGGATCCTCCCGGACCGGGGCACAAACCCCTGCCCCCTGCATCGGCACATGGACTCTCAGCCACTGCACCACCAGGGAAGCCCCAAACTTTTTTTAGTTTGTAGCAAGAAAGTTCTTTGCCTCCCTTGGTATGCAAATTTAGGCAGAACCTGAACTTGTCACAGAACCTGTGACAAAGTACAGAACATGTGAAGCTTTAACTAAAATATGTTGGCAATAGATTTGTGACTATTCACTCATTTCCTTCTTTATCTTTCTAAACAAAGGCTAATAGCTAGCTCAGAGTTTTTAATCAGGTCAAAATGAAACCTCAGGACACACAATTTTTTAAAAAATTTTATTTATTTATTTTTATATAGCAGGTTCTTATTAGTTATCTGTTTCATACATATTAGTGTATATATGTCAATCCCAGCAGGACACACAATTTTATTTCACAAATTTTCTGTGTTTTTCTCCAGCAATATTAAACTGATCAGTGGCAGAGACAGAACAGGAGGATAGTTGTTTTTCACCATAATTGAGGTGTTTCCAGGCTAGTGTCACAGAGGTGGGGGGAAATCATAAAGACTAAGGGAGTTTGTAAAGGTGTTGTTATAATGAAGACCCATGAAACAGTAGCTGTGTAGGCAAGAAATGAACAGATTACAGTGAATGACAGTTTATGGATTAGGGCTATCAGCCAATTTTATAAAAGGTTTTAACAGAAGTGTTAAGGTAGATCAACTGGAAGAGTAGGGGTTATATGACTGGGTTTTGGTCACATGGTGTTCTGAACATTTAGGGCTTTTGGATCCCATAGATTTCTTGGTCAAATAGGTGTTTTGGCCACATTAGGGAAGTAAACATATAATGGGGCTGGTTATATGAAATTATGCTTTGCACCATGAGGCTAAATATCCCACATGACCCAAAACAGGATGATAATTGTTTCCCTCACTCTTACCTTTACCTTTCACAATGTATCCAGTTTACCTTATGTAGTAGCAGAAATCTTGGCAAGACTGTCACCTAGGGTAACGTGGAAAATGAAAACTGTATTTAAGAAACTAGTTGAATTTGCTAAGGATATTTCCATGTTGAGTTTTTAAAGGTTCAACAGGTTTCTTTTAGCTCTGTATGATAAGATACAACTAGACATCAGCTAAAAAGGTGTTGTTCAATTTTAAAACAAACTTTAGAAGAAAGTATTTAGGAGAAGACAAGACTTACTAAAGTTTTGAAAAATAAAACCAAAAAACTATTCACAGCCTCTTCGGAATGCAAAAGATTTCAAAATAGTAAAGGGGCTCAGGGCAAATGTCAAATCTACAATATTGTCAGGAAAATGTGGCTTCAGAGTAAAAATGAAGGAAGGGTGTAATTGAAAATCTCTTTGTTAGACCCCCCAGAAAATTTAAAGTGATTCCTTTTGGACTCTTTCAGAAGGCAAAAAGGTCTTTTAAGTTTATTTGATGTGTGCTTCAGAGACACTCTTTGTTAAAAAATGCCTTCTGTTAATTCTTAAGGGTGTTGTTCCACAGCTGTCTCATAGGAAGCCCAAGATTGAGAGAATTTATCATAAAGTGATTTGTGGATCTGGTTTTCTTTTAATGGAGTGGATTTATAAATTGATACATAAGAAACCCAGAATTTTTTAAAAGAATTTTGTCAGCTTGGACTAAAAGTGACAAAGGCAGTATGAAACGTGGAGGTCTTTAGAACCGGCAACATATTTCCAGTTAGACACCAGAGTTGCTGTGGAGTCATGACTGCTCTGTACCTTTCATTTCCCCCTTTCTATGTCAATGTGTATTGTGATATTTCCAAGTTGGGGGTTACCTCAAAGTCACCTGCACATCTTTTGATGACAGGTCAGAAGAAACCTTTAAGCTTCTGCCTTGTGTTTTTCTGAATGCTCTCTGCATGTTCCATTAAGAACTCAGGTGTCAGGCTCTAAGGAATCCAAGCCACATGGAGAGACCACAGGTCAGTTGACATCTTTGAGTTATCCCAGCCTGAGCACAGATATATTAGTTAAGAAGCTTCCACATTATGTCAGGCCCCATTCATTTGTGTCATCCCAGTTGTTTATTTCTCCCAAGTGAGGCTTCAGTCATCATGGAGCAGAGGTAAGCCACCCTATTATACCCTTTCTAAATTTCTCACTCATGGAATTCGTAAACTGAATGAGTGTTGTGTTTTACCACAAAGTTTGGAAACATTCATAACATAGCATCTGATAACTAAAGCACTGGAAAGTTACGATTGATTTTTAAATTTTTTCAACATTTTAACAATTCCTATTTGATATTATGTTCATTCGTTGGAATATTATTCCGAGAAGAGGGTCTTGAAACGAATCACTGACAAACTGAAGCTAAAGTGTAACAGAAAATAACCACATCGGAAGCCAAGAAAGAAAAACTAGAATTGGCAAAAAAAAAAATAGTTGAACCGCAAGAATATATAGATTAAGGACTTAGAGGAGCAGTGCAAGCTGTCTTCAAATATGTGAAGGGCTGTCATGTGGAAGGCGGATTAGACTTGTACTGTAGAGCTCTAGAGAGCAGAACTAATACCTCACATTGGTAGGTCCAGGGAAGCAGATTTTATACTTAATAAGAGGAAGCAATTTTCAGTAATCAGAACAATAAATTTGTGAGCTAGCTTTTGAGGTAGTAAACTTCTATAATTTTCTTTGAGGAAAGCCTAGATATGTCAGTGATGGTATATAATTTTCTAGAGAAAATTCTTGTTTTGTGGAGAACATTGAAGTAGTTGTTCTAAGATATTCCAACCATAAGGTTGTACCGGAGTCTATGATATACCCTAGATTTTTATAGTAGTCTATATCAAAATTTAGGCTTGTGGGACAGTTAGAATACAAAGGAAACTGGTATATACAGGTTTTCAGTGATTTGTACTTTCAAGACCAACAAATACCTAGTAATTACACAGTACTCAATAACAAGTTTAGGAAAAAAATGTGTTGACTAGATTAGGGAAATATCTAAGGTACCTATGCATAAAGGCGTAGGTGACCCTAAGGTTGATGCTATTTTATTTTACATATAATTCCATTTTACATATTCATATAAGTATTCATTTAAATATTCTTTTGTATGTACTGCCTCGTTCTTCCAAAGATTTGATGGAGCCTCCATCAAACAACATTATAAAACAGAAAAGAAAGTAAAAGCAGAATCTGAGTAATTTAGGTGAAACAGAGGATGAGAACTATAGGAAAGTTAATATGCAGATATTCAGGATATAACATCTTACACTAATTATAGGTAAATAGGAATGTAAGGTAATAGGAAGTGATCAAAAGAAAAAGTACGTCATAATTATAATCATCATCACATTATTATTTCTATTATCATTTTCTTTGAAGTGGCAGTCATTTATTCTTATATCACAATCCTAAGCATATGATATCCATTATCTCATTGAACCTTCAACTGATTTTATAAAGAAGGGAACTAAGGTCTAGAGAAAAGTATGGCATACTTAAGGCTACCCGGTTAAGTGGATTAATTGGGAATTGAACCCAGATCTTTTATAATGACGGAGCTCAGTTTATTATGCTATGCAGTCTGTTGGTATAGATGAGATCTGTACTTTTTATGGTAGACATTTTAGCCATGAAAAGCAGGCCTCCAAATAATAGGCCCCTTTGGAGTCCTCTATCATAAGGCCTCCAAAGACCTTCACTATTCTTGTTCACATTTTCTGAAATTCCACAGTTAGGTACTTCCTTTAGTTCTTGATTCACCAGAGAATGCAAGTATTCTTCATTTATCTGCAAATAACATTGAGAGGTATTAGCTAATACATTTGGCTAATAGATTAGATACAGTATAGACTTAACAATTCAGGGAGTGGCAAAAATGTGGTTATTGTGGAGTTGGCAAAAAGGAAGAAAAGTCAGGACTTCCCTGGTGGTGCAGTGGTTAAGAATCCGCCTGCCAATGCAGGGGACACGGGTTCAACCCCTGATCTCAGAAGATCCCACATGGCACAGAGCAACTAAGCCCGTGCACCACAGCTACCAAGCCTATGCTCTGGAGCCTGCAAGCCACAACTACTGAGCCTGTGAGCCACAACTACTGAAGCCCGCAGACCTAGAGCCCGTGCTCTGCAACAAGAGAAGCCACTGCAATGAGAAGCCGGTGCACCACAACAAAGAGTAGCCCCTGCTCGTCTCAACTAGAGAAAGCCCTCGCACAGCAACGAAGACTCAACGCAGCCAAATTTATTTATTTTATAATAAATAAATAAATTTATAAAAAGAAAATGAAGAAAAGTCATGAAATCCAAGAGGAAAGAAAGGCTGCCTAGGACAGATATCACCTATTTAATATTATTTCCCACATAAAAGACACGCAATTCATCTTTGAAGGAGGTGAGGAATATAGGATTGTTTACTTTAATATGGAAAGCATTAATCTTTGGGGCTAACAAGTTGGCCACAAATGTTACCTACACAGTAGGCAGGTGAATTTGCACCTTAGTGAAAGGTGGATATTGCTGGAAAAAAAGGAGACAAATATAGTTGATATTGAGATAGATAAATATTTTTGAACTTATAGAAAGAGTCAAGGTAAATAGAAGTTTTCTGAATTTAAGATGGGAATTGATCAAGTCTTCACAATATTTTAGGGAGGACTGAAGAGCATGTGAAGAAATTTAGGCAGGAGGTAAGAAAGTCAGATGGGGATGCTGGAGCTGGAGCGAGAAATCATTTGTAATATTTTGGTTTTGCTTGAAAGTTTTCTGAAATAGTTTATATTGTTCACAACAAAATTCTTTTAGTTGGAAAGAAATGAGAGTAAATCATATGCTTTTGTTAGTTTGGTATGACACTACTGATACCAGAAATTTTATGTGAGGATGCTGACAGCTTATATAAAGGCCAGGAGTCATGAGGTTCAGGCTATTAGATTTAGTCAGAAATGATATGTGGAAGGAAGGTCTTTATGTGATTCACCTAGTACATTGAGTTCAAATTCAACTCTATTTGAAGTTCAAATATTATAACTTAAATTATAATTTGGATATTTTTCATAGTCTAGACAAATAATTCCCCTTATGCAAATTAATTATTAAATCCATAATAGTTTAAAATTTAAAGAGCTAAATGTTCTAAGTAGCTTTATCTAAGAAAGGAACTAAGATTCAAAAGTATTTAGTTAGGTATTTTTCTACCTTGTTTCTCTTGTTAGCCCCCTCGTTGTTGTTGTTGTTGTTGTTTTTTTACCAAAGCAATTATAGAATGCATATATATTTATAGAACTGGTCTACTTTGGTAGATATAATTTTTAGGATCTCACAACTTTATACCAATACCTCCACCAGTAAGAATAACTCAGATTTACTTAAGTTATTTTCAGGCACTGTGATATCTGCTTTACGTTAATTCTCTCTTTAGTTCTCACAACAGTTCTGTAAGGTATTTACTATTGACATATACCATATTGGAGATGAGATAATTAAAGAAATGAAACTGTAAATAATAAAAACTTTTAATAATTAAATTGGCTTTGGAAGGATTGTTTCTCTTAAATGAATTGACAGATAGGCCTAAATCACCATATTCAGCTACATTTTTCTCAATATAGAAAAATGTGAAAATACACTTACTTAATG
Organism: Aethalodelphis obliquidens; assembly: GCF_003676395.1. Taxonomy (NCBI): domain Eukaryota; kingdom Metazoa; phylum Chordata; class Mammalia; order Artiodactyla; family Delphinidae; genus Aethalodelphis; species Aethalodelphis obliquidens. The sequence goes on from NW_020838008.1 coordinate 3,790,171, forward strand.
AGACCTTTAATTTTTATATATTGATAGAGTGGTTTAAGATTGATCATCTATTTCTTTGATCCAAGGTAGTTTGTAAATCTCATTTTTAGAGAATATGTACAGGTCCTGAGGTCTTTTGTCAGAAGATAATTATAAACATTATCTTTGGTATCTAGCTCATATAGCACACATCACTCAATTATTTGACATCCTTAAATCTTCACAAAAACTTTTGACTAAAGTGCATTTAATTAAATGAATTAGAAAAATACAGTTAGTGCATCAATTATTCAGTGGGTCAACTAAAAATAAGCAGTGAAAATTCCAGGTATAATTTAGTCTAAACTTTCATTCACCACAACAGTGACTACTAAGGCTTTATCCAAGTCCTTGGATGGATGTAGGATGTAGATGTACTCACTCCTAGGTCTTCCCAAGTTTCTAGAGATCCCACAGGTGAGTGTAGAATATTTGAAGTACTCAATAGGGTGGCTGGTTAGCTCAGTTGGTTAGAGCGTGAAGTACTCAATAAATCTTTCTTTCTTTCTTGCCCTGGTTCCAGAATCCATTTATCTGCTTTGAAGGCTTACTATAGACAATAAAAATAATTGATATTTATTGTTAATAATGTATCAGGTAAAATACAAAACATTTTATTTATAATTATTATTTAATAATTCACAATAAGCCAGAAAATATTACAAAGCAGCATTATAATGCCATCTTCTCTTTACAGAAGTTATGTAATTTGCTAGCAGCCAGTGACAGAACAAGCTCATCAAGCTTTCTTTGATTCTAGGGCCCAGACAACCATTTAATGCAGCTTCCCAGTCATGGTGTTGTCACAGTTGCTCATTTTTCTGATTTCCATTTAGTCTACTTGAGAATAAATTTCTGTCATATTAGTAGTGGCTTCTGTGGCCTCTCCTTGCCTCAGTTTCCCAATAGTACTGTCTAGTGTATTCCTGTAAAAATCTTGAAGCATTTAGTTTACTAAGCAAAAAATGAATTAACTATACTCCAAAAAATCTTAGAACCAAGATAAGTCAGTTGGTAGAGTGCTCCATTTTCAGATAATATTCAACTTAACTTTAAGCCTGATACTGTTATTCAAAATCTGCAAGCTGTGTTTTTAGATAAAATTAATGTTTCCCAAACTGACAGTGGCTTTAATGGAAATAATAATAAATGCACCATTTCCAAATGTGCTGGCACTGTACCAGTGGAAGATGAGGCGGAGTAAAACTGTTTCTTGTCACATCCTTTATGAAGAAAAATGCTCACAACTTCAAAACAGTCTTCATAGTCTATATTTTGTAAATGTGACCAAAATATATCTTTTTTCTTTAAGAAGTAGAGAAATGTGAAATGAAGAAAACCTTTTTGAAAAGGGATTATATTTCTTGCTTAGATTGTGATGGAAAAATAGACACTAATAAATAAGCACCTAGTAATTCTTTTTAGTACGTTAAATTACGTTTGGGAATAAAAATTGTTCCTAGGCCGAGTAGACCATGGGAATTTTGGTCAATTAGCTTTGCAAAGAGTTTTCTAAAACTATATATCCTACATAGCTTTCAATAGGCTTGAAAAAAATAGCTATTGTAATTTACCTTCTATATTTTCATTCTTTGCCTCCTTCAAGCAAATAAATGTAATATGTAAAAAAAGAATTTTGTAAAAAGCTAGAGTAAACAAAAACCGTAACATTATATTAGTACATGTACAATCTACCTTTAAATGTTCCCTTATGTTTTTAAAAACCATGTTCTGATTAGTATTGCTTTGATTTTTACCTAGAGACAAAGTAATTACATTTACATTATATTAATTTTATATGCATATGTTATATAAGGTAATTGTCTATATTACTTCTTGAGTGTGTGTTTAGAATATTCAAATCTAGGATTAAATCTTGGGAATCATCCTAGTGTTATTACATTTCTACATTACAACAAAATGGAATTTTGTTGTATTTTAAAAGAGTGGCCCAATTCTCTTATAACAGCTCTTACTGTTGCTCCCTTGTCTCATTGTCAGCTGGTTTCTTCTCCTAGACCTCTGTTGAATTGATTATTTTAAGTTAATTTTTTTATTGGTTGGATCTAATTGCCTCTCGTCCTTTTTGAAATCATCTGATCAAGTCCCCTCTTGAAATTGACCTCCAGTACCTTCCACACCACTACAGATTTCTATTTCCCTTTCTATATTTTTCTTCCCTGGTTGCCTTCTCCTACTGCTTCAATGATGCTATTTCCAATATTTTAATTTTAGCCACTTTTTTAAAAATTTGCACATGTTTGGGGGGTTGTCGGGCTCTTTCATGACTTCAAGAAACATTTGTATGCTACTGATTCTCACATAGCCATACTAACCACCCTCCTATGTCCTTATCTACATGTCTATTGCCCTCAGTCTACTTGGGCATTAACTGGACCTCAAAACACCTATGGCCATTCAGTGCATCCTACATGACAGAAAGTATAGAAAAATTGGAGTTCCAAAAGATAGTGTTCTTAAATGGCACTGGTTAAACATTTTAGCACTGGTAATTTTATAAAAGCATATTATCCTGTGCATACATGTGCCATACTCCTGGTGTAGGAAGAGGCCTATGGAAATAAAAATCCAGAAACTTAAGCTTAATTTGCTTCATCATATATCTGCCTCTGCCTCTCCTTTTCTTTTCTTTTTTTAAAATTTATTTTATTGAAGTATAGTTGATTTACAATGTTGTATTAATTTCTGCTGTACAGCAAAGTGATTCAGATATATATATATATGTTCTTTTTCATATTATTTTCCATTATGTTTATTACAGTATATTGAATATAGTTCCCTGTGCTATAGAGTAGGACCTGGTTGTTTATCCATTCTATATGTAATAGTTTGCATCTGCTAATCCCAAACTCCCAATACATCCCTCCCCCACCCCCTTCCCCCTTGCCCACCACAAGTCTGTCCTCTATATCTGAGAGTCTGTTTCTCTTTCGTAGATAAGTTCATTTGTGTCATATATTAGATTCCACATATAAGTGGTATCATATGGTATTTGTCTCTTTCTGACTTACTTCACTTAACATAATAATCTCTATATCCATCTATGTTCTGCAAGTGGCATTATTTCATTCTTTTTATGGCTGAGTAGTATTCCATTGTGTATGTGTGTGAGTAGATATATATATATCACATCTTCTTTATCCATTCATCTGTCAGTGGATATTTAAGTTCTTTCCACGTCTTGGCTATTGTAAGTAGTGCTGCTATGAATATTGGAGTGCATGTATCTTTTCTAACTATGTTTTTCTCCAGCTATATGCCCAGGAGTGGGATTGCAGGATCATACTGCAGCTCTATTTTTATTTTTAAAAGAACCTCCATACTGTTCTCCATAGTGGGTGTATCAATTTCCATTGCAACCAACAGTGTAGGAGGGTTCTCTTTTCTCTACACCCTCTCCAGCATTTGTTATTTGTAGACTTTTTAATGATAGTCATTCTGACTTGTGTGAGATGGTACCTCATTGTAGTTTTGATTAGCATTTCTCTAATAATTAGAGATGATGAGCATCTTTTCATGTGCCTGTTGACCATCTGTATGTCTTTGCAGAAATGTCTGTTCAGGTCTTCTGCCCATTTATTGATTGGGTTGTTTGGGGTTTTTTTGTTATTGAGCTGTATGAGCGGTTTGTATATTTTGGAAATTTGCCTCTCCTTTTCTAATCTATGTTCCATACTTCATACACAATATACTGCACAAATAAATCCCTCTTTACTCTTACAATTCAAATAATGTGCAAACAATGAAGCATGGCAGGCAAAGACCTTAAAACTATTTCAATTACTTTTTCAAATTTTGTCACAATCCAGACAAAAATATCCCACTTAACTATTAAAATTAAGGAGGTTATTCATGGCACAGCTACAACTTAGCCTCATTGTTGGGCTGGAGTGGTTCACACTGCTTTTTTACAGGTGATTTTGTGGATCTCTTTCTCACGCCATGTTAAATGGTAGTAGCAGCAAATATTACAAATCAAGACGTTATTTTGGAGATCTGGCTATTATATATACACCAGCATAGCACTGTATAATCTCATTTGGGAAAATACATAAATTTTGAAATTATTAGCATGTAAAGGGCAATACAAGCCACATGTTGCCTAAGCAAAATAGAATTTTCTTGCAACATATCAATATGCATTTCCAGAGCCCATTGTCAGGTACAGTTTAATGCAGCAATCATTTGATACAACCAGGTTATGAGTTGTCTTTTTTCATTTCGTTTTTCAGTTTTCCATATATTGGCTCTTTTATCAGGTAGGCGCTCTCCTTTTCACCTGAAGGTGATTATTAATTTATTTCAAGAGGAAAAGGAGAACTTCTGTGGGGATTATTTCTTGAGCTTCACTCAAGTTTTAATTCATTTAGTTCAGGTGTACATTATTGAATTAATTGCTCTGGCCATGAGGTTGGGATTTCATGGATGAGATTATGTTTGAGTCCTCTTGCCTACCTCTAGGTGTAGTAGAGATCAGCTTCTATCAAAAAACAGACCTTTTAGAAAGAGGTGGTTTCCAAATGAATAAATTCAACTACATTGAATATAATTATATTCACGTGGTTTCTACTCTAGTGAGGGAGTCAAGTAATAAAAAATAAATTTAACAAAACTAAAAACAAAGAAGTACTAAGCAAAAAGAAATAAATTGATCTTACAGAGGTAGCGATTAGGTGAGAACTAAAAGGAAAAATAAAACCGAACTGACCATCTCAAAATTAAGAACATTCTAGGAGACTTCATATAATGTATTGTCCAATAGCTCTGTTAAGCTAAGTTTCCAGCAGGGAAATAAGTCAAGAACAAGTGACTTATAACACATACATATAAAATGTAGTGAGAGTTTAGATACAAGTGTATATTCTAAGATCGTATTGTTATCTGTGTTTCAATTCTATGCTATTATTAAGACTTTATTGGGTGCAGCTTGAACATCTCCCTCATATACAGTGTGGAAGATTTTTGCTTGCCAGTATTAAAAGTCACGTAGACACTGCTACTCAGAAGGAAAAATCAATAAAAGTACATAATGTCGTTTGCCTTATCTTAAATTGCGTAGCCCTCTACCTAGATCTGAGGTTAGGGAAACGGCTGAGACAATTTCATCAGTCTGCATTAGAATGAGGTAAAGAATGAAGGAAAGAGTCAGGTTCAAGACACATAGAGAAATCATTCCAAATTGTAATTTCATTGGGAGTTACAGACGTGATAAAATTCATTGTGCAATTTTTAAAACGTCAAAGAGCTTTATAACATTTTGGACTATCGGGTCAGCAAAAATATCTTCTACAAAATGGCCTCACAGTCCCACATTTATACTGTGTGTTGCACAGCATTTGGAGATGAATCTATTTAAATGCAAATGTAAAATCACAAAGCAGTGAAACCAAATTTTATGCAAACAAAGCTAGTTGAAGAAATTGAGTAGTTAAGCATTTTCAATCAAATTTAAAGGCAGATTTGTTTCCTTTCAACAACACTACTTAGCAAAGTTTAAACATGCCTTTTCCAGATTTGTTATTGCATTACACCATCAAATATGCCTATAGCATTATAGCCATATTTTGAACAAGTCCTTATGCATTTGTCAAGTTTGTGTTCCAGATTCCTTCTCTAGCAGTAGAAAGAATTTATTAGCATAATTTTTAAATGATGCTAAATAGTGAAACAGAAGGAATTCTGGGAGCTAAAAGATATACCAATTGGCATATGTAGATATGTCAGTCTACAGAGAAGGTGCATTATTTTGCCCAATGGCATTAGATGAAATAAAAATCATGTCACTGAAAAAAAAAAGGCAAGACCAATATTTATAATTTTGAGGAGATAATGATATGGTGTAAAAAAAGAGCTCTAATATTGCCAATAATTGCAATAAATATTACCTAAAGCATATTAAATGAATAAGAATACCATTATTGTCTTTAAGCCAACAAAGTTAGGGAAGATATTGGGTAAAGTCATGATGGTCTTAAAAAAATAATGACTAACAGTTAGGTAGAGTCTAGTTGTCTCTGAATTAAAGTCTACTACATAAATATTTATGGAATAATTCAATGGAAAGTTAATAATAAAAAGTGATGACCACTAATATTTATTATGAAATATGTGCAACTGGGAGCTTTGTCGGAAATTTTTTAGTATGGATTTCTTGGATATGGGGCTATTCAGGCTAATTATTTCTCCTTGAATGAGTTTTACAGTTGCTGTCTTTCAAAGAATCTGTCCATTTCTTCTAAGTTGTAGAACATATTGGCACAGAGTACATCCTAATACTATATATATTTTTTAATTAATTTATCTATTTTTATTTTGGCTGCATTGGGTCTTCGTTGCTGCACACGGGCTTTTCTCTAGTTCCGGCGAGCGGGGGCTACTCTTCATCGTAGTGTGCAGGCTTCTCATTGCGGTGGCTTCTCTCTTGTTGTGGAGCACGGGCTCTAGGCGCATGGGCTTCAGTAGTTGTGGCTGGCGGGCTCCAGTAGTTGTGGCTCATGGGCTCAGTAGTTGTGGCATGCAGGCTCTAGAGCACAGGCTCAGTAGTTGTGGTGCCTGGGCTTAGTTGCTCCACAGCATGTGGGATCTTTCCGGACCGGGGATGGAACCCATGTCCCCTGCATTGGTAGGCAAATTCTTAACCACTGAGCCACCAGGAAAGTCCCAGAGTACATCCTAATACTATCTTAATATGCTTTTAATGCGTATGGAAACTGTTGCAATGTCCCCTCATTTATTCTGGATACTAGTAATTTGTGTCTTCTCTCTCTACCTTTTTTTTTTTTTTTAATACTATTTTCTTGACCTTTCAAAACACTAGCTTTTGGTCTCCTTTATTTTCTTTACTGTGGTTCTGTTTTCAGTTTCATTTATTTCTGAACTTGCCTTTATTTCTCTCTTTCTACTAGCGGTGGGTTTAATTTAGTTTTGTTAGGTTTTTTTTCTTTTTGGTTGCTTTAGTTTCTTCAGGCAGAAGCTTATATCATTTGAGACTTACTGCCTGATATAATTGTTTAATAGGATAAATTTCCTTTTGATCAGTGTGTAAGCCCCATTCCATAAACATTGATATGTTGTGTTTTCATTCTATTAATTTAAATATAGTTTCTCATATATTAAACTTGTGATTTCATCTTTGATCGTTATCTTATTCAGAGGTCTGTTGTTTAATTTCCAAATATTCAGGGATTTTTCAGATTTCTTTCTGTTATGGATATTTCCAATTTAATTTCACATAGTCAAATAATATGTATCATTTCACTCTTTTAAATTTATTGAAACTGATATTGTAGCCCAGAATATGGCCTATCTTGCTAGAGTTCTATGAGCATTTGAAAATAATGTATCTTTTGTTATTGCTTGGTAGAGAGTTTTAAGACGTCAGGTCAAGATTGTTAATAAGGTTCAAGTCTTCTATACTCTTATTTCTACTTGTTCTCTCTATTACTGACAGAGGCTTAGTAAAATATAACTCTGCAATTACTGATTTGCCCATTTCTTCTTTAGATTTCTTTTTCAGTTTTTGCATCATTTCTTTTGAAGCTCAGTTGTTAGTTTCACACTCACATAGAATTTTTATTAACAGCAATTATTAGGGAAAAAATAGGAAAAGAACCCATACCGTTCAATATCCCATATGAACTCAGGCAAAATATCCTTAACAAAATTTTAGCAATTTGAATCCAGCAATATATAAAAAGCCAAATACTTCACGATCAAGTTGGATTTATCCCAGGGACACAAGGTTAACCTATAAAAGTTATTTTTGTTATCTGTAGTCTTCATTCTACAAAAACAAAATGATTTTATTATAATCTCAACATATAGAGAAAAAGGTATTGACAAAATTCAGTCTCCTTACATCATTGAACACTTTCAGCACACTAGGAATAAAACAGATATCTTAACCAGAAAGGACAGTTACAAAATATCTACTACTAATATTATACTTAATGCTGGGATACTGAACATTTTCAGCATTATCTCAAAAAAAAGTAAGGATTTCCACTTTCACCACTTTTATTCAACATTGTACCAGATGTCCTACACTTCAGTAAGGCAAGGAAATAATTTAAAAAGTCATAGAGATTGGAAATGAGGAAATCTTCATTGGTAGATGGTGTTTTTTCTATGAAGATAATCCTAAGGAATGTGAAAAAGCTATTGAAAGTAATAAGCAAGGTTTGAGGATACAGGCAAATTAAAAAATTAATTGTCCTTTTTTGTTTTAAGTAGCAATGAAAAGTGGGAATTTAAATTAAAAAATAATACCATTATAATAGCATCAAATACATGAAATATTTAGGAAAATATTTAATAGCATATGTGCAAGATCTGCACATGGAAAACTATAATACAATGATGAGAGACATTTTAAAAGACTTAAGTAAATGAGGTATATTCATGAATCAGAAGATTTAATGTTTTTCAGATGTCAGTCCTCCATAAAGTAATCTGTGGACTCAGTTACAATCCTCAACAAATCATAGCTGGCATCTTTGTTAGAATTAACAAGATAATTCTAAAATTTATATAGAAATGCAAATGGCTTAGACGTTTTGAAAAATGGCCTTTAAAAAAAATACAGACTTGAAGATATACTATTCAGCTTCAAGTTTTACAATAAATCTATGTTTATCAAGACAGTGTGGTGTGGGTAAAAGAATAGAAAAGAACAGGGTCTAGAGATAGCCCCCCACGTATATAGTCAGTTGATTTTCAGCAAAGCCGTAAAGGGAATTCAATATAAAAGATACTATTTTTCATATTTGGAGCTGGAAAAATTAGACATCCCTACCTAAAAATTAAACTTTTACCCCATAAATCAGTATTAATTTGAAATGCATCATAGTCCTAAATGTAAGAGCTAAAACTTTAAAACTCCTAGTATATGTCATAAGAGAAAATATTTGTGACACTTGTTAGGCAGATTTGTTCAGATGGTGAAAACCATAAACTGTAAAAGGAAAAATGACAACTTTTATTCTCTAAAAGACACTGTTAATTAAAAAAACACAAAAGCACACCGCAGTCTATGAGAAGATATTCAAAATACATTTATCTAATGAAAAACTTGTTTCCTGTATATTTAAAGAACAGTTACAACTCAGTAATAAGAAAACAGCCTTATAAAATGGACAGATGATTTATGGATGAAGCACATAAATATTATGCAAAATGAAAGAAGTCAGATACAAAAGAAAACTCTGTACTTTTAAAGAATATATCACTAAAATGGCAAAAGTAGATCAGTGGTTATAAAAGATTTGAGGTGGGAGAGGGGAATGAATAAAAAGGGGTATGGAGGAACATTTTAGAGAGATGGAAACATTCCATATCATGATCACATGGTAATGATTATGTGGTAGTTACCTTATATTTGTTAAAACTTAACATATTGTGCACTTAACATTTATTCTAAGAATTCATGAGAAAGAGTTCAGATTGGCTTGGTCAACCGAGTACAGATAGTAGACTGGGATTATATAAAAATATGTGAGTCCAAAGGTAGCTCTTTGCTTGTTATTGGGGCAGGAAAAGAGGGGACACTTGCCTCTACAAAGATGTAGGAATATTTTTATGAATAACTGCTATGCATTTTATACTGTTATACAACTATTGGGTCACCAGTGCTCAGGGAATTAAAGATAAGGAATTAATACATTCCAGTAACAACGACCAAACCTCTGAGCCAATAGGCATTATTGATTACCAAGAGGTATTATTGATTACCTGTATAAAAGTGCCATGATTTCACGTAGATAGTCATCTCTCTGAGAACTTGACCCTCTCCCAGTTTTGAGAAAATCCTAATTAGTCGAAGGTCCCATAATAATCCTATATACCCTGTCAGTTTCTAGTCTGGTCTTGCCATGTAACCCAGGTATGTCTAATAACTTATGCTCTAAGGTAAAGGGGAAGATGGAGCTTTATACTTTAACAGGGGAAAAGTATTTTCTATGACCACTGCTATATTTGGATGTGACACTTGGAAATATTGTAGCCATCTCGCAAAGCATGGTTGTGCCATCAAAAGGATGGCGAGGTGATGAAATGGAAGGAGGATGGATTGCTGATAACCTCATTGAGTCACTAAATTAATCATTCTTAAAGCTAGAATACTTGGGTTTAATGTTATATGAGATGAAAATTTATTTACTGTTTAAGCATCTTTAAAATTGATTACCTGTTATTGATTAAATAAAGCATGCTACCTGATATAGCACCAAAAATAACAATGAGAGGATAACTACATATTAATTTTTCTATAGCATTTTACATTTGGCAAAGCAATTCACATACATACTTAACTTTAACCTCAAAATAAACCTGAGTATTACTGTTGTAAAAATAAAAGATGTTAGAAATATTAAAAATTGTATCCTCTTAAGGTTCTGAGCAAGGAAAGCAATCAGGATTTGATGACCTAGGCTAGAGGATTTATTTTCCCCACTCCTATGTTGCACTAATTTTGCTTATTCAATCACTGAATTTTTTTAAAGGTAATCCTTCCAGTTTGTTGCATATGAGTAACATGGATTTTAATATGTCTAATTTGCATCTATTTGCTCTCTATATGGCATAATATAACTGTTGTATAAAAGTAACCTGAAAAACATACAAAAATGCACACATACAAAAACTGAAACAGAAATTCTTTTCTTTCAAAATACCTATTTCAAGAGGATTTTAGACACTGTTCAGTATTCTAACAGTGCTTAAATTTTTTCGGTCTTCTTCCTTAGGAATTGCCATCAGTGCTAGTTTATAAGTCACAGACACAAAAATCACTCATATTATCTTTTAGTCACACTTCAACTTGATCAAAAACAGTATTTTCCTTCTGGAATCTTTTACTTAATTTATCATACTTGGTGCTAAACTGGGTCTTACTGTTTCCCCAAACCAAACCTATCCTCAATTGATAAAATTTTTCCATCAGTTATATTATTTTTAAAGAAATGTTCAATGGACTCTGTAGGCAATTTTAACAAAAGGATTTAAAAGTTTTGGGTCAAATTCAATATTTTTTGCTATTTACTTATAAGTAAATAAATAGAAGTGGACAGTTAATAGTGTCTTAAATTTTCACATGCTTAATAAAGATTTGTGTCGTGGGTCTTGTGTTGTAAACAGACTTTATTCAGCTAATCATATTGGTCATGTGAAAAATTTGACTCATTCTGTGTAGCTGACTTTAACAGTTTGTTTCTCTATTTCCTAGCATTGGTTTATACTCTGTGCAATTTAATAAACAAAGAAATCAAAGACGATTTTCACCAGGAATCAGTAATTCTATACCGGAGTGACAAGTCTAGGAATACTCAAAGAAACTATTTCATATGTCTTAGGTGGCTCCTGTTATGCTTTGAGACCCAACTCAATTTCTACCACATTCATGATACCATCCTTAAATGTGAATTTGACAGTGTAGTCTTTAGTGTGACAGGAGAGGAAAAAAGTACATCAAATCTTGGGATTCCTGGCCCAGGGCCTTTTAATGTGAACTAGTAGCAGCAAATCCCACTCAGGAATGATTTTGAACTTCATATATGATGAAACTTGTATCCACTCTTATATTTGGTCTTCTTTCTTTATATCATTGATTTAAGTTTTCCATTTGCCTAAGTTTTGCTAACTAGTTTCTTCTCCCAGCAATGAATGTTTGTCCATTACCATTCTTGACATATTCCTTACATAAAATTTGTTTCGTGTGGGGTTTTTTTCAGTAGTCACTAATCTAAGCTTCCTAGCATTTAAACAAGTAATTCTATTTTCCTTTTGCACTCTGTGCAGGACCTACCATTAAGATGCGCCATAGACAGAACATATTATTTAATGATTCCAATCACTGTCTGCATCATCCAACTAAAACATTTTCAGAATCTTATGGCAGTTGAATTAAAAGAGATTTGGGAATGCATCTAGTTCAACTTTTATTTGCATATAAGAAATAAATCTGAAAGAGTAGAAATGACTTGCTTATAGACTCCTAAATTGTAACTTGACATAAACTTCCTATATTACTGTACTGGAATAAACATGGATTTTGAAGTCAAGAAAACATGGAATGTGAAACTTCACCCTGTTACTTAGCCAGTGGAACATGGATAAGCTCTTCTATTTCTCTACGACTCTTTCCTCACTTATGAATCTGAACTAATAATGACAACCCTCACATGCTCTGTCAGTATTTAATGAGCTATTACTTTGAAGAAGCTTAAAGTTCCTGGAAAACAATGAAATAATAGGTACTCAATAAATGGTTGTCACTTGGCTTGTTTTTAAATTGGGGTGTGTGTGTGTGTGTGTGTGTGTGTGTGTGTGTGAGAGAGAGAGAGAGACAGAGACAGAGACAGAGAGACAGAGAAAAAGAAAGAGAGAGAGAGAGGGATATCCCATTTAGAGAATTATGTCTTATTGACATTACTATTCAACTTTTACCATATATTTAGTAAACATTCACTTTTTTCAGTGCATATTTGTTTGTTTGATGGAATATCTGAGATTCTGATATAATTGGCTTTTCAGCTCTGGCAATATACCTGCCAAGTAGTTAGGAAAGATCAGATATAGATAGCTGCAAAGTCTTTGTATTTAAAGTGTCTATTTTTAGTACTATTTGAGTCAAAGAATTTTGCTGATCCTTTATAAGGTACATTCTGTTCCACTTCCAGAGCTGGTTGGATATCATCAGCATCATCTAGAAAAACAAATAATATTGATTAGTGGAACTAGCCAGATTATTATGTCATTGGTCTAAGAAAATTAAGAATTAATTTCTGGGTAGAGTCTAAGTAACAATTATGGGTTTTGCTGATAGGTGTTTCCAATAATTAGGGGTTTTTAAAAAAAACATTCTGAGAATGTGGAACAGTGTTAAAGATACACTAGATCAATGTTATAAATACACCTTTGTTGTTTAAAAATTCTGAGTACCAAAGAAACTTTTCAAAGAGGCTCTTGAAGAAAAACAAATTTCAGATTCTTTCCATGGTAACATTCTTAGAAACATACGTTTCCCCAGCCATGCTATCATTTGTCATATGTTCCAAAATCCAGTTTTCAATGCCAGTAGCCCTTGGTCTTCATAATAAAACCATCAACATGCATGTTAATTAATGCCAATTGGGATATGAATACCTATTCACTAGGAACTGGACAGAAACCACCAACTAATTTCACATAGGCCATGGAACAGTAATGACTTTCCATCACTTACAACCAGAGCTACTTTCAAACTGGCGACCCAGAAATGAAAGGTTCTGTATCCCATTATCATTTCCCTGGAAAACATTGTTCCCTTGAGATCACTTACTCCTAACAGTTCTAAAAGGCTTTATTGGCTTTAATATGTGTATTAGTGAGGCAGAGAAATCAGAATTTCATTTAAAATTGTTTTTAAAACCTTCAAAATGCAATAGCCTCAATTTCTATGGGTGATAATAGAAATGATTAAAAAGTAAAATTTCCTTTGACATACAAGAGACAGCAATACTGTCAACCTTAATTCTTAAATGCTCCTTTCTAATGAACATCTAACTCTTTGAGCAAAATATCCACATAAAATAATTAGATAATGTGATATTATAAAATGGGAACAATCATAAGGAGGTAATTAATAGTTACTTATAATGATTGTGTATTTATGTATATACATATATACATAAATGACTGCATTTTTTCTTGTGATGAGAACTTTTAAGATCTAAATATATATATTTTATTTTCTTATATTTACTATGACTTCTTGGAGAAAATATGAATTTATAGTGAATTCTAGTCTACTCAGAAACAGGGAAAAAAACCTAAGTTGCAGAGTAATTTGGAATTATTATTACACTATTCCTGATTTCATAAGATTTGCTGATCAATTATATCTGGATTTATCCTCAAGTTTATTTGAAAGGTGTACTAATTTTAAACCAATGTGACAATAAGTATCTCTATGAATATACGATCTGAGGCTCCATTCATCAATTCTATGGCTAAAATTAATTAATTGAGTCACATGGTTTTCTATTTTCCTAATAATAAGTTAATATTTGAATCAGTTAAATGTCAGAGTCATGAGATATTTGCCATAATTTATTGGGAAAATCCTGGGCTTTGGAGTCATAGAGACAAGGATAAGAATTCTGGCTCCAATTTTCATTAGCTGTATGATCTGAAAAAATCTTATTTTGTCTGTATCTCAGTTTTCTTATATGGAAAACAAAGGATAATATCTATCTCTTCAAATTTTATAAGAATTAGAAATAATATGTGTGATTCTGACAAACTGTAAGTAGTCAGTACAACATAGCTAGTATTGCAAAGTGGAAGAATAGCTTTGGGGAAATAAAATCTAGCTTTGTGATACCTGTCCTGAAACACTGAGAGTCAAAAAAATATTACTCCAGGGCTTCCCTGGTGGCGCAGTGGTTGAGAGTCCTCCTGCCGATGCAGGGGACACGGATTCTTGCCCCAGTCCGGGAAGATCCCACATGCCACGGAGCAGCTGGGCCTGTGAGCCATGGCCTCTGAGCCTGCGCGTCCGGAGCCTGTGCTCCACAACGGGAGAGGCCACAACAGTGAGAGGCCCGCGTACCGCAAAAAAAAAAAAAAAAAATTACTCCAAATATGTCCTGAAACATTAGTTGGAGCAATGTTTTTTTGACTCTCAGTGGGGATGTGTTTAGCTTTAAATAACAGAGTATTACCCAAATAGTTGTATTAGTATTATCAGCTTCACATAGGAGGTAAATCTAGTGGCTCAATAATGTCAAGAAACAGAGCCTCTTAACGCCAGCCCCAGTTCCTCAACTTGGTCTCCTTGTTAAGGTACATGCCGAAGCCCCAAGCTTCACACTCTTTGTCAAGAACGTCCCAGCAGGAGGGAAGTGTGCCATGGCAAAAAACTTTAACCATGTAAGAGTATGGTTATGTTAAAGAGAAAGAAGGGATGGTGGCTCTTGGATAGGCAGCAATAGTGTTTCCTTTTCTCCCCTTATACCATTTTTCTCTCTTTCAAATAGGTCTCAGAATTTAGAGTCATAAATGCATTTGTGTTATTGTCCAATTAATTTGTGTTTTCTCCAATAGACATTTAGCTTCTCCAGAAGCAGTTGTCTATCGAATCCCCATTGCCAGAATGACTGCCACAGTTCAACAAATACTAGCTGAATGTATGCATGCATGAATGAAACTTCTATAAAAATGCTGAAGCTTGTATTTTATTGACTTCTCACAACTTAAGTGATGCCAATTCAAGAGAGTTTAATATTTTTTTGTGTGCAAATATATGTTATCTTCCCATTTTTTTTGCAGTTTACGTTCTTGACTATGTCTCATACTCATTTCTAGTCTAATGTCGTACTAAATGTTTTACAGTTTCTAACTGGAACAGCTGTATCAACCATTTCCATTACATTATCCTTTTTTGAATAGAGTAATGTTCCTAATCTGGAGTGGAAGAAAGAAGAATAAGAAGGTTGGTCAGTGTGATAGCCTAGTCTGATAGCCAGGGTTTGTTAGGTGCTTATTTTTGCACATTCCAGTACATTTAGTACTTATTATTTTTAAATTGTTGAGGTGAAGATTTCTAATACTCTACTCATGCATTCACTGGTCCTTATTTGTGACCTGAAAACTTTCAAGACAGAAAAGTGATTAATTGTGTTAAAAAATACATAGAATTCTTTATTTTATTTGCAAAAATTTTTAACTGCAAAATCTTATAGTGTCGTCAACCGTGTTTTTCTTTTAACGGTTTGTCAGGAATGGCAAATACTCCATCCTGAAAGAAGCTGTAACAAATTGCATGCCTATAGTTCAATTTGCTTGATTGCAATATCAAAATAATATCTATGTTTATTTTTTACTATGAAGAAGTAGTTTGCAGCACCGATCAATGATCTTACTAAAAACAACTAGAAAAGATAGGTGAAATGTATACATACACAAAAACAAATTTGTATGAAGGTGGCAGGGAACTTCTGAATCAAAATGTCAGAAAGAAGGAGTGTATATTGAATTATGGCCAACATTCCATCTGTCATATTGCCTTTCAGTGAATTTGCTGTTTTCCTAAGTATCATAGGATAAGATACATAAAAGCTACAGAGGATGAAGAGATAGAGACACCAACAGGGTTTTTTGTAATCTCATAGGGATTGGAAGGCAAAAATTGAAATTTGGGCCTACTGTGTTCTTGGGGGGTTAAGAAGCTGAGATCAAGAAGAGAAGCACCAAAAACTGAAAACATAACTGGTTCATTCTTTATTTTCATTAGTTTGAGTCTTTTAAATTTGTAACAATACACTTAGGAGTAATATTTGTTTTATAGTCTAAGAAAAAGTACCTTACTCTTTCAGTAAACTCTTACGGGGGCAATACAGGTGTGGGGGAATGGGAGGTACAAACCATTGGGTGTAAGATAGGCTCAAAGATGTATTGTACAATATGGGAAATAGAGCCAATATTTTGTAATAACTATAAATGGAAAGTAACCTTTAAAATTGTATAAAATTAAAAATTAAAAAAAATTATTATGAAACCCTCATTATATGTTCATGACTGTGAATGACATTGAAGAAACATGGTGCAGTCCTTGCCTTTACAGAATCTATAGTTTATAGGACAAGACTGCAACTTACTTATATGTTCAGCAACTATTTATCAAGAACTTATTGTGCTCCAGCAAATGTCCTGGGTAGTGATGCCTTCAGTAAATAAAAAAAAAATGTCCTTCTCTCATGAATTATACATTGTATTGGTTGGTGGGTAGACAACAGCATCAAAAAATAAGTATGTTTTAAAAATCAAGAGAGAAGTGCTCTGAAGAAAACAAAAAGATAGTAAACACAAAGAACTTGATGCAGTTGGGGATAGGTCTATTTTAGGTGAAGTCATCAGGGATGACCTCTCTGATAAGACAATTTAAGGAGATAAAGAATGAATCAGTCATATATCTGAAGGAAAAAAAATTTAGTCAAAAGGATCAGTAACGCAAAGGTCCTGGAGTGTATGCCTACAAAAGCCTGTACAGGAGGAAAATGGAAAGAAATAAGGTCAGGAGGATAACATGGGGCCAGGCCATGCAGAGCCTTTGCATTTATGGTAAGGACTTTGAATTTTATCCTAAGTGAGATGGAAATGCTTTGGAAACAAGTAAACAGATATTATAAAACAATACCATCAATGTGATAATAGAAGTATGGTGCTGTTAACAAAAAATTAAACAATAGTCAGTGTAAGAAAGACATGGAAAACTTTACTTGAGCCAACCTGAGGATTATATCCTGGGAGACAGTCTTTTAGAAAACTTTGAGGACTGTTCCACCCATTAGAGGTCAAAGCACAGTCATGTAAGTTTTTGAGAGAAGTGGTTACACTTGAAAGTAACATATTGACAGTTTACATAGTCCACAGTGAGTAGTGGGTCATTGTGACCACTTATAGAATTGAGAAAGGAATGTTACATCCTAAGGAGTTATCTTCCTGGAGCCAGGTGGAAATATTTCTTTTTTTTTTTTTTTTTTTTTTTTTTTTGGTGAGTAGGAATTCCTGTGTCTAAGAGAATCTAGTTAATGTATAATTCAGATGCAAAATGCACACTAAAGAGGAGGGGGTAGTGGCTCAAATAGCAGAGAAAATTTTATGTTAAAATTTTCTTGTCCTGCCTTAAAAATAATTTTGTTTCATCAGTGCATTAGAATATTATAGAGCAGTAGAGCAGATAATTACTTCTGACAGGAGGTTTCAATAAGACTTCACAGTGGAGATGATCTTTTATTGATCTTAAAGGATACAATAGAACTTTCCAAATAATGAAATATAGGAGAAAAATGATAGAAAGGATCTTTCCTGTAAGAGGAAAGTCTCTTAAAAATGTTAGAAGTCTGGTTTGTTTTGGCTTCCTATTCTCTCTCTCTCATGCCTTGAGGGAGTTCAACATTTCTGGAAGGTTGCAGAGCAAGGAGTTTAAGGTATGCAGTTGGTAAGTACAGCTGCTCCAATCTCATCCCAAATGACAAAGACATCTTGGAGAATGAGCTCCTGCTTAGTATCAGTCCTTGGATTTCCTGAGGTTACCTCCAGGCAGCAATGTTGATAAGTGGAACAGGTGGTTCAACATAAATATGCATCTACACAACCTATTCCCTACATGGACTTAACTAAATTCAGCTGGAGAAACATAGGTCTCCATAGCCTAGAAATACTGTGCAGTGGAAGATTCAAATTAAGCTTTTCATAGAAAACTGAAATTATTTATTTTTTGTTGTCACTTACTTGAGACATCGTTCTCTTTCAAAGTTCTGCACAGATCATACCCCAAGCAATGCTAGATGATCATATTTAGCTTAGATTCTTATTATGATTTGCCTAATTCCTTGTGATTTTTCACCCTTATCCTAAGGAGGGGATACTATAAGGAATGATTACTGTAGCCAGCACAACTGGAAGAGGAATAGGTGCTTGCAGTCTTTATTGATGACTTTTACCTTCTTAGTTATAACTTTCCATCTTTGGTGACTCTCACATTTATGGTGGCAAGAATAAAAGTATTTTATTGTTTCTCCTTTTTTTCCCCTCTTTTCTTGTCCTATTTCTTTTTCCACAAATTCTTTCCAACTATAACTATTTCTCCTGGTTCTCTAACCGAAATTAACAGGGTGACTACTAGTAAATTTCTTATCTTCCTATGGAATTAGAGTCTATGGAGACTCTGTGGAGATTGCTTATCATCCTAGTTGAGCCTGAACTTATGCACCAGGCAATGAGTGTAAATCAAATTTTGAAGTCAGAAAATGGCAGAAATTATATAAACATAAAACACAATCCCTTTGGAAAACTGTGGATTGCTCGTTGAATTTAATAGAAGCAAGGAGACAAATTAGGAGGGTATTGAAGCAATCCTGTCATGGGATGATAAGCACAATTAAAAATTAATGGAAGTAAAGCATAGGAAATAAATATACGGAGAATATGAAACTTTAGTATTAGGCCATAAGGAGAAAAGAAAAACAAACATGTGTAACAAAAAAAATACGTTAAGCAAGTAAATAATTAAATAGCTTCTCTTTACCAGAAGCATTTGTTCCTTGGGAATCTAACCTTAAATGACAAGGAACTTCATTAAGTGCTTGTCTCCAGAGGACACCTGGGAATCAGAAGTTCCACTAACTCAAACATTTACTCCCCATCACCTCCTCCCCACTTACCCCAAGCCACCACTAATCTGCCTTCTGTCTCTATGGTTTCGCCTATTCTGTTTATTTCATATAAATGGAATCATATAATACGTGGCCTTTTGTGTCTGGCTTTTTCCCTGCTTTTGAATAAGAGACCTCCCATTTTTATTTTGCACTAGATCCCACAAATTATATAGCCAGCTTTGCCTTGGGGAGATAAGAAAGATCAAAAGTGGCTCGAAATGTATCTGCCTTTAAACAGAGATATCATTATTTATATCAGGGAGAGATTAAATCTCTGGACTGCACCCCTTCAATTAATGGAAGAAGAGGAAAAAAAAATCTCTGAAATTACTAAGGTCAGGAAGTTGTATGGGGCACTCACTGAAGGGGAATTCACAGAAGATGCCCTTTTTAAGGCAAAGTAAATCTTAAGTTGGAGAGGGCTAAGTAGGTAAATTTATGTAAATAAAGATGGGAAAAGAATGTAAGGTAAAATGAGCTGAATTTGGATGGACTCAGCATGTCAAACAATAATAGAGCTTGTTAATTTGACTAAAGGGATTTTAAAGAGAGGAGTGTCTAATATTCAATTTTATTTTATGTTGATGTAATGCATTATTTAAAATCTTGCTTCACCTTGCTCTACGTATTAATATTTTGAGAAAATAAAACATCTGCCTACCACATAGAAGCTAAGAGTAGGATCAAGTTTTCAGAGAAAGCAGTGAGTCACAACAAGAAGAAAACAAATATCCCACCAGAAGATTAAATAAATCTTGACAAAAGCATTTATTTTCAATAGGATGTATGAATATTTTATACATCAGGGGACAATCTAGGTTTATATAGCCTTCTCTTTTATTCAGTGTCTCTTTACATTTTACTTAATTTTTTTATGTTAATGATTCTTGTGATGGTGGTAAATGTTTGCTTGTTTGTTTTGTAGGGGGGGGGAAGACATTGACCATTTTTCCTTCTAGATTTTTTGCCTGGCCTAATAATTAAATTAACAGAAGACAGATTAACAGGAGAAAAACAAATTTAATTATGTATGCACTGTATCCCCAAAGACTGGAGAAGCTCCCTGACAGGGACCTGGGGTTTACATGTCATTCTGAGCTAAAGAGAAAGGGGTAAGCATCTGGGACTTCAGAGGGTAGGAAGACAGTTCACAGGAAGATGGAACAAAGCAAATGCTTGATAGACAAATGTTTGCGAGGCCACGGGGAGGAGTCTTTATGTTAAAAAAGTTATCTTTGGTACTAGCTCTCTTCCTGCTATAGGCTCCCTATCTAAATTAATTTAGACAGTTAAAAGGGAGGTAAAAACTCTTCTTGTGTATGTTGGGCCTTAATCATCTTCAGCTTGAAATAATCCACATGCTAATGTGGTGCATTTTGGGGCCAAATGCCCTGAACCCCATCAGTTTTTATGCTTAGTTAAATTTAAACCAGAGAAGTATACAATATATCCTAATATATTTTCTTTTCTGATAGGATATTAGTTATTATATTAATGATTTATTATTATTAGCATACTATTTTATTATAGTGGTATTTAAGCATACACATTACATGTTGATAATATTAACTCGGGATTATTCTTTGGCTGGCACTGTAAATTCATTCCATGATATTTTTCATCAAATCTTCATACTGTATGAAATGCTTATAGAGTAATTGTTAAAACATGGAATTTGGAGTTAGACTACATGAATTTGAATCCTGGCTCTGACATTTCCCAACTATGAGACCTTGATGAAACTACTTAATGTACCCTTGTCTTAGTTCCTTCATTTGTAAAATCAGAATTTTTAGAATTGTTGCCTTAAAGAATTAATCCTTTTCAGCTGAGGAGAGTGCAAGGCACGTAGTAAAAGTTGTATAATGAGTTCTTAATATTGACCTCATTTGGCAGTTGAAGCAAGGTAAGCCTAGAGAAGCTAATTACACAAGTCATGCCTTCCAGTTACATGCTCTTCTGGCTTTACATTTATAAGTTGTTTGTGATTCAGTAGAATTTGTCATTCTGATTGCTGGGCAAAAAGAAAAATGTTTCAAATTATTGAATCATATTTCTTTTTCTTTCTCTTTTCTTCACATGACCTGTACTCGTTCAGTGAATACTAACTTGAAGCTTGCCAACAGTTTTGAATTAAATGAAATAAAAAGGAATTATCTTTGCAAACATTCTCAACATTGAGCTCTCATTACAGTAATGATACTTTATTGGTTACATTCAGGAATCTAGTGGGCTCTGAAAAAGATACATTCCTTTTGCTGTAGGAATCTTAAGTGTTCAGGAAGATTGGTGTCATGTAATAAAAGAATTGTGAATTTAAAACTTTTAGATTAGAACTCTACCCAAGTACCTGGGAGGTTGTTGATCTTAAGCAATTATAGTTTCCCAGATTCTGTTTATTTTCACTAGTAAAATGATTGTTTTAATTCATCTGCTGAAAATTTGCATAAGAATAATAAGGAACTGATGAGAAAATAGTTTATAAACCAAGAAGAAAGAATTGTGTTTGCTTTATTTAAGAGGAATGTGGTAGTTCTGTTGGCCCTCCATATCCTTGGATTCTCCGTCCACAGATTCAACCAAGCACTAACGAAAAATATTCCAAAAAAGTTCCACAATGTCCCAAAAAGCACAATTTGAATTTGTCACATGCTGGTAACTATTTACATACCATTTATATTGTACATTTTACCCTTGAACAACAAAGGGTTTAGGGGCACCAACCCCCATGGAGTTGAAAATCCAAGTAAAACTGTACAGTCAGCCCTCCGTATCTTTAGTTCCACATCTAGGGATTCAACCAACTGCACATCGTGTAGTACTGTAGTATGTATTAAATGAAGAAAATGCTCCTATAAGTGCACCCATACAATGCAAACCTGTATTGTTCAAGGGTTAATTGTATCAGCTATTATTGGTAGAATAGACATGATTTAAAGTATATGGGAGAATGTGTAGGTTGTATGCAAACACTGCATCATTTTATATAAGGGGCCTAAGCATCCTCAGAGTTTGGTATCTACAGAAAGTCCTGGAACCAAGCTCCCTCCAGTACCAAGGAATGACTGTACTTCAAGGAACTGGGAACAGGAAGTAGTATATTGTGATTTGACTGTCGATGGAATTCTTTTGTCATGTTTCAAATCACATTATTTGGAGAAGTAACTATCCTGTCCATTCCATGGCTGCCTCTATAAGCAACGTTTTTATATAAAAAATGACTGGAAAAGGGAGCTTTTACTTTGTAATTAATTGTAGGATTTAACACATGCTTCTCTGTTTAGGACTCCCTAAGTGAGATTAATAAAATGCATGGTGCTTGAATAGGTACTTTAAAATAATTGACTCCCTAAATTTTATAGCAAGATTAGAAAAATATACATGTTAACACCTGCAAAATCTGGTGTCACTTTGTATAAGTGCCCTTAGTTATAACTGATAGTTAAAATCTAGAACTTTACTGTTTTTATATGAAAATACAGAAAGCACATTAGAGGAAAGGGGTACGTTCCTTTCCTCCTTCCTTTTTCTCACAAAGGAACCTGTGTATCCGAAATGGGAATATCCCTGATGTTCATAGAATTATCTTCCTGAGCCTATGTCCCGCTTCAAGACCTCTGCCTTGGAAATTTCTCTACATATGTTAAGACTAAATTAACCAATATTTTATCATTTCCCTCATCTTTAACCCTAAATCTGGATTGTCTTCATTTTAACACTAAGGTCTAAAATGAAATCACCAATAAAGAATTCCTTGATAAAAAATATAAAAGTATATAAATATATATATGTATATGTGTATGTATATATGTATAAATATATTTAATACAAGTTACATACACACATATGCGTATCTATCTTTCTAATATCTCTAATAATGTTGCTATATCTCTTAATCCTTGTGAAAAATCTACCATCTCTGTATTTTAATATTTTTAAAAGGACAATATATACCATTATTCTTTCCCATTTGTCAAGATCAGTATGCACAAACGGGGCTTCCCTAGTGGCACAGTGGTTGAGGGTCTGCCTGCCGATGCAGGGGGCACGGGTTCGTGCCCGGGGCCGGGAAGATCCCACGTGCCGCGGAGCGGCTGGGCCTGCGCGTCCCGAGCCTGTGCTCCGCAACGGGAGAGGCCGCAGCGGTGAGAGGCCCACGTACTGCAAAAAAAGAAAAAAATGCACAAATGAAATGACATTAGCCACAGGGTAAAGAGATATTCAAAAAACAAACTTAATTTTATCAATTTCTATTTTTAGAGGAATATTTTCTTCATTTAACTTGCTCTTTCAAAATCTGTAAGAAAAATTGCCTGGCATCTACTGGTAACAGTGCAGTTACTAGCTAGAGTGGTTTTTGTTTCATTGGTTTCCTAATGGTACTCCGATACTTCTGCTTCATGACACCCAGAAAGTAGCAGAATCACACATAGAATGTATAAAATCTTCCATCGTCTCAGCAATGGGACTTTTTTGTTATTGAACACAGCACCACTACTACCATGTCCACATCTCCCTAAACTATTTATGATTCTCAAATTCTACACAATTTGTTACAATGATTCAGCATAAGCTGAGTGTATTTATCAAGGTAACTGTAACTGATGTAATACCTCAATCTCTAAATTTCAGTGGTTTAATAGAGTAGATGTTTATTTCCTGTTCATATAAAGTTGAATACTAGTGATCCTTATCTGTAAGTGGCCTTCTACAAGGACATTTAGGGATCCAGACTTTTTCCATGAGAAGGGGATGTCCATTTCTAGGGTGTCTGATTTCTCTGCATGTATCAAGTACATGGGAAATGGGAAACCATAATGAATGTATATCTACTTCTTAACCACTTTGGTCTGGAACTGACACACATCTCTGTTCAAAATGCACTAGTAAGGATTATTTACATGATGTTACCTAGATGCAGAAGTAGGTGGAACTGAGACCAGAATGTCGCTGCTAAGCATATCTCACTCTGTGGTAGGAATTCACAAAATTCTGATGGACATCTGATCATCTCTCTCATATAAACAGCTGTATACATGCAATCAGTCATGTCTATGACTCAACACACACTTAAGTATGCTTATGGTTTAGTCCTTCATTGTCAGGTTAAGAAAACAAAGACATTCAAAGGCTGTGTCCAAGTCTTTCATCTTGTGAGGCACACACAGATACAGAATCTGGGACTCTCAAAAATTGTATAACAAAAGCACCTTTTTTATTGAAATATAGCTGATTTACAATATTGTATTAGTTTCAGGTGTACAGCAAAGTGATTTAGATTTTTTTTTCAGATTCTTTTCATTATAGGTTATTACAAGATATTAAATATAGTTCCCTGTGCTATACAGTAAATACTTGTTTATCTATTTTACATATAATAATGTATATGTTTATCCCACACTTATAATTTATCCCTCCCCTTTCCCCTTTGGTAACCATAAATTTGTTTTAGAAGTCTGTGAGTCTGTTTCTGTTTTATAAATAAATTTGTTTGTATTATTTTTTAGATTCCACATATAATGATATCATAATATTTGTTTTTGTCTGACTTTACTTAGTCTGATAATCTCTAGGTCTGTTCTTCTTGTTGCAAATGGCAATATTTCATTCTTTTTCATAGCTGAGAAATATTCCATTATATACCTCACATCTTCTTTATCCATTCATCTGTTGATGGACATTTAGGTTGACAAAAGCAGCTTTAAAAAAGGCATTTTACTAACAGCTTGATTACCCTAGATTATATATCAAGTGATTTGGCGAGAAATAATACTTAGAATTCAGGTTTCAGAAATAAAGTCCCTCTAACAGTCAATAGGGCTTCAGCAAAGTCACTGAGCCACAGATTCTTCATTTACAAACTTTGAGGAAATGTATGTATACTCTGCAGAATTTTTATGAGGAACCATCCATACCAATAAATTGCGTGCCTTCATATGCCTTTACTCATATACTTCTGACTCCAGCATGTGCTCCATTTCCCTGCCCCATGCACAACTCAACATTTCAAAAAAATATATCTCTACCTTTTCATCTGACATATGTACTTCATTTGTCTACCGTTCGGCTTTTAATCCCACCACTCCGCTTTTAAAGCCTTTATAATCTACTTCTTGGGAAACACATGGTTAATTCTCCGTCTTCATCCTCCATGACTTTTGAGCAGCCTTTGACACAGTTCCCTGCTTCCTTCTTTGAAACACATTCTCAAAGACCTCTGAAAGTGTCTCTGGAGGAGTTTTCTGTCTTCCTAACGGGAATTCTTTTCCATTTTCCTTTTCTGGCTTCTACTTTGTTACATACTTCTGAATGTTGGAGTACCCTTGGGAGTAGTCCCTGGTGATCTTCCCTATTCTCCGTTCTCCTAAGGGATCTAACTTAATTGTAAAGTTTAAAGAAACCCATTCATAGCATCCAAATTTATGTCTCCTCTCAGTTCTCACTTCTGAGATCAAGGATTATGTGTCCAGCTGACTATTCCATGTCTCCCTGGGATGTATAATTGATAGCTTCAATTTCACGTGGCCAAAACATAACAATTGGTTTCATAACAATTGGTTTCCTTTTCCAAATCTGTAAATGTCAACGAAATTTACGTAGATTTTTAGTCTACAAATAAAGGAGTCGTAATTTACTCCTCTCTTTGAAAATCTACATCTAGTCTTTCCATAAGGTCTTTGGTGCTAGCTCCAGGATTGGACCATTTTATCCGCATGCATCTCCACTGCTATAATCCTGTTCAAAGGTGCTCCATACTCCATAGATTAAGTTTTAATATTCATCAGAGATGTAATGTCCTTTCTTAAAATCCTCCATGTCTTTGTATTGCAATTAAAATAAAAGTAAACTCCTTGCCATGGCCTCCAGGCTCTGCAGGTTCTACCTACCTGCCCAACCTCATCTCTCTCATGTTTCTCCCACTTTCACCATGCTCTAGGTGCAGTGACTTTCAATCTGAGATATGTAAAGGTCATTCCCTCCATGGTTACTTACTCTTCCTTCTTGTTTGAACTTTCCCTCAAATATTTGCATAGCTATCTCCTTCTCATGATTCAGAACCAAACTCAAATATCACGTCTTCAGAGAAGCCTTTCTTGATGACCCTAGGTAAAACCACTCGTAAAAAGTACCTAAAGCATTTTACGTTGAAGAGGTTTTTATCCTTAAAGAAATGAAGGATTATTAGTGAGCAGCAGAAGTAATTAGAGAAATACAAGGGGAAAAAAATCCCCCACTAAATTGGATGTCTGGTGCCCCTTGACTACTAATTAGCTGTGTGACATTATGCAAAAAATAATACACTTAAAATCTCTGGGAATCAGTTTTCTAAAATGATTAGTAAATTCTGTAAATCACTAAGGAGTCTTATAGTTCAAATATTCTATCACTTATTCTATTTTACTTTTATAGGAAGTCTGGAATACAGTTTATAAAACTTAGCACTTGAAATATCATGTTAGGGGCACTGTTTATCGTGAAGTAGCATAAGCTGGGAGGCACAACATCAAGGGAAAGTGCTAGAAGCTACTGTGAATCAAACATTTTTGTTGTAATAATTTCAGAATCTTTCTCAAGGGTATTGACTATCGATATTCTCATAATTTTAGAAGACATAAATAACATTTAAGTTACTGAACTAAGATTATAGATCATTAACCTGACTGAATAATTATCCTTCTCTTTATTTCATAAACCACAGATGTTATTTTATTTACTAAAAAGTATTTTGTTCTTTTTGTACAGTGGTTTTGGAAAAAAATTAAACAAGGCAACACTCACTTTCTTTCTCTTAAGAGTGCTATGTGGCTATATTGGAATCATTTTGAAAAATTCTGAGTCACTATTCAAATTTCTCCCTTTTGCCAGTAGCTCTCGAAGTAGATCACAGTTTGAGTCTTAGAAATTATTTATTTTACTTTTAGATAGAGATTACCTTTTAACTTTAAGTTAAGGGCAGAGATTAATTACAGTAGTCTTTCTTATATATTTAGTTTTTAGATAGAAGTGAGAAAAAATAGGTTACCATTTTCTTTTTACATTATTTTAATTGTGGTAAAATATAGGTGACATGAAATTTACCTTATCTGTTTTAAGTGTGCAGTTCAGGAGCATTAAGTACATTTACAAGGTAAAGCAACTCTTATCACTATCTAGTCCAGAACTTTTTCTTCCACCCAAAAGGAAACCCAGTACCCATTAAGCAGTTACTCTCTCCCTAGACCCTGGCAACCACAAACCTATTTTCTGTCTTTCTGGATTTGTCTATTGTAGGTAATTCATATAAATGGAATTATATAATATATAATTTTGTGGCCTTCTGTGTCCAGTTTCTTTAACTTAGCATAATGTTTTCATAGTTCATACATATTATAGCATATATTATATATTATTAGTACTTTCTTTTTATGACTGAATAATTCTCTATTATATAACTATAATATATTTTATTTCTCTGTTCTTTTCACCTTTTGGTTAATGTAAAGTGTGCTGCTATGAACATTCACTTATAAGTATTTGTTTGGATGTCTGTTTTCAATCCTTTGGAATATATATACCTAGAAGTGGAACTGCTGGGTCAAATGAAAATTCAGCATTTAACTTACTGATGAACTTCCAAACTGTTTTTCAAAGTGACTGTACCATTTTAATATTAGGGGTGTTCCAATTTTTCCACATTCTCATCAGCACTTGTTTTTATCTGTTTTTTGATTATGCCATCCTACTAGATATGAAGTGCTATCTCATTGTCGTTTTGATTTACATTTTCCTAATAACTAATGACTTCAATCATCTGTTCATGTGCTTATTGGACATTGACATATCTATTTTGAGATATGTTTATTCAGATCCTTTGCCTGTTTTTTTAGTGGAGTTGCTTGTCTCTTTTTGTGGACTTGTAAGATTTCTTTATATTTTTTTGATATTAGATACTTATCAGATATGTGATTTGAAAATAATCTCTTCCATTCTGTGAGTTGTTTTTTCATTCTGTTGACAGTGTCCTTTGAGGCACAAAAGTTTGTAAGTTGGATGAAGTCTAACAGTAGTAGTTTTCTTTGTGGCTTGTGTTTCTCATATCATATTTTAGAAACCATTACCAAATTCAGAACCATGAAATTTTACCATGTTTTCTTCTAATAGTTTTATAGTTCTTGCTCTTACATTTAGGTCTTTGATATATTTGGGGTTCATTTTCATATGTTAGGGGTCAAAATGTACTCAAGGTGTGTGTGCGCATTTGTGTGTGCATGTGTTGACAAGTTGACCCAGCACCATTTGTTGAAAACACTTTTCTTTTCCCATTGAATTTTCTTTTCTTCCTTGTCAAAAATCAATTGTCCTTAAATGTGAGTGTTTGTTTCTGGACAGTTAATTCTATTCAGTTGGTCTGTATGTCTATCTTACGTTAATATTACAGTTTTTATTACTATAGCTTTGTAGTAAGTTTTGAGATCATGTTTGAGAAATGTGCATCCTCCTAATTTGTTCTTCATTTTCAAGATTATTTTGGCTATTCAGAGTCCTTTGCATTCCCTGTGGATCTCAGGATTGGCTTTTCTATTTCTGGGAAAAAAAGACCACTGAGGTTTGATAGGAATTGCTTTGAATTTGTAGATCAATTTAGGTAGCCTTGCCACCTTAACAATATTAAGTCTTCCAATTCATAAACACAGAATATCTTTATATTTATTTTGGTCTTGCACCATGTTGGTTAAATTTATTACTAGTACTTTCCAGGTCTTTGCACATTGGGTGTGTGTTGGGAAATTCCTTCATTGCCTAGCCACACTGGTTTTTTTTTTCCCCAACTCTACCTTAGCTTTCACTTCCTGCTTATGCTGAGCATACGAATCAGGCAGAGTGAGGATGCATTCTGTCCAGGACATTTGCATGACTTTTTAGATTTCCCTCTATATGCAGGATCTTTTCAAAGACCTTTTTCCCCAAATTTTGTCACTTTCCAGTTCCTCCCTGGTTTTGGTTGTATCTACTGTTTGCCCTGACTGTTAACATTTTGCCCCAGGGGGCAGTGGCCTCTTTATTTATCTTTTAATGGTTTCAAGAGACACCATCCATATAGTGGCTTCTCCTCCCTGAGAGACTTCTGAGTTAGGCAAAGCAAAGGCAGGTCCCTTGTGTCAGTTGGTCATGGAACTCACACACAAATCAAAACAGACAAACACAATTCTTTGGAAATGAGATCTGCTCTGGGACCTGAAGAGCCAGGGACCGACACTGGGAATGCTGCCATCTTTATAACCACCTCAGGCCTGGAAGAGGGGAGGTAGGCAGAGCTAAATTAAAATGCTACAAATCATTTCTGCTGTTTTAAGTTGTCTTTTTCCTGTTTAAGCATTTGCTCACTTGCTGTAAACTTTTAACTATTTTCTAGAGTTATTATAAGGTAGATTCTGATCATTGTTGTCAGACTTTCGATGTTTCTGGTGTGAGACAAGCCATTAGAGGCCCCTCCTGTATCATTTTTGCCAACATCATTGCTGTCACTGGTTCTTGACCTGGAATGTAGAGTTAGTTGGAAATTAGATATTTTGTATGATATATATATTTGCTTTCCTAGAATGTCTGTGCTTCCTTATGCAGAACAAAAAGTGTTGCACATTAAGTTGTACAGCAAATATATGTTTTAAAATATTATCCTTACATTTATTATTTATCAGGTGATTATTATGCCTATACTTTGTACCTGGTGCTGTACTCAGCAGTGGAATTGAATATATTAAAGGCACTTTACCTGACCTTAGTATCCTCAGTGTAAGCAGGAGAGGTAGACCAGTAAACAGACAACTGCTTAGATGATATAAGCTAGGAATTGATGCTTGTTTATTCATTCATTCATTCATTTATTCAGTCGAGACAAATGCCAGTTGTTTAATAGTAATTATTAAACATCACTGGCTTTTTCTGAAGAATGTTGCACAAAGTAAGCAACAAATATGGATAAAATGGCTAACATGAACAACTGTGCAAGTATTTCATAACTTAAAAGCAGACATCAATAGCTTAGAGCTAAAGATCTAGAAGCCACATTTCGCTCTTCTATTATCTGTGAGTCAAAATAAAAAACATGATACCTTGTTTCCTTTTGTTGATCCACAGGAAAGAAAACCCACAAACTCATTTTTAGGTTGAGGTGAGCACATGAAAATATAATGTGAGTGCCATCTATTATTAGCACACCCTAGGTCAAGTTACTCAGCCAGACAAAAGAGAGAGAGAATATAGGGGGAAAAAAGCACAGATGGTTATAGAAGCCTTTAGGTAACTTGAAAATATAGCATAATTCAAGCCAATATTATACTATTTCTAGTAGTCCTTGGAACCATTAGAACACATCTTTGAAATCCACTGAACTAGAGAATGAATAACTATCTTACTGCACATTTTTTGGCATCACTTACTATACCTCTTATAAAGTAGTATCATCTCAACACACATATGCACACACACATACACATCCCTGATGAAATATTAGGAGAAATATTTCAGAAGAGTGGAGCACAATTTTGTTGAACCCCAAGACATCACTTCACTTCTGTGTTGTTATAAGGGTAGTTTACTTGGCACTCACCTATATCCATCACAGATGAGGTTGACTTTTACCATGAATAGGATCATTAAGGATTACTAACTGGAACATGAGGGTAATTAAAAATAAAGTAACTGTGTAAGCATGAGACAAGTTCTCACTACATCTGCTGCAGTGACATTAGTAACAGTATAATATGATGCACAGAAAGAGTATTATTATCCTCTGAGATGTGCAAGTGTCAAAAAGTACATAAAGTACAAAAAGCATGAAGATATAGTTAAAAATTGATTCAGTTTATACTAAATATCCAGAATAGGTAAACATGTAAAGACAGGAAGCAGACTGATATTTGCCAGGGGCTTGTAGAAGAGGGAAATGTGGGGTGACTGTGTAACTGGTACAAGGATTTTTTTAGGGGTGATGAAAATGTTTTGGAATTAGAAGGGGCAGTTGCACAACATTATGAATTTACTAGATGGCACTGATTACACAACTTAAACTGCTTAATTTTATGTTATGGAAATTTCACCTCTCGATAAGAGTAATTAAAAAATAAAACTTTTTTAAAGAGACTAGATTGCAGCAGAGGCTGCTTTTAGTTTATAAAAGTAATATTACTTTTGATGTCCTCTTAAATCTCAGACACATATATGTATGTCTCTAAAACCTTGGAGGCAGTCTATTAATCTTGTGATTGCTATACTTTATTCCTTATTAATTCTACTCAACCAGCAAGTTTCCAGCCTTGTTGAGCCTAATGAAATACCAGTGGTAGGATGTTTGTTCTTAAATTTAATATCCCCTAAGTCTGAATTCATTTACCCCAACCTAAGATAATTTGGTCAGTTAAGGAGTGAGCTTGAGGACCATGTTGCATGGCCTTACTGTCCTCGGGTATCCATCATCCTTATCTTTGTCTACACCTACCCCACACCTACCTGGAAACCCTATAATGACAATATGATGTTGTATTATATGACACAGAAAAGAGTTAAAACAAAGAAAATACTATCCTCAAAGTATGTTTTTCTCATAATTGAACAATGGAAGAAAGAAAAATATATCACATTTAATGTCATCTAACACAGTTTTTTACCTCATCTGTGTAAAATTCATATAGTAGCATCTTCAGAATGTTTTGAGCACTTATTAGATAAAAAAAAAGCCACAAACTTCTTTTCTCTTAAGAATATACAAATGGAGGAGGAGATCAAGATGGTACAGTACAAGGACGTGGAGCTCAGTTCCCCCAGGGACACATCAAAAACACATTTATATGTGGAACACTTCAATCTGAAACTAACTGAAAACTGGCAGAAGGACTCCTGTACAACCAAGGCTATAAGAAATATACACATGTAATCAAGTAGAAAGAGTGGAAAAGCAATCAGGTCAGGACCTGTGCCCCTGGGAAAGAACTCAGGAAAAGGAAGATTGCACTGGCAGACACCTACTCTGGGGAGTGAGTGGTGTTAGCCATAGGCTAGGAATCCCAATCATGGGATCCTACGTGGAAGAGAGAAGACCTGTTGGGTGGTTGAAGGACTGCTGGGAGAGATAGAAAGGCTGGAAAAACTTAGATTCTGCTTGTGAGGAGCAAGTGTGTGCTGGTTTGCCCTTGAGAGAGGTCTGCTCTAGCGGTTCCTGGGTTTCCTGCAATCACCTCATCGTGTGCCTGAGCCTGGAGTGAATGAATGCTCCAGCCTGCTCATTCTATGCCACAGCATGCTACTAAAAACACAATGGGTTAATGACGAAATCAAAGGAGAAACCAGAAGGCACCTCTAGATAAATGAAAATGAAAACGCAACACTCCACAATCTATGTGATGCAGGAAAAGCAGTTCTGAGGGGGAAGTTTATAGTGATACAGGCCTTCCTCAGGAAACAAGAAAAATCTCAAATAAATAACCTAACATACCAACTGAAAGAATTAGAAGAACAAACAAAGCCTACAGTCAACAGACGGAAGGAAATAATAAAGATCAGGGAGGAAATAAATTAGAAAATAAAAAAAAAAAAAGAAAGCAATAGAAAAGATCAGTGAAACCAAAATCTGTTTTTTTGGAAAAAGTAAAAAAAATTCATAAACTTTCAGCCAGACTCATCAAGAAGAAAAGAAAGAAGACCCAAATAAAATAAAACATGAAAGAGGAGAAATAAAAGTTGATACCACAGAGATACCAAGAATTCTAATAGAATACTGCAGTTATATGCCAACAAATTGGACAACCTAGAAGAAATGGACAAATTTCTAGAAACATACAACCTGCCAAGACTGAATCAAGAAGAAATAGACAAATTGAACAGACCAATCACAAGTAGTGAAATTAGATTTGTAGTTAAAAAAAAAAAAAACTCCCAGCAATCAAAAGTCCTGGGCCAGATGGCTTCATGGGGGAATTCTACCAAACACAGAAAGAACTAATAGCTATCCTTCTCAAACTATTCCAGAAAATTGAAGAAGACAGAACACTCTAAACTTAATTCTATGAGGCCACCATCAATACCAAATCACACAATGCCACTACCAAAAAAATTATAGGCCTATATCTTTGATGAATACAGATGCAAATATAATCCAACAAATATTAGCAAGCCAAACCCAACAATATATAAAAAAAAAATCATACACCATGATCAAGTTGGATTTATTCCAGGGTCACAAGGATGGTTCAACATATGCAAATCTATCAATGTAATATTCCACATTAACAAAAGGAAAAATAAAAATTATATGATTACCTCAATAGAAGCAGAAAAAGCATTTGAATAGTGTCTGTACTTCAATAAAAAATATACAAATGGATATACAGAGGAATTGAATGAATGAATCAATGAATCAATGCAATGATAAATTTTATAGAATGATAGTGCCAGTGGGACCTGAGAAACTATTGTAACCAAGACAAATTCTTAAAAGAAATCATCAAAGGCCTATAGCTCTCTGGTGGTAAAATAGACAAATAGAAACAATCTTATTCTTATTTTGGTAAAACTGCTCACTTAACAATAATTTATTACAACCTTGTAGGACTTTATGGCCTGCAATGTAACACATTAACCTAGACATCTTTGGAGTATACAACTACTTCTGACTTGGTCATTACCTATATTGTAAAGATGAAGAAAGTGGAGCCAGTTAGTCTGATATCTCCATGCATGATTTTTGAGCATTAACAAATGAATGAATAAAGTTCAGAGAAGTTAAGTTGCTTGCCCAACAGTATACAACTAGTAAACAGTATAAATCTGAATTCAGGTTTTCTGCCTTCAGCTTGTATTACTTTCACAACACCACTGACACAGGGGGTAATATTTTCCTCCAATTCTTATGGTGTCAGATTATTTGATGTGAACATTTATGACAGTGGTGAGGCTGCTGTTGAATATTTTCTGTTTAATCTCATCACTTTAATAACAGACCTAAATCTGACTTTACCTTCAGCAGTACTGAATAATTAATTAAAAGTTAGAATTCACTAGACATTTTTTGCTTAATTACTTGTAATATGTGAATTTATTAGAACATGAATAATGCATCTCTGTATGGAAAAAAGTAGCTAGCAGTAACTTCTTGCCAATAAGTTATGATATATTTTAATGATAAGAAACATGAGGGATATTTAATCCTCATTTTACAAATGAGGAAGCTGAGACTCATAGCTGTGTTGTGAGGACTGCATAAGACAGGAAAGCGCTTATCATGTTATCTGGCACATGATAGAGCTTAGCTACTATTATGAACTTATACTTTAAATGGATGTTCTCATTATAAAAGCCATTATTGAGCAGAATTTGTATTGATTATATTCAAAATTCTTAAGCTATGTTTCACCAAAGGCAAAGGCCAAAATTCTTAGTTTTCATGATTGCAACCTTGAAAATGTAGTTAGTTTATAACATATCTTAATAAATGTATACTTAGATAATTAAATTCACCAATAAATATATGAAAGAGAAGTAAAGTAGAAAAACACAAAATAAGGAAAAACTAATTATACTAACCAATATATTTTATTTCAGCTTGAAAATACTAAAAAAAGTGTGTTACTTTTTGAAAACATTGTTATATAAGATTCTTAGAATAAAAAGAAACGAAATTGAGTGATTTGTAGTGAGATGGATGGACCTAGAGTCTGTCATACAGAGTGAAGTAAGTCAGAAAGACAAAAACAAATACCGTATGCTAACACACATATATGGAATCTAAAAAACAAACCAAAAAAATGGTCATGAGGAACCTAGGGGCAGGACGGGAATAAAGATGCAGACCTATTAGAGAATGGACTTGGTGACACGGGGAGGGGAAAGTGTAAGCTGGGACGAAGTGAGAGAGTGGCTTGCACGTATATACACTACCAAATGTAAAATGGATGGCTGGTGGGAGGCGGCCACATAGCACAGGGAGATCAGCTCAGTGCTTTGTGACCACCTAGAAGGGTGGGATGTGGAGGGTGGGAGGGAGGGAGACGCAATAGGGAGGAGATATGGGGATATATGTATGTGTATAGCTGATTCACTTTGTTGTAAAGCAGAGGCTAACACACCATTGTAAAGCAATTATACTCCAATAAAGATGTTAAAAAAAAAAGATTCTTAGAAAAATGAAAAAATATATTTTCAACAGCAACAAACTTGAAATTTTTGCAATTCGGAAATAATAGTACAAAACTCTCCCCAAATCTAACATTTGAACTATGAAAGAATGTGACATAGTTAAAAACTTAAAATATGTAGTGCCAAAAAAAAGAAGCATTCTACAATTTTTCTTGAATTTCTACTTGACAATTCTTAAATTACTTGAGTCTTATAGATAGGATTATTTATAAAAATACACCATAAGCTACTTTGTAGACCTTGGTTTTTAATATTTTTAATATGTCAGAAAGGTAAAACCCAGCCAGGATCATAGAACTATTCTGTAATGCCTTCTAATTTTCCTTTATTAACCTCTTTATACGAGTTGTCACTATTCAAAATTGATACTTCTTTGTAATCTGTCGCTCATGGAATTAAACTGTACTAGGGGCTGGTGAAGGATAATTGAACACCAAGTATGTTATCAGAATGCAAGTCAAATAACTAAGTTAATAAAGTAAATGGTAAACTGCTCTGTTAGATGCCAGGTTAAAGTCTGCTAATAGAAAGCTTATTCTAATATAATAGTTTAGACTTGTGAAGAAACAAATGAGATTGACCTTCAAAAATTATATTTTTAAATAATATAATAGTGGTATAAAGATCAAGTGCATTGCTCTTTGAAGAGCTCAATCTTGCTGTTAGTGAAGACAATAAATAAGGGTCAACTCAAGAAACAAATTTTCCCTTCAATAAAATTTCTGTGATTGGAGCTCCAAATTACTAGTGCTAATTAGAAGTAGGTTTTTACTGATTTGAGGACTATCTTTCTTTTGTTTCCTTATTTCTTAATTTCTTTTTGTTTTCCTTTTTGTGGAGAAAGGCACACAAACTTGGATCCATGCTTTTGTTACTGACCTAGGTTCTTAGACTCTTTAATCAGTAGAAATTGATAAGAGGACAGATGAGAAATTCAGGCAAGGATTTGTTGGGACTCATGCTGTAGCATAGGGAGTAAAAACAAGTAACAGGTTCCCTTGCTTGCTACCTGGGGGGGCAGGGGTGGGGGTGGGTAGCTGGTCCCTTAAACGGGGTGAGGGTGAGGGCTGACCAGTGGGTGGACTGGAGGGGTGGCTTAGGTGGTCTGCCCACACCCTTGGTGGTGCTGTGTGCATGGGATCATGGGCAGGACACTGCTTTTGCTCCAGACACCTCAGAAGTAGCAGTTGGGTTTTGGTCTTTTTGTATCTTGTTCATAATTTGCCCCAACTGTTCATGCACCCAGTTATTTTTAATCCCTTATAGTTTCTTTATCTTCTCTTGCTCAAGGAGACATTTGTCCAGGTGCAAACACTGCAGTAAAGGGTCCCAGGTCCCAACCTATTTCATTTTGATTATGACAGACTGATAGTGTCTGTCATCTACCTGCCCATAAGTTTGTCTATTTCTCGATCTACATGGCTGTCATCTATTTGTGCTTAAAAATTCAAAAAGCATCTATAAACCGACTATTTAACACAAAATCTAGAACACTAACAAAGACCTCCATCATTCAATTTTGGTCCTACCCCACCCAGATACCTGCCACCCTCAAACTGAAAAACAAAAACAACCAAACAAACAAAACACCGTCTATAGTTCTATGTTTATTATTTCCTTGTATATATTTTTATTTGTGTTCAGTCTATAAAAATTCCTGAAAAATTAATTTTTATTTTAATTGTGCTTAATTTAAAAATGGTATCATGAAATATAATCTCCTATAACTTGTTAAACTTTAAATCACATTGTTAATATTCATCCTTTTGTTTTTTACCGTAGTTTCAGCTTGTTCATATCCTTTCATGTTAAACACTTCCATTTTGTGATTACTTCAAAGTGTATTATCTACGCTCCTGTTCATGGCCAGTAAGTTGTATCTGACTTTTATTTTTGTATAGTGTGCTGCTGTTATCTTGTCTTCTGATATACATTATAAGAAATTCTTTTGGTAATACAGTTAGGATAGTATTTCTCAGTTTAACATAATTTTAATTTATAAAATAGTACCATTTTTCCGAAGTGATTTTCCAGCTTCTAAAATCTACAAAAAGATTAAAATATCTTACTGATCTGCATCCTCTCGAACTATTAGTATTTTAATTGATGCCAATCAGATGGACAAAAACAATGGCATGTTATTTTGATAATGATTTGAATTTAATCACAACTGAAAGCTAAAAGGAATCCCTTATATTTGCCTATTTTTTCTTTTATTAAAAATATATATAGTCACACACATATATATACAAGAAGTATACAAATCATAAGTTTATAGCTGAGTACATTTTCAGAGTGAACATATACTTGTAACCACCAACCAGATTAAAAAAAAAAAAAAGATTATTACAAGCAATACATAAGAAACCCCTGCCACTCCTTACCACAATCCACCAAAATATAACTATATCCTGACTTCAGACACCATACACTAATTTTGCTTATTTGAACACTATTTAAAGAAAATATGTTGCATGTATATTTTGTGTCTTTTTCTTCTGCTCGATGGCATGTTTGTGACTTTCACTATTTGTGAGTCATTCATACTGTTTCATGTAGCAGTAGTCCTTTGTGCTATATGGTGTTTTATATGATGATTATCTCTTTGACTGTTAATGACATTTAGGATTTTTCAGTTTTCAGCTGCCATGTATGAATTTTTATTGGATATATAAGTAGGAAGTTAATTGCTGGGTCTTGGGAAATGGTCATCCAGCTTTATAGACATTATCAAAAGTTTTCTAAAATACGTGAGTCATATATGGCATTTGGCATTCTCACCAGCAGTTTTAAAATTTCCAATCAATACTGTTTCAGTGCTTGGTGTGGTCAATCTTTAATTTTTAGTCTCACTAAAACAGATGTATACTGGTATCTCATTGTGCCTTTAATTTGCATGGTCCTAATGATGAATTAATACCATCTTATGTGTTTACTGGTCATTTAGGCATACTTTTGGGTAATATTCCTATTCAACTTTTTTTTTCATTTTTCCCTTTTGTGTCATTTTTTTGTTAATTTAGAGAACTCATATTTATATTTAGGATATGAGTCCTTTGTCAGACATAGCATTGCAAATATCTACTTCCTTATTTCTTTCTGTTTAATATGTGTTTTCTTACAACTTTCTTATGTAACTCAATGTTATCTGTAGAAAGACCTTTTAAATGATATTTATGCTGCATTCCCAAGTATAATAGCTTTAGTACTGCAGGACCTTCCTTTTCATTCTCTATTTAACAAATAAGTAGAACTACTAAGAATTTTGCTTACTTTTCCTCCCAAGTTTAATCAAATGTTTGAATGTTAGTTATCTCACCTAGAGTATCCATCTAAAAATAAATAGGATGTAATTAAAGTAGCTAGAATGTGTATTTCACAAAATTTATGATTCAGAATTATAATAAGAGACATCAAATGATTTTTTGTTTTATATGTTCAATTTATTTCTGGTCCAGGTTTTGTAAAATATATCCAGCACACACATACACATATATTCACACATATTAAAAATAAAATACAGTTTTATTATCTGTGGCCTCAAGCCTCATTCCCCGCTGTTTTTCTTTCCTCATGCTCTATCATAGTGCCAGCATTTTTAAAACCTATCTTATTACGTTCCTTAGTTGTTTTATTCACTCAGTATATTCTCTTTTACTTTTACTCATGTAAAGCTATCCAGTCTTCAAGGATAGGCTCAAATGTCATTACCTTGTGAAACTTTTAATTAGTAACTTTCATCTTGGATTATATCCTACTTCAGTTTTTAAAATCTATCACATAATTTGTCTCTAGACCATATTTCATATTAATAACTATTGTTTAATGTTATTGTTTGTGTTTGTCAACTAAAGTGTAAATTTTTTAAAGGCAGTGGGATTTTCCTATGCTTCTTTATTTCATGTAGTGTGTAATAATCTTGAGTATGTAATAGGTCTCTAATTGATTGAATGTAGATTAATCTACCAGACCTATTGATAAAAATGAATACTTTTTAATCAGCATAGTAGTTGATAATAAATGATACTTCAAAAGGGGTGTGGTAGACAGAAAAATAGCCCCAAAACTTGAACAGAACATAATGCCCAGAATTAGCATGAGAAATGGGGACGGAAGTGTTGACCAAAGAAAAATACACAACCTAAAAAGTTGCAAGTTATGTTTTATTTGAGGACCTTACTGAGAACTATAGCCTGGGACAGACATAAGTTTCTGTGAAAAAAACAAAACAACAACAAAAGTAGTTGAACCTCAAAAAATTACTGCTAATCACAAAGAAGTGACTCAAAATTTCACTACCTTAGAAATACAAACAGATTACCCTTTCTGAACCAAATTGCTTGAGCTTTCAGAATCAGGGGGAAATTAACCACCTTGTCCTGCAGGATGTAAGTCACCATTCACACATAAAACACTTTGGAACATGGTTAGTTTAATAGACTCTAAATATTTAGTGCATATAAACTATAGTGGTCTTGGCAGCAAGATTTATAAATTTTCCTCAAAAGTTTTAAAGAGTTAACATGCTTCACTAAGAAGCTAAATTATTATCAAATAGGAAAATGATAGGGCCCACAAATTAGAAATTCGTCTTGCCACTAAACTGGTCCTTTTAAAGATTACAATATAATTTTCCCATTAAAGGCTCTTTGATATGCTTGAAAGAGGGTTTATGTGAAGTTTCCTTTATGCTTAGGATGGAGAACTCTACTCTTTGCAGTATAGTCTTTGTTACAGGGTTTTGAAATGTAAAAGCAATTGCCTAAGCAATGGTGATGTATGTTGTTTGCATATGAATTGCTGCACTTCAACTATTCCTATTTCATCAGCAAAGTACCAATTAGCAACCAGTGCTATTGTCCTGTCAATTAGCAAAGAAAAATTTCAGATGGTTACCTTTATAATAGTGCTCCAAATAGAGATCCAGAGTCCAAGTTTAAAGAAAAAAGAAAAAGAAAAAAATATATGTTCTGAAGCCCCCTTCTTAAACACCTGGCCTGTTATGTAGGAATATCAATGATAAATTATATAAGAAAAGCCAAATCCTATAATCTGTAATTTTTGTAGTTCTATAGAAAGCAATCTTGAAGTATGAGGGTTGTTAGGGAAATAATATGTTTAATCAAATGAGAGATGTACATTTTATTTAAAATGTTTAGGGATACATAATGCCTGCTAATTTATCCAGCTGTATAATAAATTGAGAATTAATACTTGTTTTTGTGAAAAAAATTACAGGTTAAAATCTCAGAACTGATTTCAGCCTGTCCAAGATGATACACTGACATACCACAGTACACTACATCCTTATAAAACACACGAAGATGAATAAATCCCTGTGAATAAAACTTGTCTAAAGTTCACAAGCTGCTCAGAATTGTGAGAATTGCAGTTGTTTACAGGCCAAAAATAACATACCAAGAAGTTATCCTGTTTCTTAGACATGACTAGTTGGATAAAAATTTTAGACAAATGTTAAAGAGTTACTTTACTATCATTTATTATGCTAATGATAACTATCAATGAAAAGTCAACTCATAATCCAACTAATGAAGTCTTTACAATCTTAAGCTAATAGGTCAGCATTTGGCTAGATCAAAGTTCTTGGAACACATCAGAATCACCTGGGGAGATTAAAAATACAAAGTTTCCATTCCTGATAATTATGAGTTAACTAGTGCTGAACTAATCCTCTTGGCAAAAACAATTAGAAAGTCTAAATAGAAAAAAAGATTGTTTGGAAATACATTAGTGTGAGAGCAGAAGTGTTGCAGGAAAATGGGACATAGCAGGATGGTTAAGTCCCAGGTCTCCTGCGAGGCCCTGGGATGCGGGGGTGGGTTTGGGGGGGAGCAGGGGGCACCAAGTCAGGGTCCTTGGCTTCACATGGGAAAGGTTGCAAAACAGAGCTGAAGTAGAGTGAAAGCAGATATTTATTCACGGAAATACACACTCCATAAACAGAGTGTGAGCTGCCTCAGAAGGCAAGAGGCCCCAGGGTGTGGAGGTGGTTAGTTTTTATCAGCTGGGTAATTTCATAGGCTAATGAGTAGGAGGATTATTCCAGCTACTTTGGAGAAGCAGCAGGGATTTCCAGGAATTGGGCCACCACCCACTTTTTGTCCTCAGAACTGTCATGGCGCCTGTGGGTGTGTCATTTAGCATATGCTAATGTATTACAGTGAGCATATAATGAGGCTCAAGGTCCACTGGAAGTCTAATCTTCTGCCATCTTGGGCCCAGTAGGTTCTAATAACCAGTTTTTATCTATCTTCAACAGCTATGTCATTCTTTTAAAGGTTGGGCCCTGACCCCTTCCCTCCTGCCTCAGTAGCAGATCAAAGTAGAAGGGAGCATAGGGGAGAATAACATTTAGGTCACATTTCCCATTCTTAGCGTTTCATTTTGCTCAGTTCTGCAAAATCTAGCCATGCAGGGAGATGTTGCTTTCCTAGTCAGTGTTATTACCCAGAGGAACTTGGGTCCACTCACCCACTGCACAGCAAAGCCAATATACTGACACCAGTTTGTGGTGAAGGAAAGTAAGGCTTTTATTTGCATGGCACCAAGGAAGGAGTATGGGCAGCTCATGCTCAAAAGACCCAAACTCCCTGATGGCTTTAAAGGCAACACCTGAGGATGGGGGGGGATGCAGGGTGCATGACTTCCTTCTGATTGGTTGATGGTGAGGTAACAGTGGTTTTTCAGGAATCTCAGTCATCGGCATTCTGGTTCCAGCCAGTCTGGGGTTTAGTGCTTGTGGTCAGCATGTAGTCACCATCCTCTACTGGAGTCGGAGGGTGGGTGAGGCTTAGTTCCTGAAGAACAACTCAAAGAGATCTGTCAGATGGCTATGTATACCCCTTGAGGAGGAACTAAGACTCTGTTTTCTCGCTGAACTATTGTCATTACTTTTCTTGTTTGACTGCTTTTCTTTGTTTCTGCATTCCCTCACTTCCCTAATTAGTAACTGCTCTTTGGAACTCAGGAAAGGTCTAGGACACTAAAGCCTCTTTCTACAAATAGACAATGGGGGACACTGAGGGGATTTCATACTTGGGAGGATCCCATAGGGTCCTGTTCGTTTTCACTATATCTAGTATTTATTTTAATGGATGACACTGGTATGATGGTATGAGTGTAAAGATTGCATTTTATCCCTCTTTGTACCCTTAGCAAGTATCTTGTTGCATGGGATATATTAAATACAAAGTTATGTATCTGTATCTATTTAGTTATACACACATATTGTGTGTGTGTGTGTGTTTTAAACTGAAGCAGCTAGGAACTCTAAGGATGACTTTTTTTTTAATTAAAACATGAATTTATATTTTTCTTTTACTTCCACAGAAACGGTATTCCTTGATAAAACTCAATCTTGAAGCATTGCCTAACATTATTAATATGCCATATTTTAAAAGACAGTATAGTGCAGAACAAGAAATGGAAATAAACAGCACCAATTTCACTTGAGTATTTCTTTGTTAACTTTAACTGTTATCAGTCAGGGAGGGAAAGGCTTCAATATACTTTATTTATTTATTTATTTTAGCACTTTTAAAATATTTATTTAATTTTATTTATTTATTTATTATTTTTGGTTGCATTGGGTCTTAATTGTGGCATGCTTCCCTGGTGGTCCAGTGGTAAATAATCCGCCTTCCAATGCAGGGGACTCAGGTTCGATCCCTGGTTGGAGAACTAAGATCCCACATGCCGCAGGGCAACTAAGCCCATGCACCACAACTAATGAGCCCGAGCCCCTCAACTAGAGAGAGAAAACCTGCACACCACAACTAGAGAGAAGCTGCATGCTGCAATGAAAGATCCCACATGCCTCAGTAAACTTAATTTAGGTAGGCAAACATATCATGTTGTTATCTGCCTGAGACGTAAGTAGGAAACAGACATTTAACTCAGCCAGAATACTCTGCTAGAAGCAAAGGCCCTTGGGAGGAATAGATTCACCATGTCTGGGATTGAGAGCCCCATAGTGTCCGATACCCTTGCAGACTGCTTTTGTTCAGTATCTCCTTCCTCTAGAAGAGAGGACTTTAATTTCACGTTTAGAACTTACTAAAGAGAAGCCATTGAAGAGCATATCCATGCACCTAATTAACACTGAGCATTCCATCTGACTTCCTAGCAGTTTCCCTGCCTGGTAGAAAAAAAAAAAACAGAAAAACTATGTCACAGTGACATGCTGCAGTTCTGCCTGATTTTTCCCACTCAGCAGGGAGTTCTACAGCTGCTCTGACTACTAACTTCACTTTGTTCACTCTCAGATCTGTAGAAATGTTAAGCATAATTGTCTTTTTGGTAATCTCTGCAGATTTCTTGGATGTAATAGTCAAGGATCAAAATTCTTCCCCATAAAACATAGATTATAAACCTCATTGGA
Source organism: Aethalodelphis obliquidens (assembly GCF_003676395.1). Lineage (NCBI taxonomy): Eukaryota > Metazoa > Chordata > Mammalia > Artiodactyla > Delphinidae > Aethalodelphis > Aethalodelphis obliquidens. The sequence goes on from NW_020838008.1 coordinate 3,833,977, forward strand.
AACAGAAAGAAACATGGATTAAAAATATACACAGTGCTTTTCTTAAGGTTTACTTGTTGAAGGAACAAAAGTTCTCTCTCTTAATTTTTTATAATTTCTATATATTCCTTAGTACATTTAAAAAATAATTTTCTTCCTAGGAGTCTTGTATAATCCTTAAATTGTGACCCATCTTAACATGATATCATGGGGACTTCCCTAGTGGTGCAGTGGTTAAGAATTCACCTGCCAATGCAGGGGACACAGGTTCGATCCCTGGTCTGGTAAGATCCCACATGCCGCAGAGCAACTAAGCCTGTGTGACACAACTACTGAACCTGCATTCTAGAGCTTGCAAGCCACAACTACTGAAGCCCATGTGCCACAACTACTGAAGCCTGCAGGCCTAGAGCCCGTGCTCTGCAACAAGAGAAGCCACTGCAATGAGAAGCCTGCACACCACAACAAAGAGTAGCCCCCGCTTGTCACAACTAGAGAAAGCCCGTGCACAGCAATGAAGACCTAACGCAGCCAAAAATAAATAAATTAATTAAAAAAAAACATGATATCATGGCGTAGTGTAATATAGGTTCATCTGTATATAACAGTGACTCAAAATAATACTGATTTCACAAGAGAGAGGATTTTTATTTCTTTTCTCTCAAAATCCATTCATGGATCATTTGAGGAAGGAAAATTAATCTGGAAAGCTGTCTGGAAACTTTCCATTGGTAACTTTTGATACAATGGAGCCAATACCAGCATAAAAGTTGTAAAATGAGTGTCTGTGGCTTGGAAGAAACTCCTGAAGATGGTGGTAAGGCATTCTTAAAAATGTCACCTCATTAATGTTCTTAATGGTACAGGTGGTAGAGTATAGCAATGCTGAGTGAAAGTGATTTTGAATAATCAGAGTGAATAGTGAAATTTTAAGAATTTCTCAGCTGACTTTTGCACATTTGTTTTTTTTTTGTTTGTTTGTTTGTTTTGCGGTTCGCAGGCCTCTCACTGTTGTGGCCTCTCCCGTTGCGGAGCACAGGCTCCAGACGCGCAGGCTCAGCGGCCATGGCTCACGGGCCCATACGCTCCGCGGCATGTGGGATCTTCCCGGACCGGGGCACGATCCCGTGTCCCCTGCATCGGGAGGCGGACTCTCAACCACTGCGCCACCAGGGAAGCCCTGCACATATTTTATTAATGTGGGCAAAGAGTGATATACAAAAAATAACTTTTTTTGGTCTAAATCTAAAAAATGTTAAATCAGTACAAAAATTTTTAAGTGTCAGATTAAAAAATACTGTTATAACAATTACCAGCATTTTTTATTTCTTAGTGGCACATAAAATGTCATCTTGCAATCAATTTAGCCTTTGATTCAATAAAAGGTAGCATATCTCCTGACCTTGGAGCTCATTTGCAATCACGATACAATCCCTGCTATCCTCCCCACCCCCATATCTGTACACTAACCCTCTCTGCCCTGCCTGGAAGGCTCCTTTGCCCTCTGCCTTCCTGTGTTCGACCAGTAGAAAAAATATTGAGAAAGTCTTAGAGTGGAAGGAGAAGAGAAGGGGAGATGGTTATTCCTGCACCTCCTTTTTACTTTGCTGCAGATCTGGCAAAGGCTGCATGTCTTTATGGACCTAAGGTTTCTAATCTTTCTTTCCTTCATACAGAGGGAAGATAAATAACTTTTGACAATAATCATTTCATATTTGTCTGAAACCAGCTCCTTCAGACTTCTTTTTATTTTTTTCTCTTCTACTTTATCCCCTCTCTTGGGAAATTTTGGATATTAATTAATCAAAAATTTTTATCATGTGTTCACTCTAAAAATATATAGTCTAGATAAATTGTCTTTAAGAAAAGAAAGAAAAATTACTAAACTAAATTTATTTTGCTTAAATTATGTGAGCTTATGGAAAAAAAACTCTGCAACTTAGAAAAGTAATTGAGTAATGGCCTTGCTCACAATGTTAAAGAGAAAAGATTATCTATAGTTCTACAAAATGAAGAAGAAAGCTTAAATATGATTTAAGGAGTCTTTAAAATTTAGCTTTATTAACACATAAGCTTGTAAATTGTCTTAAACTAAGTACATGTAATATTCCTGTCAAGCGAATAACACAAGTTAAGTAATAGACATGTCATTTTCCACGTTTTACTATGTAAATTAATACCAACAAAATATTCCACTTTATACAAGATTATGTCTAAACATCTCATGATTTAAACTTTGAAAAATTTCCAACATTTGTTTTTGAGTCAAAGAAGCTAGCATTGTTCCCACAATAGTTTAAAATTTCAAATTATTAAATGGTTCATAAAGAAATTAGTTTGTGATATCTCTTAAAATGTTAAATCCCATAAATTCTAATAATGCTAGGAATAATAAGGGATTAATGTGTTGACTTTAATTACAATTTCCAAATTCTTAATTAAATTTAAACCCTTAGACTAATATTAAATTGTGTTAATAAATAATCTTTGGTTTCTCTGGTAATTTAAGAGCAAGAAAAAAATAGAAGCTTTGGTCATTAAACATAATATACTCTATTTTTACCATATAGAATGTGAAAACGCTTTTGCAAAATGTTATATATCTATCACCTTTTTTTTTTTGCTACAATAGGATATTTGAAAGTTATAAGAAATATCTGCTCATAAAGATGAAGAGTTTATGGATTTGTCATTTAGTTTTCACTGTGTCTATATCTGTAGGAAACAAAAGTTGATTACTTTGGTTAAGATGAAAATTAATATAAATGATTGAGGTTACACCAAGTATAATAATAAGAATAATATGAGTATGGACTTTCCTGGAATGACCCAGTTAACACAAATTTTTTTCCATCTCCTTATAAAGAGAGATTAAAATGATTAACAAAAGAAATTAAGCTTTGGCATTCTCTAAATTTTAATAAACTCAAAATTGTGAGAATTGTTTTCCAAACATAGTTCAATTGTCATAATTTGTATGCATAAGTAGCCTTCTCATGTGAAAAGAAAAATATTCACGTTGAAATCCAAAGACTAGGTACTATTTACCAATTAATTCTTGTTTCCAGATTTTATTCTACTTGTTACTCAGGTATAAAAAGTGACAGTTGGTGATATATCAGTTTATGATATATGCTATATGATTTCATTGATTTTAATTTGATTCAAAAGCCTTAGAGATTTTTCAGTGTTCTTTGTTTATGTTTTTATTCAAGAATAATCAAGGACTACATTCTTATAAATTAATTGAATGGCATTCCTAAAATAAGGATTCTACCTTCTGTTTTATAAAATTTAAAGATTCTTTTGATGGTGGACACAACACACTGACACTCAAGATAGATGAAAGGCTGAACAAGAGAAGGCTGTCCCTTAGGGCCACACAGGCAGTCAACCTGGGAATAAGGTAACAGCAACCTGGAAATGAGGGGACAACTTATATATGGCAAGTAGGGTGACATTAGTTAGATTTCATGGGCACCATATGGATTGACTGATTTAAATAATTTAAAGGGCTCTGGGGCACAGGGGCTGTCCTAGTTTTCTGGTACCTGATCCAAGCAGGGTATATGGTGGCCTGTAGTATGAGAACCCAGTAAGGTGAGTAATCGGGGGTATGAAATTAATCAGTTGCTCAGAAAGAGAAACTGAGCCAGGGCCTCAAAACGGGGCCATAAGAGTATTAAACAAACAAACTATATTATGCCCTCTTCCAATGTGATCAAGTCAGCCGACATAATTCATTGGCCCAAACTGTTCAGTTTTCCCCATAACAGAGAAATTTGGCTGTAATCTTAAATCGGTATCTGTTAGGCATTTTCACTCAAAATTCTTGAGGCTGTCTCTCTGGTACATGTCCCATCTGCCAACCTCATAATTCTGGCAAAAATCTATAAAAGTGGCACATGGGTGTTTGAACACTGGCAAATGAGGATTTTATACAATTGTATCATTCAAATGAACATGAACACATTCTTACTGTTTTTCTATTTTTGCTCAATCAAAAGACAGCTATCTCAGTGTAACTTAAAACCTCAAACCTTTAAGACTGTTTCCAACGTGGGTTATCAAACTTAAATATCCGATACCAAAGGCACTCACTTTATATTTTTACATTTTAAAAAAGGCTTCACAAGACACCAAGAATGTAGTTCTCCCTGAATTTCTCAGGGTTCCCGCAGGTTTCTGGCCTGAGCAATGGAAAGAGACATGCTAAAAATAGAGACTGTCTCCTTTTGTCCTCTGGAAACATTTGCTCTTTCACATTTTAAGTGTGTTATAAACAGAGGTATGCTTTATATTTCACAGTGGGATGAATCCCAGGGCCATTATTTTTATATTCACATTAGAAATGGTTGTAAACTAGGGACCTTCCTCTTCTTGCCTCAGAGAAGATTTGTTTTCATTAGGGAGAAAAGGTTTCTCTCTCAAGTGGGGAGGAGTGTAACTATATATCATCAGTCCCCGTAAAAACTCATAATTTCAGATTCCTCTCCTGTAGTACAAGAAAACCACTTTTTGTACATGTGTGGATAACCATTTGCCTGTCTCATCACATCCTTCTGAGAGTGGGGTATGGCAAACTGATGTGGTTATTGCCGTAATTAATAATAGTCTCATTTTTATCTGGAGCTCTCATGTTTGCTTTCAGAATAATATAAATAACTATAGGTATTAATGTTTTATCCAATGCTGCTCATCATCTACAAACACCTTTGGTCTTATCATCCATAATCAACAATGAAAACTGAGAGAACAAAAGATACTTAAAAGCTTTTACATTTGGGCTTCCCTGGTGGTGCAGTGGTTGAGAGTCCGCCTGCCGAGGCAGGGGACACGGGTGTCCAGGAAGATCACACATGCCGCGGAGCGGCTGGGCCCGTGAGCCATGGTTATCTAATGTATTATTATAAAGTTTTAAGGCACTGTAACCAAATTTATTACTAACAAGTACAGAAGGGTAAAGTATGGACTCCTTGTGTGACCTTTAGCCAAGAACTGGAAATAACTCTGATTTAAGACTCCTTTTTAATCATGTTGGAAGGAGCCTCAGCAGATTCTGTTAAGACAAACACTGCCCTGAAAACCTGAGGAACTGAGCTGAGGTTCATGTCTCTAGTTAAAAGGAATTGACCCTTGGGTTCATGTCTCTTAGTTTAGTAAGACTTTACGTTTGCATTTCCAGGACTTCAATGCTGACAAGACATCCCAGTAATAAAGATTCTCAAGAATCTTGAATCAAGTAGCATAATGTTAAATATTCTAGGACCAGCGCCTTCCAAATGTCAGGAGCCACTGATTACCACACCTTAAAAAACAAACAAGAAAACTCATTCTCCTTTTTCTTCCCTAATTCCTTTCCCCCTTTCTATTAATTTCAAATTCCATTTATTGTGAGTTGTTTTCATGTTGCAGCATTCAAATAGACAAGAAGGTTTGAGTTAATGGCCTTTGATTAGTTTCACTTCCATATTTGCAAATTCACTTTCAAACTAAAAGTCTCTTCCACACTGTTCTGGGGATCAAATAAGTGTGTTAGGAAGTAATACTTTATTTTTTTGGTCCTCCACATATTTCTAATGCATTTATTGCACGGGAACTCTACTTTTTATATTAGCACTGTAAGGATTGTATTAGATGTATTGCAAGGGAGCTCTTCTCCATTTCTTCATGCAGACTATATGTATTTTGAACAGGAGCTATGAAAATAACCAGAAAATTATGATCTTTAAAGAATTTTAGTTTTCTCATTAAAGGTTAGTGTTAATTTGAAAACACTAAAGTTAGTGTTAGTGAAAACACTAACATTAAAGGTTAGTGTTAATTTGTACAAGTTTAATCTTTACTGCAGGGTGATTTACCAGGGGCATTATACTGATTAATATCTGTACCATTTACAGCAGAGACAGTTTTTAAAAAAGCAATACTCCCTGAAGAAAAGAACTCTGTGCAAATGCATGAAACCCCAAAGAGATCCATGTACAAGCTGTGTTATAGCAGATTATTTTCTTTCACTTTCATCAGTGCAAAACTAGGAAAAGCTGACAGAAAATGATCAATTCTTCCAGTTTGCGTATTTGTTGGTTTATTTGTTTTAGAGTTAGAACATAAATGTAATGCTGTTATTCTCAATTAATTTCTTAATAGAGGATCAGAGTTAATTAATAGTATAACTAATTAAGACATCTAATTATGTTAATCGGTGGGGTCATAACCTGATTTAGCCTATTAATAACACAGTTATATCTCCATGTTGATAATGGAGCATCTATCATTTTCAAACCTCTCTTGACCCACACTCTGACATTCTTTGTTGGATTTTGCTCTCCTTTTAAATGATAATTCCACATGGATGTATATTTTTAGATTGTGAATAAGTTCATCATTTCTTTTACTATTTTCAGAAATTTTTATTTTTTTGTATTATGAAAATCTAAAATAGTATGAACATGGTCAATCTGATTTGTTGATTATTACTTGAGTAGACCTATACAATGTATACCAATTTTATTAAAAATAAATGTAAGTAGAATAATCAATAATGTTTGTTACTTTATTATTCAAACAGTTTTTATTAGATTCTTGTTGTATATTAGACACAAAGAGTATTTAAAAATGAATAGCGAATAGCATTTAGTTCCTGCCTGTTATCTTGTTCACCGCAATGTCCAATGAAATTATGAAATGGGAAAATGGATCAAGGATCAAACTTTGTTTACAAAATTTTACCTATGGGGAATATTGCTATATCTCAGCTACTTGTAGCAAACAAATTATATTTTGGATACTTTCCTTGGAATCTCTGAGTAATATTAATTTGGTTGAGAACTGACCTGGAACCTTCTTTGTAGAGTTATAAATATTTCATTGTTTTGCAGGATGGACCCAACCTCCAAACTTCATTCATATGTTGAACCTGAAGACAGTTTACACACCAAGAGAATCTGATAGAACGTCCTCACATGAGGGACTCCTGGTGAAATCAGTTTGTGGAAACAGGTAGGAGGTGGCTTGGGCAAAGCAGAGGAAGTGGGTTTATAGTTGTTAAGGTGTGTAACTAGGGGAAAGTTCTCACAACCAGGCAGGAGACATGAGATTTAAAATTCCCACCTGCTCCAAAGGAGGAAGTATGTGCAGGCTCTTTTATAAGCCTGTCCAGAGTGGGGCCAAAGGGGGGAAAAAACATTGAGGGTTAAAAAGAAGTCAATGGTCAAACATCAAAAATGTGGTGATCTGTAAAATATATGTGATATGTCATCTTTAGGCTAAATAATTATTAGCCTATTTTCAAAAAGTAGCATAGCATCTCAAAAAGAACATAAGCTTTGGAATAATACAGAACTAGGATTTAAATTATTCTCTGCTTTATGGAATCATGTGATTTTGACTAAGTCATTTTATACCTGTTCGATTCAGAAGTGTTTTTTTTTTTCCTTCTTCTATGAAATGGAGTTAATGCTTAACCTACATTGTGACCTTAACCCTCGTGGTGAGGGTAAGACAATATACATCAAGTTTTTGACAAATATCTTACTTTGTATTTTCTTCTTTTGAAATAATACTAGTAATTATTATTCTTGATATTTATTTCCAAAGAAAATCCTTTGTAGGAATTCATTGTAGCTAAGTATTCCATGAGTTATGCTATGTGGGCTTCCAGCTCTGTAAGTCAATGGAACTTCCTGAATTAAACAGATCTCAGTCTTGGTAGATGGTACAGGAGCTTATCACTGTCTCATAAAATATGGCTAGGTAAGATTAAGAAGAAAGGCTGTGAAATGCAAGGGCTGCAGGAGAAAATGTTAATATCAGTTCTTAGACCCTAGAACCTCCGTGAATAGGTTTTGAAAATAACCAAGAAATATTAGATCTTAGATGTTGCAAGATCAACTCTTTTTAATTTTTAGTATAGGAATATATCTGAAGTAAAGAGTTTTAATATATGACTTTTAAATAAAATTTAAAGACATATTTAATATTCATTTTTGGTAAAAATATATTATTTATCATTATATAAACTTAAACATTTATTAAATTTTAATTCCTTCTAAGTTAGAAAAATATTATAGACCAGACACAATTGTCTTTGTGAGGAAATGAAGTGAAATGGTTCTAGGAAAAGAGGATTTTTCATTCCAAAATTTATTGAAATATTTTTCTCTACATATATTGTTTTAAAGGTTATTCTTACAGTTATTTCAAATACCTCTTTCTATTATCTGTCATAGACTAGGATATAAATAGTATGTAACAGACTAGCATAGGTAAAAGTACAAATATTTAATATCAGGGAGACCAAAGTTCAAAACATATATTTCAGCACATATTTAGGAAACATCTTATATTCAGATAATTTCATGTATAAAATTATTTACCATGGAAAATTAGGGGTATAGAGTGAATAGCTTTCTTCCTTTTTAATTATTTACAACCGGAATATTGTGTAAGCACTTCTTGAAAATGTTAAAGTTAATAAAGGCTTTTAAAAAATTTTAACGACTTCTTTCCATTTTATATTAAAAAATCGACTTCAGTATGTCGAAGATATATATTACTGAGTCAAATATGCATGTAAATTACTTAAAATTGGCCAGCTAGTAAGTGTAAAGTAATTAATGATTGCTAATGTTTGAGTTATAAAGACTTTTTAAATAATCGGCATGGTTGCAGTATAATTAACTGAAATTACTTCAATAAAACCAGTAATTGGTTTTGAAATAAGAGCAGTATATTTAAAAATCTACATGGTATTCAATGTATGTACTATTATTATGTTAGAATCAAGACCTTCCTGAAAAGGGTCTCGATAGGGGAGAAATAATGAAAAAATGTTTCTATGTGACAAATAAAATACTATTAATGGTTTACATGTAAGGACAATTAGATTTTCTTTCAGGATGGGAAACTCTTATTTTTAACTGATAATTGTACATTTACTTTTTGAGAAACTAAAATACCAAAGAGAAATATAAATACTTTTTTTGTGTGATTTAGCACATGCGAGTGTCCAATTACCTATATTTACTCAGGCTTTGATAATCTAACACTCCTCACCTGTGTTCAACATAGACCAGCATCTAAGCCTCTTTCCATGCCAGCCTTTTGTACCTAAATGTCAGCCAGGCTTAGGGTCAGGAACATAGTGAGGGCCTAGTAGCCAAGAATACAGTTCTTAATGCACGAAGAAGACAGCTAATCTGATCACCCAAGGATACCTCATCCCAGCCCATGCACACACAATATATAACACAAATTACTTTATAGAATTACTTTAGGTGGGGAAACATTTCTGGAAGAATTTTACTTCAACTTATTAGACTTAATTGTCTATAGAAGTAGGGAGCTCAAATGGGGCTACTGATGACTTTTGCTTTCTGCTTTATATTCATTTTATGTTAAAATTGCAGTTAGACATTATAATAATACAATAGTATATATTATTTCCATCATTCAAAAACAAAGAAGAATAGAAATATATTTTTTAAAGGTAAGAATAATTCCAATAAAATTTTATATGGGATGCCAATAGTGTCTCAAATAGAACTTCTGCACCATGTACATTGAAGTTACTGAGTTTCTCTGATATGATGACAAGGCTAACTACAAAAGACTGTGAAAAACCCTGTTCTTGAAAAACTCACAGTATAAATAATAGGATGTACATATATGATACTTTTTTATGCCTCCAAGTAATGAGAGATTGAATATTCAAGTTAGAGTTTAAAGAAATATGGAGAGTAATTAAAATATACGAGGACAGGATAAGAATATGATAAAAGAATACATCCTGTGAATACAGACCACATGAGATGGTAGAATGATTCAAACCTATAAAGTAGTTATTATGTCAAAATGAACTAGAGGAGTAAAATGCACCTAGGAAACAGTAGAATAAGAGAAAGCAATAACAACTCAAGTTTATTGTATTTAAAAAAAAATAGAATTGAAGGTATTTGTAAACATGGTTGTCTTCTTTGGTCATAGGAAAAAAATTGCATCTGTGGCTTTGCATGTATGTATTTGTACTTGCTAAACATGTATCTATATATCTTTCACAATAGAATGTTTATCATAATCAAATAGGATAGTAAATATACAAATATATTAATGTGATAACAGCTACAAATTCTGTATTTGTGAACACAGCATGAAGGTGTCTAATCCTGATTTATAGTCTCTAATATTATGGTAAGATTCTGAAGTATAAAAGTATACTTTAGCATACTAGGTTATAAAAGAATGAAGGATAAAAGGGCAAAGTGTTAAAAGAAGCATGGCTAATAAAATTACTCCATCAGGTAATCATTTATAGAAAATAAAAGTAACATGTGTCTCTATAAGGAACTCACAGAAAAAATTTCTAGCCTGGCCATTTTTGAGTTTAAGACATTGAGGAGAAAATTGTGATGTTTGAAAAAGTTGAAAGAATTTACTCAGCTTTGTAGGACAGACAAATGGAATCTGTCACCTGGTTAAGCCTCAAATAAGTATTTTTACTAGAATCTATCATTAAGATGAGAATATTGAAAAAAAATCCCATTTGCTATTAGCTGAAGATATGTTTTACATTCATATATCCATTGTTAAAGATATATAGCTTAGAGAATGCATAGAGCACATGTAGCTGCTCAGCGAGCAAAAGTAAACCATTTGGAAATTAAAATATGCACATTATTTAGCAAATAAATATGTAGAGAGTATCAAGTATGATTTTCCCGCTAAAACTTTAATAGGTTTTTTTTATGAACGCATTGGCTTTTTAATATCTGCATTCTGATGACAATAGCAATTTATCATGCCTGTGCCAGTTCTCTTTAGTAAAATACACGTTTACTGATTCTATTAATGTTTAATTATTACAAAATTTATATCTTACATCTTAATAACTAATTAGATCACTCTTTCAACAGTATTTTCTAAGAACCTACTATATACAGGTACACTACTATAAACACAGCAGTGAATGAAATATAGGTGGTCCTTCCTCCCATTGTCTTCCTGTTTAACTAAAACAAAACGCAGTAGCCTCTAGTTGCATTTCAAGCACCATGCAATTTTATGTCATTCACAGTTTTTAAGTTAGAATTTCACCATTCACACAAATATTTGACATTGCAGAACATATAAAAATTGGAAATGATCATAAAATGTTCAAAAATATTGGATGGTGATAACATAACTAGGATGCCTCTGAGATATTCTTACCAAAAGTTGTTGATTTCTGGGATTTATAGAAAATGTTGTTCTGTCATTGAATACAACTTCCATCAAGCTAAACTTAACTGACAAGACAACTTTATATTTTTCCTAAACAGTAGGCAAAAGAGAGCAAGCATTTATTATCCTTTTTTTCATGGTGAGATGGTGTAAAAGAATACTGAGAGTTTGTTAGAAGTGATAGCTGTGAGAAAGAGGAAATATTATGTTGAGCAGAGTTTAATGAAAATAGTAATTAAAATTCATTGAGCATTACTGAGTGCCAAGAAATACTCTAAAAAACTTTACATCTCCATGAGTTGGGTATTATTAACATCCCATTTTTCAGATATGGACACTGAAGCACAGAGAAATGAACTTGTCCAAAATGACACAGAAGTCAAGTCAGAGCCAGGATTTAAGCATCAGCAGTCTGGCCATCAAGTTTTTCTTTTTATACAATCTTATAATGACACTCAGATTGGAACCTGCTTCTCAGATCGCAGAAGAGGGGCCAGAGAGAACATTCCCAGTATATTGCCTTGCAGGCAAACAGTCCATAAATAGTGAATCATGCATCATACAAAGATTAGATTATCGGACCTCTAAAATTCCTTCCAATTTCAGCGTTAGATGATTCTATGAATATTAAATTAATGAATTTCACTAGACTGCTCAGCCTAGAGCCAAGATACATTGAAAAGTTGCTGTATGGAAAGAGGCCAGTAAGTGCCTGCTTTATAGATAGCAAAACATGTTTGAGAGGGTCCATTTCCAGCAGAAAAGCCCAAGGGCTCAGAACCGCACCAACAGTCACATAGATTTCAGTGGAACCCGTGTAACAAAAGAGTACCTTCTGCTGCTCCATTTCTGTTCTCTGAATTGTTTTTCTGGCCCGCTACCCTAGTGAGTGGCCATGGCAACTTTTCTCTTCACTTCAGCTGATTAGTTTAATATCTGTCGCAAGCTCTAGGAGATAAAATTACTGAAATTTCTAAACTTTGAATTTGACAGGATCTGCTTATTCCAGAGGAACTGTTTGTGTGACGTTGTGACCCATTGCTAACTCTAGGATAGGGAATAATTTTATAACTTTATCCTAGAAACCCATATTTAGATACTAGGATGACATATAAATATGATTGTGCAAATAGTGAAGTCATTTTATTTGAGTGTGTTTATATAAATATCTGCTGAAAAATGTAGATATTATAGACATTCTGGTCTTTGTATCTTTTCTCATGATAGGCCCTCTCTGATGTGAAATATTTGGGTGCTGATTTTATTTTTAAAAAATAGGTGATAAGAATAGTATAGATAGTAAATATACATTTGTTGAAAATATGAACAGAAGAATGAATGAATGCCACCTCTTTGTTATCAAAAATCTCTCTAGTGACCATCTCAGAGTTAGATGATATCTTATGAAATTTGATGAACAGGAATTAGAAGGATTACTTTAAAGTAGGTGCTTTTATTAAAGGGTAACACATCAGTTGAATTAGCTTTATTCTAATGATTCTAGCAATTAAACTTAAATATTCCTCCCATCAAAATTCTCATGGCATGGTTCAAAAGGTATCTCTGACCTTCACACTCAAACCAGAGAATCTGCAAAGAACAGCCTGTCCTGGGCAAACGTAAGAATCTACTATAATTGGAGTTTTCAGAAAGAGTCATGACATTTCAAGCTCTATGTATTTTCATCTGCTGCCTCCTCTCTGCATAGGTCATTCACTCTCTTCTTTACCTGGGTCACTCTTGTTTGTCGTTCTGAAATGGCCACAAAAATCATCTCCTATAGGAAACTTTTCCTGAAATACCAGCATGGATTATGTGCCCTTTTCTCCTACTGCCAATGAAAGCTTATATGTTCATCTATCCTAAATCTTAGCATATTTGATTGTAATAATTTGTTTATTTGCCCACCTGCCCAACTTAACTCTGTTGCCTCTAAGGCAGAGACCAATTTTTTTTTTGTCTTTGAAGGTTTAAAAAATGTATCTAATAACTATATAATTATTTGTTCTTTGATGCTATAGTTTCAGTCCTTCCCTTAAGTCTCTTTCTATTCAAGTTGTAGGCTATGTTTTCTCAGTGTAAAATATAAAGTAAAGTGAAATTATGAAGTTGAGAAGGATATACCAAAGGACCTTTCTAATTAAAATGACTTTGGAAGCATAGGCATTTCTTTGGCTATTTATTATTCACCTTCTGAAATTCTCTTTAGCTGATTTTTTTTGGGGGGGGGGGGTACGCGGGCCTCCCACTGCTGCCTCCCCTCCCGCTGCGGAGCACAGGCTCCGGATGCGCAGGCCCAGCGGCCATGGCTCACGGACCCAGCCGCTCCCCGGCATGTGGGATCCTCCCAGCCGGGGCAGTGTCCCCTGCATCGGCAGGCCGACTCTCAACCACTGCGCCACCAGGGAAGCCCCTGATTTTTAATTTAAAATAATTCACTTAGTATTTCACTGCACAAGATAATTGATAGTTGCCCCAGTCTAAATATATAACCCATATTTTTATTCTTCTTGATGAAAAATGTCAGTGTGGTTGTGTTTGGTAATGATTAAGTATTTATATTTTATTCTCTCTCCAAAATTATAGAGCCAGTACTTTTTAGCTACCTCCTTAAAACTCCATGTTTTGTTGTTGTGTTTTAATTGCAAAGCTCCAGATTTTGGTATCTCAATTCAATATCTTGAACAACTAGTCTATATAGTTTAGCCAAGTTTAATCTACTGTTTTACCTAATGTAGAAACAGCCTCCTTATGACTGTATGCTCCAGAATTCAGCAGAGGTGAGCCCCTACTCTTGTTAGAGCATGTTATAATCCTTAATGATGTGAAACTGGTCCATGACTCAATAAATTCCTTTTTATTTATAAATCAATATCTGAAAAATCTTTCAGAAATAATGGATGTATACCAATAATATGATAATATTTGCTGGTGACTTCATCTTAGTGTCACATTCCTTGGATTACCTTCAAAAACTACTGCAACTGTTAGTAGGTACGGTACCATAAAAAAAAAAAAACCTACAGGTCTTCCGTTTTAGCAGGCACTGATCGTCATTCAATTGGGCTGATAAAAAAAAATGTCAGATTGTACATTTGTTTTCCCCTCAAAACTCACTGTAGAACATGCCTTTGTTTTCTGTACCGCATTGTCTCTGCCCATTTTGTTTTCAATCTCAGTTGCGGTGGAAAATTTCATGCAAGTAAGATTCATCTTGGGCTGCTGTTGTCCAAATTTAAGCACATTGCCTCTTCCAACAATCTACCATTGCAAAAACTGGCTTGATATGACCATAAGAGCAGCCCAGAAATGCAAGGATGATGCCCCTGGGAGGTAGTCCTCAAACAATGGGTAGCAGAGGCTTTGGGTTAAGAACTTCAACTTCTCTTTTGTTAAATGGACCATTCTGAAAGGTGTTGTGACTTTTCAAGTGTCCAGAGGGAATTTGGAGTCAAAGCCTACAACAGTGACCCTGATAATGTACCCTTCTCAGGGCTTTTTTTCCTTCCTCCTTTCACATGTCCTGTTTTCTCACAACTGCACCTGAGTCCTTGTTTCAGGGTCCATTAAAAGGGAATCCAAACTAAGATACTCACTCTAGTTGTGCAATACTAAGTGGCAGTTATTAAATGGCAATACTAAGAATCATTCGGAGGTTACATCTCTTAAAATCTTTGCAAACAAATTGATGTCATCCCCGCTATGTAACTCACAATTTGGTTCACTCAACTTGCATGCATATTGGAACAGAACTAAAGAACTGTTCATTTAGAACAGTCTTGGCACTCCCTGAAAAATTAGAAGCCAAACACTTAAATTCTTCAAACAAAATATCAGTGATAACACCTGCACCTAAAACACGTGAATCTGTTTTCAATCAATTAATAAGGAATCTCTACTTCAGGCCATTAACAAATGTCAATTTCAAAAGATTTTGTCATAACTTGGCCCTAAAAAGTTCATTAAGGCAGTTGATATAAGGAATATAATCATTTACAATCCTAAGTATCTAAATTTTATATTGGCAGATTCACTGTGTACCCTGAATTCATTCTCCATTTACCCTGGAAATGGAGAATCAGAAAGTACATGTTTCAAATACAGTTTTGTACAAGTTAGAAATAGCTTTCATAAACCATGTTGACATGACTGGATTTATCTTTGAGAGTCATCGAAAAATTAGAAAATAAATGGCACAGTCTTAATTTTTTATAAAACTGCTATGAAAGATATTATCTTTCATATTATCCACTAGTCCTTATATGAACTTCTACAAGATGAATTAGCCAGGGCTTCCCTGGTGGTGCAGTGGTTGGGAGTCTGCCTGCCAATGCAGGGGACACAGGTTCGTGCCCTGGTCCTGGAAGATCCCACATGCCACAGAGCAACTAAGCCCGTGTGCCACAACTACTGAGCCTGCGCTCTGGAGCCCACGAGCCACAACTACTGAACCCGTGTGCCTAGAGCCCATGCTCCGCAGCAAGAGATGCCACCGTGATGAGAAGCCCACACACCGCAACAAAGAGTTACCCCTGCTCGCTGCAACTAGAGAAAACCCACACGCAGCAATGAAGACCCAATGCAGCCAAAAATAAATAAATAAATTTACTTTAAAAAAAGATGAATTAGCTAAGAAGTTAGTATGAATAAATTTTGACAAACTATCTTCATAAACTGATAAGCAACTTTTCATTCATGAATGAAATTTTAGTTTACTTTTTTTTTTCTTTCTGTATTTCCTGCCAGGTAACCCAGAAGTAAATGTTCTTAGTGGTAATTTTACTTTAGATTAAATGTTTGGTTTAAAAGTATTCTATTCGTAATACAGAACTATTTTCTTTGGTTTCATTTTTAATGATGCTTTTTAAATGTCACATTAAACAATTACTGCAATAATAGGTAGTCAGGATAAGAACAACATGTTCAATTTTATTCCTCCATTGCATTAGCAATACATAAGATTTGAAGAGTAAGTCTTTGTTTTTTTCCTCATCTTTATATTTAGAAAACATGATTTTCTAAGGATATAATAAATTGGAACCTCCCTAGTTGGAATTCCACTTCAAAAATAAAAATCAAGTGTATTCCCTCCCTTCACCCTGTTTTGCACATTATTGTAATAAAATGGGGGTATTGGGAGTGATTTCAAGTCTAGATTTTAGATAGTGTTTTAAAAGTCCTTCACTGCGACTTCCCTGGTGGTGCATTAGTTGGGAATCTGCCTGCCAATGCGGGTTTGATCCCTGGTCCTGGAGCATCCCACATTCTGCGGAGCAACTAAGCCTGTGTGCCGCAGCTACTGAGCCTGTGCTCTAGAACCCGTGAGCCACAACTACTGAGCTTGTGTGCCGCACCTACTGAGCCCACATGCCACAACTGCTGAGCCCCCATGCTGCAACTACTGAGCCCACGCACCTAGAGCCCATGCTCCACAACAAGAGAAACCACTGCAAGGAGAAGCCCGTGAACCACAACAAAGTGCGGGCCCCACTCATTACAACTAGAGAAAGCCCGTGCGCAGCAATGAAGACCAAGCACAGCCAAAAATAAATAAATAAAATAAATAAATGTAAAAGTCCATCACTTAAATCAATTTCTAAAATGGTCTACTACTACGATATTTTTCTGCTAACCATTTATTAATTTCTCTTATTCATCTTCTGTTTTATTAGATTTGTAGGGAGAATATAAAATCTAAAGCAACATGATCTGTCATACTCCCTTTCATCTACTGACCCTATGTTTAGTTTCCTATCATGCTTAGAGAATACAAAATGACTGCCCTAGTGATAGAATCCTTGCTAACGATATTGAATATTACTTTTGATGTGCATGTGGGAGGAAGCTTTGTAACTTTAAATGAAAACATCAATCCTATGTTAGCAAGATTGAAGAGCAAAAAGCTCTAATAAAGAAATAGCACTATCCAACTTCCCTGGTGGTGCCGCGATTAAGAATCTGTCTGCCAATGAAAGGGACGCTGGTTTGAGCCCTGGTCCGGGAAGATCCCACATGCTGCGGAGCAACTAAACCCATGCGCCTCAACTACTGAGCCTGCACTCTAGAGCCTGCAAGCCACAACTACTGAGCCAATGTGCCACAACTACTGAAGCCTACATGCCTAGAGCCCGTGCTCCGCAATGGGAGAAGCCGCCCATGCACTGCAATGAGGAGTGGCCCCCACTTGCCACAACTGGAGAAAGCCCACGTGCAGCAACAAAGACCCAACACAGCGAAAAATAAATAAGAGTTGAAAAAAAAAAAGATACAGCAGTATCTTCGTGAATCTTCAGAATATGATTTCCAGGCAGGAAATGCCTGGAAAAAAAAGTGATGTATTTTTACTTTTAACCTGCATGTAGTCTTGTTGCTGTAATGGATATAACATATGGGCCTTTGGACCTCCATTTTCTACACACAAGAAAAAATTTTACTGCTGATTTAATCATACAAAAATGTATGTTATTAGCTCAGTTTTCTTTTTTTTTTTTTAATGGGAGTTTGGTAAATTGAAAGAAGATTTACTGGAGGAAGATAAAAACTATTTTAAATAAATGTTTCTCACACTGCATGAGTCAGGAAGTAAAACAAGACTACAATAATAGCTTAAAAGAGTGTTTAACTTGTTTGCCTTAGCTATTCCTTAGAAATTCCATTTCTCCTCAGAATCTTGGAGTCATTACACAATTCTTCATCTGCTACAGACCGTCTGATAGATTTCTCATCTCATTCTCTAATCTGCAGGAGGTATATTCATATCAGTTGTAGAAGTGAAAGTTAAAACTGTGCTAACTATTGTCACAATTTAGACCTGAGTAAGATCACTGCTGTTACCCATACTGCTATGGAATGTTTTTAGAGCAATTTCTAAGACTTCTAACACTGCCACCATGTTGTCCCCAGGCATTACAGAGAAATAGTTTGTATTGTTCTTACTAACTCTTATTTCATCCCTCTTACTGTGCTTCTAAATCAGTCCATAAGGATGAGGTTTAAGGGAAATTGGAATCACACTTTGCTTCTGGCACATTGTTGTTGAACCAAAATCTGTACACCATTCCCCCTCCCCACTTAAGTCCCTTTAGAATGCTTTTCTATTAATTGTGAAAATAAAATTACTTGTTAAATGTAAAAATTAAGTCCACTGTGCTTGGTCTTCTAATCATCTAGATAGATCCAAAATTTTGCTTTACTCAGAGTGGACAGAATTTAGGCTTAAAATGAGACCTCTTTTTCATCTTTAATATCTTGTGTCATAAAAGATTGAAATTTAAGCTCATTCATAAAACTGAATAGAAATTCCAGTAGAAAGAAGTAAGAACTGTAAGATCTTTACAGTCCTTGTTCTGTGCTCTCACCTTCTTACTCAGATTCTCCACAGCTGTTTTTCTACAAAGTTTTCTTTATGAAATTGTGAATTCATAAAGAATTCATAAAGGAACTGACCATATCTTACTCATCACTGAATTCCCAAAAGCCTAGGACAGTGCTTGATCCATGGTCTCTACAAGAAATATGAGTTGAATACATTTATGGCAATATTGTAATAGGGCCTCTGCTTGAACTTAAAATTATCTGTAACAGGATTTCTCAACCATGTCACAATTGACATTGGGGCTAGGTGATTTTTTGTTGTGAGGGGATACTCTGTGCATTGCAGGATATATAGCAGCACTCCTGATTTCTACCTAATTGCTAAGTGCCTCCTAGGAGACAAAACCATCCTTAGTTGAGGAGCACTGATCTATAGATATATTTGCATCAACATCTCTATTTATCTACCATGTGTATGTATAGTCCATTTACACAGCCAAAATTCACAGCTGTTATGACTTTTACTATTGTTGGTATTATCTTTCAGTCTTCATAATAAATTTATCCTCTTTCAATAATTTTTTTTCATTTCCTTGGAGATTTTGAAGAAAACAAGTAGGATAGCACTCCTGTGTGACAATGCATTTCATAAATTACTGTATTTCAGAAAGAACTCATTAGACGTCTCTTTGGAATAACAAAATTAGAATTAGCCTCTTATTAAACACAATAACAAAAAACCCAATATTATCATTATAAAATAGTAATGTAAACAAGAGAGAATATTACATAGGGGATTAGTGTACTCAATAATCAGATTATGTCCCTGCAAATCTTTAAAATATTTACTTTATATTGGAATCTGCCTCTGTCCATCTCTAAATGAAGACTCTTTATTGTAGTTAATAACAATAAAATCTTCCTTAATATCTATAATTTTTAAAGGGAATGATTTTCTATTTTGGGCAGTCTCAAGTTTAAATCAGCATATAGTGAGGTAAAAACACCCATGGCTTGAGAACTTGGATTATAGTTCTTGCTCTTTCACTAGTTTTTCATTTAGAAAATTATGCATCTTCCTTGGGTATCAGTTCTATTGTAAATAGCATACAATGATTAAATATTTTAGAAGATACCTTTTATTTTGAACACAAATTGTATGAGGTATAGAGTTCCACTTCTGGAATTGAGCATGAGGATCTCTGTGGACCACTCTTAAGTAAAACAAGTATAACTGGTGAAAAGTATTGAAAAAATTAAAATTTCTCTGGAAATTTTCTTATGGGCTTATATCAAATAAAGAAGCATTTACTCAAGAAAATCTACTTCAACTCAATAAAAATTGCAAGAGACAGTAGTATTTGAATTGCAACACCACCACCCCCCCTCGCATCTATCTCATACTCTCTCCCCTTTGCACGCAGTGACAGAAATTCCACTCCAGGCAGGAGCATCCAAGAATACAGAGCTCCCTCTCTTCCTTCTCAAGGGCTACAGTATCTTCCCAGGAGGGGCAATCTGCCAGTACTTTTCATCACTATGGAGGAGGCTAAATTCCAGGTGAGTGCATTTGAGAGGTTGGAGACTCCGTCTTGTGTTCAGCCTCCACTCACAGGACAGTCTTTATTTCAGATGCATCATTCTGATAATACTAGGGCCTGGTCACCCTTGCCCCAGCTTGTTAACAAGAAGGAAATTTCATGTTGGGGTCAGCAAGCCAAGAAGGCCAGAAGCTACTGTTCCTGACCAGTGCCATGTTCCTAAAGCATGGATGTCATTTAGGGAAATGAGCCACTTTTCTTACCTCCAGCTCCAGAACCATGGCTCAGAGATTTTTTTCCCAGAGGGGGGTGTAAACCTTAAGTATAACAGGCTCTCAGGTTTACTTTAAAGGAACTGATAGTATTTGAAACAGAGTCTTAGGGAAGTTCAAACCTATAGTTACTCTTAGAGAACAAAACAAAACAAAAAGACACGGAGAGGTTTTGTTGAAAAACAATTAAGAGGAGGTTCATGAGAGCACAAAAAGTAAACTAGAATCCCATTAGTTTAAAAGAGAACCAGGGAAATAAATAGCTAACAAGACCCCTCCTTTGCTCAGAACATCCTTAAACATTGTGCTCAAAAACTAACCCTGCAAAGCAGAGCAAATTTAAGTGGATCAGACTGTGCAGCAATTTATGTCAAGTAATGTCAAAAACATTAGAGCAATCAGCTGACAATTGGTGGAACCTAACTTTGAGTGTGGTCAGAAAATGAGGTGGTCAAAGAGAATTTTGCTAAAACCACTGTTATCCCAGGTGACTGTGTGCATGGCAAAGGCTGTGCCCACTGATGAGCAACATGAGAGCTTCACACTGTCGGGGTGGTGGTAGATAGACTTTATTAAAATAGTCCAGCCAGTCAAAAATAAACAACAACAGCAAGCTCTATCCAAATGGACTGAAATGTCTAGTTTTAACAGAATATTATGAAACAAGAAAAGGAAGTGTGATACATACACAGGAAAAATAACAGGCCACAGGAACTGCCAATAAGAAAGTGCTGATGTCAGATTTAACAGAGGAAGACTTCAAAGGAGCCACTACAAATACATTCAAAGAACTAAAGGGAACCAGGCTCAGGGAAGTAAAGGAAGTTATGATGATAATGTCTCATCTTTTAGACTCTCTGTAAAGACATAGACATTATAAAACAGAACCAAATGGAAACTCTGGAATTGAAAAGTACAATAACTGAAATGGAAAACTCACCAGAGGAGCTCAAGAATAGTTTTGCACTGACAGAAGAAAGGATTAACTGTATGAAGACTGACTGATAGAAGTTATGCAGTCTGAAGAACAGAGAGAAAAAAAGAATGAAGAAAAATGAACAGAGCCTGAGTACAGTAACATAGTCAGTAACGGTGTATGCAGGGAAAATAATAGAGTCTGTTGACAGACTCTAAACTTTTCATGGGAGGAAACATCACTCTAGAGCTAAGTGAAAGGAACCTCAAAATTCTCTTTTATTTGAGTCCATAGGTCTTCTTTTTTTTAAAGTAAAAAGGTGAGATTGTTCCTCAACAATTGAAAATTAGGAGACATGTAGCTAAGCAGTTATATGTATATTTTTTTAAGGTAAAATTCTATCACAATATTAGAAAAGAGAGATAAACTATTTTAATACATCTGAAAAACACTTTCAATGTGAAAATTGTACAGCATCAGAAGTTTGCCAAGTATCAGGAAAGCAATGTTTAGTGCTAAATAGATTTCCAGAATAACCAATATCTAAGGAAACTATAGGTATAGATATTTCCTATCTGTACATGCTACCTATTTTCTTTTCTTTTTGGTATAATTGAATTTCTTGTCCCTTGCACTCCTTTTTCACTTTCTCCCTCCACCCACTTTTTTCCATATACACATGCAAGGACTCATTTTTCCTTCTTGGCTTAGTGATTTCAGAAACACATATGTATGTATGCATTTAGTGCATTTTACCTGTGTATACTAGCTCTTATCTATGGAAAAATAGAGAAGAGGGTGAGTGAGGAAAAGGGGGAGGGAAGGAGAAGTGGGGGGAGGGGATTCATTTTATTACAACTCAATGATTATATTATGTGGCAAAATCTTTATTTCTACACAGTTTTCTGTGATTGGGGTCAAAAGTTCATTTTGCTCTCAGCATCTTTACCACTAAGCATTTTGGAGTATTGTTTCTAGAATGACAATATTCTCTCCAATACTGGGTCCATGTAAGGCAGAACTATGGGAGTAAATATCCTGTGAAGGAAGCTTTATGTGCTTATTAAAAGAAGGCTTAAACTTAAAAACATTTCCAAAAGTACATGTCATGTGTCAGCATCCTATTCATTTTCGTTCAGACTAGCTTGCCACCCCTTACTACTATCCAGAAAATATAGACAGAATTACTCTCTCTGTGGTATTCCCTGGGAAGTTATTTTCTTATTTTCATGAATGCTTGGGGACATGAACATTGAATGTTTTATTAAGTTCACAAGTTTACTTGTGGTTATTATTGATGAAGATATTAAAAATGTTATTTTGAGAAGATACAACTCAGCAAATGGTACAGAAACGTATAAAATAGATTACATGGGCTGATTAGCCTTTAATGAAGCCCAGCTAAACTGAATAAGTTGTAATAACATTTCCCTATAGCCCCATTTTGAAGGTTTGGGGAAAGAGCAGCAATAAAAACAAAGTAAAACAACAGCTTCAGAGTCACAGTAAATGCTTTAGGAATATTTCTCCTAGGAGAAAATAATGCTGGCTACTAGGCTAATTTCAGCACCTCTTTTTCTTCTCTTTTCAGTAGTAGTGTCATTAGGATCATGAACTCTGATCTTAAGTACAGTGTTGCACATCACATTTCTAATTTATCTTTCTCAGTATTTATAATCACTTGTCTAATTTGATCTCATACAAATAATAAACCTCCTCATTCAGAAAATCTAAAGCAAATTATTCTCATTCGAATAAATTTTTCTTATTTAATTAAAAGATTATCATTTTCTATTTTGAATTTTCATTTGAATTTGAATTTTCATGGGGGATAAAAATAAAAACAACAGCAACAATGAAAACAATGTCAATATAAACCCAATTCTGTGAATAATGAAAACAGAATCTGAGGTCATACAGGGTATAATAAGATGCTAGAAAGAGCAAGTCATAGGGGCAGACTTCCCTGAAGTTTAAATCTCTGTTTTACTATTTATCTACATTTAAAACTGGAAAAATTTACTTAACATCTTCCATTCATGAGTTTCTTAATTTAAAATTTGTTAATGATACCTACATTACAGGATTGTTGTGAGGATTTATTCATTCAACAAATATTTATTGAGTCTATTATATGCCTAATATAGTTCTAGCTAATGGACATATAAAAACAAATAAATGGAGTTCTCAAAGAGCTTATAGTCTAGAGCAGCAAGAACCAAAAATGGAAACAAATCCATGAACTACCATGAAATGGCAACTGTGATTGATATACACATAGGGTTCAGTAGATCCATAAAGGAGGGTTCATTACTTCTAAAATAGCTTTCAGAATAAATGACATATTGTCCACCAGACAGAGATGAAATGGGCTACAATTAGAAACCTGCTGAATCATAGTTGTACTTGTAAATGGCAGTTAGTGTTCTTGTTGTACAACTTCAAAGTTTGACAAGGGGAAGGAGTTGGGATCATGTTCAGATCATAACATTGGAATCAGGCCAGAGCATGGGATTGGGTGGAGAACGCAGCAAAGAGGACTTGATGCCAAGATTCACATAAGGACTGTCAGGAAGAAAGAGGGCTGCAGAAAGTTTTATCATATCCCAAAGCAAGGGGGGTGAGAAAGAAGGAGCATCAAAGTGAAGGTTTGACAACTAAGAACAAGTAACAAGTTTCAGAGCATGGACTCCCCCCACATCCTACCCACATACCCCTTGAAATATTACTAAAGTGGAAATAAAGTAATCATGTGGAAGGGCAACAAATATGTAGGTATAGGAAAATATTCCCACCATAAAGCTCCAATGAACAGGTATGTAACAGTCATGCCTCAGGAGGAAAAAACCCAAGGTACTATTTTTAATAAATGTAAACTTTGGACTGTCCTGCGATGAAATTATTTTTTACGTCATTCTCCTTCATTTAGGGCAGTCTCTTGCATCATCACAGATATGTTGGGAAGGGTGCAGAGAGATTGCAAAAACTTCATTCATTTAGCATTTTCATGTATGAGGCCAATAAATCTGGACAATTTCACCTTGTAAAGAGAAGTAAACATCTTGTTTTTCAAATAAGCCAGCAAAAGGATTTTGATGTAAATGAGTAATTATCTTTCCAAAGCCTGAGAGCAAAGTAAGAAAGGTCAATGAGAAAACCTGCTGTAGTTTAGATCCCCACCTTAGTTTTCAAAAGCCATGTGTGTAATTGATGACTCATGTAGGAAACAACAGAAAGATTGAGTCAGTAACTCACTGTCCAAAGCCCAGACTTTGTAAATTATTTTTTTTTTTGTCATGCTTAAAAAATATTCTTGACAGTTTGGATCAACTATCACACAAAAATTTTATTAGAATTATCTTTTATTCTAACGTTAAACAAGTAGATGCAAGTCCATTTTAAGTAGTTTAAAGTCACAGATATTACCTAGCAAATGTAAATAATTTAAGTAGTTTCTAATAAAAATAAGATTAAATAGTTACAGATTAAAGGATAGATAAATACATGCATGTGTGTGTGTGTGTGTATCTCAAAACAATGCTGGGTTCACAGGTATTGGGTATAGAGATGCAGTCAGCTCAATCACCTCTTAGCAGTGGACTGAGATGGTTTGCTCAGGTAAAACCATAATGTTTCAGCGAAAACTTTGAAACAGCTTTCCTCATTAAAGCTCCAAATGTTACTAGTTTTTGTTGTTTTGGTGCTGGTAGCACATTTGTTCTTTTACACAGAGATATAGGTGAGTTATATAGTGGCTGTTTCCCTTTAGATAATCTGCTTTTGTGTTTATTTTTGTTTTTCTTCTTTGATGGCTTACATACAGCATTTGGAATGAAGTATTTTAGGATCAATCCACTGTCTGTGGTTAGCAGGTTTTTAAAAAAATTATTAGGATGTTTTAATGAACCCCTTATGCCTTATCACTCCCCCCAAAAACATTTAGCTATAAATAGTACCTTCTTTTGATAACTCCTTGCAGATTTTAGCTACATAATTCTTTTGTTGGATTACTTTGAACAAAATTAGTTTTGTTACTTAAATTTGTACTGTAGTTATTATTTTCAAGGTCTCTGCTTTTCTCTGACTGCCAGCATCAAGACATGAAAAGAATCAATCTGTGACTCTTTCACTGAGTTATAGAACAGACAAGGGAATATGGGAAGTAGTGGCAAAAGCCACACTGAGTCTGCTTTTATAAAGAAATTCTTCCTTTAGTCCCTGCTAGTCTAATAGAAAATAAACGACCTTTTTTTCTTTCTTCATCTTCTTCTTGTTTTTTTTTTTTTTACAAAGGAGAGTCTCTTCTCTTTAAAATCTTCTTTGAGGAATTTGGCCTCTATTGATACTTTCTAGATCTTAAATTACTTTCAGACACCAAATAAAAGATTTCCAGCATCAATGTTGACAAAAGTGAAGCATTTCGAAGTTGGAGTTCCTAGACATGAAATGTGAAGGCTGAGAACCCTGCGGAAGGGAAAATGAGTCAAAATAAAAGTGAATAAAGCAGGCACTCCATCAAATTTACTTTGTTTGCTTCGTTTATATTTAAAATTAAACAGTAGGGTCCCTTTTTCTTACATTTGGTATAATGTTCTATAATTAAATTTGTCACTATAAGATTGATAACCAGGTCTGTCATCTTAAATCCTTATCCCCCAAAAAAGCTATAGTATCTTTTCCAATAACAAAGCTTAGATTTTATTTATATGAGTATAATCTAATCTTTGGATTTCAATTAATATCTTTATAATAAATGAGCATTTGATATATAATAAATTAGCTATGAAAACTTAACACAAGTTGTAATTTCAATTGCTGCTCTCATTTCGTGCCAACTTTATTCCAAAGTAATTTGGACAGTTATTTTTTCCTTAAGAAATATAGAATATTAGACTTCATATTTTTAAAAGAACTGTGCTCCTTGGCCCACCAACTTTGACTACTCAGTTCTCTCTTCTTCGTATTTGACTTAAAACATCCTCTTTAAGATTTTTAGTACCTTTCTTTAATTTTTGCCTACAGGAGATAGCATTTGCATGGTGGCTATTTTAGGTATAACCATAACTTGGTGTTTTCTACTAGAGTAAATTATAATCAGCTAGTACTTGAAGGTAGGTATGCAGGGGAAGAGATTCTAAGCCATAAGCTCACAATAAACCCAGTCAAACTCATCAGGGTTGGATGAGTGAGCAGAAATTACTGCCTAAGTAGGCCATAGGATCTAGTCTATCTTCAGGAATCTCAAGGTCTCAGAGCAAGCATGGTATATCTGTGGGGCTCACAGTGCTGGAACTATAAAAAGGTACTTCAGGTTTCCTGGGTTAGAAAACGCCCTTTACCCCTGAATGAAATTATTTTTGCCTTGGCATAATTGTCCCAAAAGAGCATTGTGAATGTGGAGAGATTGTTTTGAAATTTCCTTTGTTTCAAGGACTCCACACTTCTAAGCAAATCTTACAAAACCCCACAATTATCTGGGGAACTCCATTGCTTTGACACATGTAGACCTTACCTTCTTTCAGAAAAGGTCATTTTGATTTTTTTTCTCTCCTATGAGAACTATCCTCGATGGTCTAGTTGCATGAGATTCTTGTTAGGTATATCACATTGAGTTTCGATGCAAAGAGATGGAGCTGGTAAAAAAAAAAAAAAAAAAAAAAAGAGAGAGAAGAAATATGTGTTCAGTGAGACGTTAGATGTCTTTCCTATTGTTTTGTATAAGTAGCTGTCCAGTGTGCTACTTCTTTGTGTCTAGAGAATAAGCCAAATGCCATCCTTGCACCAGTAAGAGTTGCACACTATGACAAAATAAATCATCTTATGCCTCTATTGCTAATTGATTCCTTTTCGACTGTCCTTTTCCATAACAAAAAAATTGCTGCTGCTAGCCTACCTTTTAACAGGTAGAGGGCTCCCTCCTGTGGGCAAGTAGCTGAAACAGTATCCATGGCAACAGACAACTCCAAACCCTGCCAACAAACACTGGCTGAGAAATCCCAGAATTATATTATAAAAAGAAAGTAGAAAATGGAAGAGAATCTAGGAAAGAGAAAAGTGAACCTGGAAAAGAATGGTGATAAGGACTTTAAAAAAATCAATAGAATAATTGCTAGAAGGAAGGAGGCAACAGATAAGACTGGATACGTGTATATCAATTAGATAATGGGAAGGGGATGGAAGGAGAGGAGAAGGGAAGGATGTGGTGACATGTTAACATAATATGTCATAAAATCTATAACCATGACATACTCAGTCATCTAAACACACGATGATAAGTTTTTAGAAATATGAGAAAATGTGATTGTTAGTGCACTGAATACATTAAATATTTAAATAATTACAAGCATTTATATAATGCTCTCCACTGTCTCATGCTAACCCCTCATATTCCTCATGTAAACTCAGAAGGAAATATTCTCATTTTTATCATTGGTGTTATAATCGCTGTATTGATTTTACTAATAAGACTGAGGCACTAAGAATAATAGCAGTTTCTGTTTTAAAATGTCATAGCAAGTGATAATTATTATGATCTCCTACTATGTATCAGGAACTGTGCTCAAAATTTACTAGATTATCTATTTAAATCCTTTGGACAAGCTAATAGTATATAGAAAGTGGAAAGGGTCATAACAGAGAAGTGTGTTTGGTGTGTTTGATATCCATCAAGGAGGTCTGTGATTAAGAGTGAAGATGAGATGTGCAGCGGGGAAATGAAGTTAGAGAAAAGACAAGGGTTTGAAACAAGTAGGGCTTTATAGGCCATTGTAAGGTGTTCACTTCACCCTGAGCAGCTGTAAAATTTTTGAAGGGTTGTATGAAGATTAGGGACATAGGATGTACATTTTTAAAAGAATCTTCCCTCCGCTACATGAAAAACAGATTATAGGTGTCGTGTAGAAACATGGGTACCACTTGGAAGGATACTGAAAATATCCTAACAAATGTTGATGGTACCTTGGATGTCAGTGATCGTGGTTGGTGTAGGTGGAGAGATAGGATAATTTCTAGATGTATTTTGGAGGTACATACAACGGGATTTGCTAATAAATTTGATGTGGAGTATGAGAAAAAGAGAGAAGAAAATTATTGCTTCAAAATTGTTGGCTTGAGGCCCTTAGAAATGGATTTTCCATTTACTGAGATAGGGAAAATAATGTGAACAGCAGATTTTAGGGAATCAATAGTTCACTTTTTGTCATACTAACTAGTTCTTTACTACACATCTGTCTTAGTGTGGGATGCCCAGAAATCAGAGCCTGAAGCAGATGTTTACATGTTAATATGTTGTTAGGGAGACAATGATTGAGAAGCAAGTATGAGGGAAAGAGAGAAGAAGGTAGGAAAGGGGCAAGAACACGTATCAGGTGCATAACTGAGTTGGCCGCCTATTGGATCAAGCACAAGCAATCGCTCAATTGCACAGGATTTCCAACAGTCCATATAACATAAAGCACTAGAGACAGGAGGTCCAGGAGGAGGGAAGGAAATGGAATTTATCCACCAAAACCCTGACTCCCATCAAAGATTGACCTTGAGGACAATAACTGTTTCTACATGTTCAAATTTCGTGTTTATGGGCACTAAAACCATCTTGGCTTATGCTTCAGTAAGAGCAGGAAAGTCCAGAGTGGGCAACAAAGCATATCATGAAGGGCAAGTGGTAAAGATCTGTCTGGTTTTTCCAAGTGCAGTCTGTTGCCTCAGCCATTGGCTGGATTAAGATCAAACTAATTTGATAACCAAGGTGAAAAAATTGGCCAAGTCCCTGGATACAGGTAAGGGTGATATGATATGAAATGAGACCCTAGAGGTATCTATGTAATATTCAACTGTAGATAGCAAATAGACAGATATATGAACTTGGGGAGATAGGTCTAGATATATGAGTTCAAGATAGATATGACTACATAAATACCAGTCATTTTTCTGCAGTTAATGCAAAGTCAGAAAACAAAGAAAAGAGAGTGAGAAAAATATTTGCAACATATAATACAAAGTTTTAATTACTTTCATATATAAAGAGGCCACATGAATTAATTGAAAATTGAAAATGTCCCTCAATAGAAAAAAAGAAAATAAAAAAGATACAAATTGAAAATTAACATATGAAAAAATTCTATTTATACCCTCCTGTGCATGTGTGATGTCATCAGTTCCAATGTTTGAACCAAATGTCATGAATTACTTAAATGTTAGATTTTAGATAGTAAGTAGTCAATAAAATATCACATGAAAGAAAAAGTGAATTATGATAAATTACTAGACATGTGGGAAGTTATTTTCTTAAAAAAA
>NW_020838008.1:3863610-3982258 GCF_003676395.1 Aethalodelphis obliquidens
GTGTGTGTGTGTGTGTGTGTGTGTGTGTGTATGTGTGCTTTGTTTTTGGTTACTGAATTCTCGGAAAGGCTTTTAATTGTGATCCTCAGAGATCTGAGTTTGAAAGACTGCTGGACAATGGCATTTGTATTGCCAATTCATTTTTTTGTTTGTTTCAAACTAAAATATATGTAACTTGGTCAGAACCACATTTTAAAAGTGTGAACACGGGCTTCCCTGGTGGCGCAGTGGTTGAAAGTTCGCCTGCCGATGCGGAGGACACGTGTTCGTGCCCCAGTCCGGGAAGATCCCACATGCCGCAGAGCGGGTAGGCCCGTGAGCCATGGCTGCTGAGCTTGCGCGTCCGGAGCCTGTGCTCCGCAACGGGAGAGGCCACAACAGTGAGACACCCGCGTACCACAAAAAAAAAAAAAAAGTGTGAACATATTGAAATTCAGCTCAGTTTTGTTCATTATTTATTGAGCATATGGCATTTTTTCTTTAAAATATTTTAGAAAGCATAGCTGCCGAGAATGCTATTTTAACTTTGGCATTTGATGCTAGCCAGGACATTAGCTAGTAAGTTACTTCACTTTCTGTACTTCAGTTTCCTCATCTATAAACTGGAAATAATAGTACTACCCATCTCAAGACCTGGCACGAAATAAATGCTATAAAATCTTATATCTTTGGAATATTGAAAAATAATGCATATATTATAAGCCTAGCACATAAAAGATGCTCGTAAAAGAATAAATTATTATGATTTTTCTGAGTTGGTAATGTATGCTCTACCACCTGAATTACAACTGTTTTATTGGAACTCAAAGTAGGGCTACCTTGGGACTTCCCTGGTGGCACAGTGGTTAGGAATCTGCCTGCCAGTGCAGGGGACATGGGTTCAATCCCTGGTCCGGGAAGATCCCACATGCTGCAGAGCAACTAAGCCTGTGCACCACAACTACTGAGTCTGTGCTCTAGAGCCCGTGAGCCACAACTACTGAGCCCACATGCCACAGCTACTGAAGACCCCACACCTAGAGCCTGTACTCTGCAGCAAAAGAAGTCACCGCAATGAGAAGCCTGTGCACCTCAACAAAAAGTAGCCCCCACTTGCCACCACTAGAGAAAGCCTGCGCACAGCAACAAAGACCTAACGCAGCCAAAAATAAAATAAAATAAATAAATTTATTTTTTAAAAAAGTAGGGCTACTCCAGTTTCTGTCCTTGGAGTAGTTTTAACAATTCAAATTTATAAAATCATATCCCCATCCAGATATTGAATTGATGAGTGATGTCATGTAGTACCTAAGTTAAAAGACACTCTAATGTTTAACAGGTGTTTTAGAGTGAGGTAAACTAGCTCCTTTCCTTCTCCCCTTGAGATGTATTCTTCCCATATTGGAAAGAATAGTGTCCATTATAATATATTTTCTAAAATTTGGTCATTGGCTTTAAGACCAATCATTGTCCACTCATTTTATTTGTGTACCGGGGAATAGGAAACAACTGAGCCATTGAGTCTGTCGAGCTGTGTACTCATTGTAAATAGAGACTTATCCTGCATTGGCTTGCCAGGAAAAATTCACTCTATGGGGTGACTCATATTTGGTCATTTTTGTTTGTTTTACTGCTTTGGACATCTTCAGGAGAAAGAAATCTTCCTAGACTAAGAGAGTCGAAGTATCAGAAAATATGAGGAGATTGTTTTGAGTGCACCGTGGTATACCATTCAAATATTCTTCCTTTTCTCCTCATGTGCAGAGTCGAATTAAATAGAAATAACAATAATTTTTTAAAGTGGAAGGAGGCTATTCTTCTTGTGTTGTGATATGCCAATGTCAGAATTAAATGAGGATATAGCAATATGTGTGGTTTATATATGCGGGAAGTAGCAAGTATATTATATAGTCAATATAAGCCACTGAAGATTATTTTGGGCCTTGAACAATTCAGCCTATTTTGGATTAATGAGAAATGTCAAAACACCAATGTGGGAGGGTCATCCATTATTGGGAATAGAAAAAAATACCACCGAAGAGTATGCTCGGAGGGAATTGTAAGGATTAATGTACACAAATTTAGAAGAGAGAGCGAGGTGAGAGGACTCCCCACTCAGTAGTACATTAAAGAGATCTACCTCCCATGACTTTCTGAATCATTCAGGAAGGATTTAGAGAATATGATATTCTTATAACTTCATGAGTAGGACCAGTAAAGTATAATTTCTAATTGTTACTATGTCTCCACTGAAATTGAAGTTTGGAGTGCCTCATTTAGGGTGAATTACTTTTAAAAATCATGAATTCTCTCATCTTCAGGCATTCTAACTTTCTACTTTTATTTTTAAATAGTAAAGTAGTATTGTTTCTGAACTAGTAAACTTGAAAATAAGATAACATTTGGAGATGGAAAAAAATGAGAGGTCTTCCTATTATGGGTGGATAAATCAAGAACGATTTATCTGATCTTGTGAGTTAGAACAATTAGCCAGGTAAATGGGAACCCAGGTGTGGGTTCCTGACCAACTGTAATGCGTCAAACTGTATCAGAGAGGTATTGACCAAATGCTTAGAGAGTACAATACAATGTCTAATAGTTTGAGCTCATTCATCAAAGACATTTACCCAAAGGTTGCTGAGTCACTTTATCTAAAAAAATACTCTTTAAAATGTGCTTCCGCTTCCTCTTTCATGGTGAGAGATAAATTGTTGTCCAAATCTCATGAATTTCAAAGAACGATTCCTTGCTGAAATACCCCTTGTTTAGTATCAGAATGATAAGCTCTTATGAGTGATCACATTTAGAAAATTATTTAGTACATAATGATTTAATCCTGTTTCTACATTGTTGCCTAAGATTATGTCATCTTGGGTTTCAAACCTGTGCATAAAGTGACTTCAGTGGAAGGATGAATAACATGTCTTTACATAATACATTGAAAGGAAGTTTACATCTTATAGATTTTATAAAGGGAAGGATAGATTTGCGAAGTAAGAGTAGAATTATGTGGCTATAGTAGTCAGGGTTCTCTAGAGAAACAGAAGGATGTGAGGTAAATCTAAAAATAAATATTAAGGAAATATTAAGGAATTCCCTCATGTGATTGTGAGGTCTGGCAAGTCCAAAATCTGTAGGGTAAGCTGGCAGGCTGGAGATCCAAGAAAGAGTTGCTGTTGCAGCTGGAGTCCAAACACTGTCTGCTGGCTGAATTCTCTCTTCCTTAGGGAGCTCAATCTTTTTCCTAAGGCCTTCAAATGAATGGAGATATATACCACCTGTAACTGGTATTTTACAAGTTTCATTCTCCATTTGTTTGTTACCAATATATAGAAATGCTCTTCACTTTGATATTGACTTTGTATCTTGCTGCTTAATTCCTTGTTAATTCTGCTACTAAGTACTACTACTACTAGCTAATAATGCTAGAATTAAAATATTGTGTTGCCTAAAATGTTTGTTCGTTTTTTTCTATAAGATGGCTCTAGTAGCACTAAGTTGTCTTCAGTTTCATTCAAAACAATTTTGTTAGATTGTATTGTGACAGCTGTCCTATCAGTGGGCATTAAAAAAAAAAAACATCAAAATTGGTGAATTTTTGTGTAGCCATTTTAATATTGAAGACAGAAGAAAAACATTTTTAGCATATTATGCTTTATTATTTCAAGAAATGTAAAAACGCAATGGAAACACACACAAAAAATTGTGCAGTGTATGGAGAAGGTGCTGTGACTGATCGAATGTGTCAAAAGCGGTTTGCTAAGTGTCGTGCTCGAGATTTCTCGCTGGACGGTGCTCCACGGTCGGGTAGACCAGCTGAAGTTGATAGCAATCAAATCGAAACATTAACTGAGAACAATCAATGTTATACCATGGGGGAGATAGCCGACATACTCAAAATATCCAAATCAAAAGTTGAAAATCATTTGCACCAGCTTGGTTATGTTCATCACTTTGATGTTTGGGTTCCACATAAGTTAAGTGAATAAAAACCTTCTTGACCATATTTCTGCATGCAATCCTATACTTAAACGTCACAAAAATGTCCCGTTTTTAAAACAAATTGTGACGGGCGATGAAAAGTGGATACTGTACAATAATGTGGAATGGAAGAGATTGTGGGGCAAGAGAAATGAACCACCACCAACTACACCAGAGGCCGGTCTTCATCCAAAGAAGGTGATGTTGTGTATATGGTGGGATTGGAAGGGTGTCCTCTATTATGAGCTTCTTCCAGAAAACCAAATGATTAATTCCAATAAGTACTGCTCCCAGTTAAACCAACTGAAAGCAGCACTTGACAAAAAGCGTCTGGAATTAGTCAACAGAAAACGCATAATTTTCCATCAGGATAACACAAGATTCCATGTTTCTTTGATGACCAGGCAAAATCTGTTACATCTTGGCTGGGAAGTTCTGATCCATCCGCCATGTTCACCAGACATTGTACCTTCAGATTTCCTTTGATTTCAGTCTTTAGAAAATTATCTTAATGGAAAAACTTTCAGTTCCCTGGAAGACTGTAAAAGACACCTGGAATAGTTCTTTGCTCAAAAAGATAAAAAGTTTTAGGAAGAGGGAACTATGAAGTTGCCTGAAAAATGGCAGAAGGTAGTGGAACAAAAGGGTGAATATGTTGTTCAATAAAGTTCTTGGTGAAAATGAAAAATGTGTCTTTTATTTTTACTTAAAAACTGAAGGAACATTTTGGCCAACCCAACACTTTTGTTGATCACTTAGGACTTTATGGTAGACAGTGGGGTTGCCTGTGATTAGAAACAATTTTACTTTCTCATTTTCTACATAGATAGATAGATTTATATAAATTATATAAATGATAGATTTCTCTCCTGCGCATAGGTGAACTCTCCGTACTATCTCAGGACCTGGAGTACTCAGATGGGTCTTTGCTGTTCGCCTGCTGAACCCTTTTTTTCTGAGTGAGTACTTAATGAAGGCCTGTGGGCAATTGGTGATGGGTGGGTGCAAACCCTTTTGAGCTTCATACTAAACTATGACATACTTAACATACTAGAACCTAAACACTCAAGCTAGTCGTCTCTCAACTTTAAACAATTGTAAAATATTCAGCTAGTTTCTCCTAATTCCTAATGATGGCAGCTTCCTTCTTTCTCACTGTTTTGCCAAGGAAAAACCGGCACTGGGTCTCTTCTCTACTAGAAGATGATCGTTTCTGAATTTTTAATTCATTTAAGTTTGCTTAGATTCTTAGAGCTTTTATAGATTTAAGCAAATCTGTAATTTTAGGGGTCATCTGCCTTGTTCTTCTTACTAGGGTGTAAGAAATATTCCTTTGCAACATATTACATTCAAAGCAGAAGCAGAAACATTCTTTTTTGTAGGTGTCTATTTGGTCTGTCAAAGACCTTTGTAGGTCTGTTAGCTTTGCACAATAATTTCTTATTGTGAAATTGTCTTCTTAATTTTTACCAGTGATTTTCTTTTTTGGTGCAATTGTATATAATGATAATATATTATTATAAAACAATAAAATAAATATTTCAGTGATAAGTGGGATGAAATGTTTGATATTAAATTGTATTTGTTATTCCTCATTAAACTGTGAGGTGCTTCAAAATGTATAATATAATTATTGATAAAAGAATAGCATATATCACCAGAACATAAGAGACTTTAGAAATAGTGACACCATATATCAGAAATTAATATATCACAAACTTGTTCATTTAGTTTTTTAAGAAAATGTGAAGTGTTTAATTTATATGCTGGTCCCCCCCAAGAAAAGCACCCCAAGTTGGAACCCTGAGTGTGGGAGCCAAGCATAGAAGAAAAAGGAAAAGATATGGGAGAGAAAACACTTTAAGCATTCACTAAATGTGGCAAGATTGTAATTTTGTATTTGCTTAAAATCTCATGTGTTTGTGCATGTATTAGAATTATACTAAACACACTGAGAATAAGAGTTCTGGAACTAAAAATAAAGGTGCAAGGGCAGTAGGAAGTGTGTTGCAGACATTAGGGAAATCCAGTTTCACATGAACAAAAATGGGGTTGACATGTATAAGAAGAAAGCCAATAAAACAGAGCAAATACTTGGTAAACGCAGGATTCAAAACAGGATTCTGTGGATTCCAGCTTGATTGTTTCCATTACCCTGTACTGTTTGGCACAAATTGTGAGGTGACCTGCTCTTAGATTGTACCTGCCTAGGACAGTGACCCAGTCCACCCGGAAGTTCTGAGGGGTGAAGGTCACCACTCATAGAAGATCACTGGCTCTTTACAGCTTCTTGGCAGGTGGCTCTGTCTCTCACAGAGCTTCAGCTGTCTCACGCAGAATCACATCTTCCCTGACTGGGGCCCTTAAGCTTCTGTTTCTAAGTGTACTTGGCAGGAGAAAAAAGAAGGAAATTTAGTCACACTGAAATTCCTGCCAGGTGGTAGCTCAAAAAGGAGATGTGTGTGTGTGTGTGTGTGTGTGTGTGTGTGAGATGGGAGATGATATCCTTTCCACAGTTAGGATTATCAGAAAAGCTGTTTTTTCACTGGCAGAGGAGGGGGACTCCAAGGAATCTATCTCTGTACGAATTCCCAGGAGAAACAATCTAGGATAAAAGAGAATGAGGCAGAAAGAGGGAGTGAAACTTTGAAAGAAATTACAATTCTCGTCTATTCAGTAAAGAGTACAATGAACAGACTATTCTCAGTTGGGAAGAAGTGGATCTGTAGCATTATTAATCAAAGAGCAAAGTAAGAAGCTCTGATCTAGAAATGTTTAACACTATTTATTCTATGTAGAACAGTTGCCTACTCATATAATATGTTCTTACACTCTTCTCCAATATAGCGTATTTTATTGTACAAAAAAGTGCTGTATTGCCATAAATTTACTACTGATGAAGGATGTGGGCGATTAGAAGCCTTCATTTCTAAAGTCATAAGTTTCCCTCCCCAAACTGTAGGTCTTCCAGTAGAGGTAAAGCTAGCAGACAGAGACTTCTTAATTTCATCTCTTTGTCATTTTTGTTTTGTGTTTGTTGTTATTCTAAATCACTTAGAAAAGAAGATGGAAGAGATTGCAGAGGGAGGCTAGAAATCACCCATCCTAACTTTAGATTCTGTTTCTCAGGACAATAGAAGGCAACACAGTGTGCCTTACATATGTTTGTGCTGATGTGTCCTGGAGATTTAAGCTATTCTTTTGCCTTTGCTCTTTTAATGCAAGGCCTTGTCAATTTAGTCAGTACTAAGACTCTAGTAGAAAAAACAGTTTTAATTAAAGTAACAAAAGAATTACTAAGACAGCATTTTATGCATTCATTGTATTGATTTAAACCATACTATTTTTTGAAATTTTAGTGCAAACAAGAGGCATTTTAATGAATAAATTTACATTTAGAATTCATGTAAAATATGTAATTGGCAATACCTGCCCAAAGTAACACATTGTCTGTGGAGACAAATCATCTAGCAAAACAACTCTTTTACAGGAAAAAGAAAACAACAGTCAAGGCAGGAAAACATTCAGAGTCTATGGTATAGAAATTCAGTTAGAGTTTAAGGCAGCAGCAATTTAAAAGGTCGATGACTGGGCTTTGTTCATCAGCACGTAGCAAGATGAGGCTGAACAGATGGAACCCCATCTGCAGGGTGTCTGTATCTGTGGAGTGATGTTCTATAATGTGCTGATATATAAAAACTATAAATAGAAATCTCTGTAAATTAGTTCCCCTTTTACCAATTTTAACTATTTGAAAATCTTAAAAATCTCGGCTAATTGGGAAAAGGAAAAGAGTATCGATTCACCTTAAGGTCTGTGGTCTTTTCTGAGAGTAGTAGCAACATGTTTACCATGATTCCTATCATAGGTCTGTCTGTGAAGTTAAGAAGAAAAAAAGTAAGGGAAAGGGGAAAAAATGATACTTGAAAATAGTTAGGGTCAAAAAGTTCAAAGTGTCTTCTACCTGGAGAAAAAATCAATTGCAAACTTTTAGTCATTCAGATGGTAAAACAATGTTGACTATTGGTTTTAAAATTCTTTTTCTATCAATTTGTGTCATTTTTATTAAGTGGATTGAAAAACCTATTTTCTATCAATGCATCAAGAATTTATCTTTGCAATACCACTATTAAAATTCAATATTCAAAGATAAATTTTCTGTAAAAGATAGCTCCAATTTCTTACAGAGGTAATCTATAGTGATTTTAGTTTTTTCCAAGGGAAGCAAAAGAAAAAATGACTGGGACATTATAAGAAAACTTACAGTGAAAAAAGTTTTCTTTTACATTCTATAATTACTGATACTACTGATGTGTATCTGCACGCAGGCTGCATGACCTTGAACAATTTACTTAAGCTCTGTTTGTCTCAGATTCCTCAAATGCAAAAAAGGATTATGACTATACTTACGATAATCTCATAAGGCTTTTATGAGAATTAAATAAGTCCACACATGTAAATTACTTAGAACTGTACCTGACATAGAATAAGTGTTCAGTGAATATCACATATTACAATATAGACAGTACTCTTTGTGGCCCAGACATTAGCCAGAATTCTCCCCAGATGGCTCCCCAGGATGGGGCTGGATAGACGTTTGTTACCCCTACATCTAAAAACTGTTTACTTAAATATTTTTCCTGTAAATATATTGTTCTTACTGTAAGACAGATGTACCATGGGCACCTGAAATTAATAATTTGCCATGCAGTTTTGGCAGTGGGCTTAACATCTACCTAGTTAGATTCCTGCTGTAATCTTGGTTTTCCTTATTACTTTGGTTAAGGGAATGAGAACCAATCCATGGTTCCTCCTGGGTTTTTGGTCTTTTCAAAAAATATTATCTTCTCAAAAATCAATCTTTCTCTCCCCAAATCTTGATGTCATCCAGTCTCTCCTGAATTTATTAAGTTAACCTTATCTTTTTCTTCTGTCTGCTCTTGATGCCTTCCCCTTGCTCTTGTACAACAGATTCTTACTGTGGTCAATACTTTCCATGCAAAAGGCACAATTATTCCTATTTAAGGATGAGAAAAATGAGGCTCCGAGAGGTCAAGTGTACTTGTAAATTTGAACGTGGGCCTATTTGACTTGAAATTTATGCTTTGCAGTACTGCTAAGGCTGTCGATACATGAACTACAAAAGGCTCTACTATTCTAACACTATTGAAAACAGAAAGGTTGAGGAATGGGGTTAGCTTTATTGTCAGACAAGCCAATATACTGGGATAGTAGACATGTAATGTACCAAATATCTCATTCTTTAAAGCCTTTTTTAGAGAGTCCCACCCTTTTTAGACAATGGTATTGAAACTAAGGTTCATATATGTAATATTTTATCCTCTTTGCTTGTGTATGATGAGAGGGGTAACATTTAAATTGTTCAGAAGATCAAGACTTGAAAATCAATTGGGGGTGCATATTTTCAAATTGTAGTTCATGTTTTACTAAAAATGTAGAAATCTCTTGGAAGCCAAGCCATAATTTTTAATTGGTCCCAGAGAGGTAAAGAATATGGAAAAGGAGATAAATACTTTATGTTAATCATTACCCTTGAATAAAAAAGAAGACTACAAATCCTAATTTCTCTATAAGAAGTTAGAATGACCCTAAAAATTAGAAAGTAGGAGGAAATCAGGTATCATAAGAATTGAACTATTTTGTCCTGGAAATAATTACAAACACTTCTGAAAGGAAGGAACGATGGTAATAAATAGGAATTTCTGTAGAATTTATTTATTCCCAAACTGTACCGTACACTGAATTTTTTCACAGACCTTTTCAAAACTACAGGTACTTGGACCACTCACGTAATCTACTGAATCAAAATTCTCATTTACAAATAATTATTTTGTACAAATAGGCTTTTGAAAAACTGCTCTAGACTATGACTTGCTGCTGTTCTTAGAAACACACACACACAAAACCTATTTTGATCATTTATTTTAAAACAGTTTGAAGAATAAGATTATAAAATAAATGAAAACAATAAGAAACATTTCTGTCATGATATATTAGTCATATTATAACAAATGTGGTCTCTTTTTAAAGTAAATGTTGGGAGGTTGGGATGAATGAAATCAAGTGAACCTCAAACTTATTGACTAGAATACTTTAAGTATTTCATTCAAAAATTGTAATAAATATTGAGGAATGAGCAGTAATATATATCTGATTCAAAAATAATATTTGGGTTTTTTTTTTAATCATTCGATTTTATATGGCAAAACATTGATTTGCTCTGATTTCAAATGTCATAGATTTTTACAACATTGTGCACTAACTGGGCCCTTTCAAGTTTGATTTCTATAACACTAATTAATTTCCTGGACCCAGGCCTAAGTGACAAGATCATACAACCTTATGAAAATAGAAGAATGGGTCAGGAGGCATAACAAGAAGTTGTATAAATGGTTCCAGAGATCAGCCTGGGTTCAAAGGGACTGACAAAGTTATATTCCTAACCATTTAGATATAATTTTGTCTAAACTGCTTCACATGTTTAAAACCATTCTTCTATCAGTAGACATGTAAGCTAGGACATCATGAAGCAATTAAAAACAATTGAGTCCACTGCTCTTTGGTAATAAAGAATTTCCAGTAATTGGAGTATCAACAGTCAATGGGCTTTACATGTGTGTTGAAAAGGTAATCTAGAAAGATTTCTTCCCATTGCTATTTGCAAGTACTTTCTTAAATTTAATTCAATCCATATATTATAAATTACCATATTTCCATATATATTGGCTATCTCATCTTCAGTCATCTTTCTATAACAAAATAATAGATTATCTTCAAACAAACATCATTTACAGTGGAATAGATTTTAGCATTTTTATGAGTTTGGATTCTAATGAATTGTGTTGTTAGAAAATAATTCTCCAGCAGTATTAAATGAATACTTTTCCTAATTAATTACCAACTTGCTAGGTGTAGAAATTCAGTGAAAGGGAATAACAAATAGGTACATATTTATGGATTGAGAAACTGTATGGTTGGTGGTGTTACCAATTAGAAGAGAACATTGGAGAAACATTGTTTTGAAAATGCTAATGTGATGTTGCAAGTATGGATTTAGGACTCAAAAGAGTATAAAGGAAGTTAAATAATGGAAGAGATGAAATTAGCCAGGGAGCATAAGTAGTGAAAAGAATAAGAGTATAAGAAGAAAAAGAGATCAAAGGTCTAGGAAACACTCAAATGTCAAGACACTGAAGATCTTGAAAGGATCTGAACCAAAGTCTAATCAGGAGGAAAACCAGGAATGCTCTTTTGATTATAATAGACCCAAAGAAGTTGAGAGAATCGTGATTAGATTTTTAAAAAATCAGAAGATACAGCAAAGACAAGTAAAATAAGGGTCATCATCATATAGTTCCATAATGTCAAAATCCTAAAAGTAAGAAGGATTCTGTTACCCAATTGTGGCCAAACTATTATAAAGATGATCTGAAATTTAAAATATTTTTTTATCTACTGTCGTCAGAACCTTGATCTTACATGAAGAGGTTAATATAGTAGTGCTTAAAGAAAATAAAACTAAAAACAGATGAGTTAATTTTTATTGAATGAGTGTATATTGACCTATTTCTGGTGTGTTTGAGTATCTGAATCAATCTAAAATGTAAAAGTACTTTCATAGTTGAGTAGGTTACTTAGTAATGTTTTGTCTGCTGAGAACGTATATATTCAAGGATTGCCCTGGATTGTATATATCTGTTTGTGCACCAATTTGTATAAAATGTAGCAATAATAATACTTTTACTAGGATTTTTCTAAATCTCTTATATTTTTCTTACTGAAAAAATAAAAAACAAAACATTAAAATAAAATGCTTTCTCCAATTAAAATGAGATAATAAACTTGAATTTCACACTCTATTGTCAGTAGTAAGTTGGAGAAAAAATTTTAAGGCCAGGGCTTCACTTTTTCAAGCATGATGGGCTGAACACAATCATCAGTGTTCTTTTGACTATAATTCATATATTTCTGATTAGCACCATGAATGTAGAAAGCAGAGGAGTAGACAAAATAAGTTGTAGTTTAATAATGAATTATGCCCACTGAGGTTATATATTTTTCAGGGTTGCTTTTTGAAAAGAAACTCATATTTTCCTGGATTTACCTCTAGGTTCAGTGCCACTGAATGAAAAGACACCCTACATGTGTAGCACAGTCATTAAGATTTCATCTCTAATTTCACATGTTTGTAACATAGGTCAAGGAACCATCACGTGTGAGGTCAGAGTATTGCAATAAAACTTAGACCAAAATAGATCTTGGTCAGAAATCTTGTCATCAATTTTGAATGACATTTCTTACAAACACAGAGCACTCATTGATTCACTTGTGAGGCTTCTTTAGACTCATACTCTGGCAGGAAGCTCTGGTGTACAGTGGGGCATGATTGAAGCCCCTTCATCTCTCCTATGATGTATTATTTGAAAATGTCAAACTTGTTTTCCTATTCCTGGAATCTAAATGATTCGGAATGAGCTGCTTATTTATATACACAGTCACTCCTTAATAGTTTTGTAAAATTATGTGCTGTGACACTGCCAGTAAGAAAAGGGATTGCCTTATGCAGAATACTGTTCTTCTCTTTCTACCTTCTCTTGATTGTGTTATCATAGTTATATTGCTGCATATTTTCACATCCATCTTGCAATTTGAAAGAAAATGAAATGGCTTAATAAATAATATGAGCTAAATTTTTTCTTCTCAAAAGAGATTAGTTTTTCTTTTTCAGTCAGTGTAACAGTCCAAAACCATAATCGATTGTGAGGTTATTAAGAGGGAGAGAAATCTGCTACTGCTACTTGTGTCTGACCTCAGGGTCCCCTCCAGTGATCCTACTCACTACTTGTAAGATATTGGACCTTCATGATATATAGGATCAACTCACTTGCTCTAAGAATACACCAGATATATCCTGAAGCCCCAACATCTTCATAAAGAGGATAACAATAATATCCATAACTACTCTCCCCACTGTCTATTTATTATAATCATTTTATAAATACTGAATCTCTCAACTCAGGTATTTAACAATACCCTATAATAAATATGCAAGTCAATCCAGAACATAAAAGTACTTTGATAGTTCAGTAGTTTATTTAGTAATGTTTCATCTGTCTTCCATAAGATTGTATATATTCAAAGATTGTCCTGGATTGTGTGTATCAGTTTGTACACAGAATTGTATAAAACGTAGCAATAATGCTTTTCCTAAGGTTTTTCTAAATCACTTTTATTTATTTATAATAAATAGAAGTCTAAGAATATTTTAAAGTGAACAAAATGCACATTATCACTAGATGTTTGTATCCAAAAAACAATATCACACTTAGTCCTAAGGAATAGGGCACCTCCCATAGTCCTGCAATTCAAATGGCCCCTATATATTACATGCAAAAAAACACATACACACACATCTCCCAGATTGTTACATCTGACTGTCCTCATCACTTGAATATGATACAGCATTTACACAGAGCAAACTGTTGTCCCAGACATCTCTTCTTAGTAGCAAAGTTCCATCATCAGGGAACCATTTCTCCCTCTGACCTGACAGCCTCAAAAGTAAAAGTGTCTGCATCTGAATGGCCTTTAGTTTTGTGGGATGTTCTACTGCCACAGAGACAGACACAGCTTCAGATCATGAGAAGGGTCTCAGCAACAGATCCACTAAGGTCAGAGAATAAAACAAAGAGTAAATACAAAAATAGAACCCAAGAAAACAAAATCTGAAATTTTTCAATAAACAGAAACCAAAAAAAAATAATAATAATAATAAAATAAATAAATAAATAAATAAAAAATAAAAAAATAAACAGAAACCATCCAAAACTATATCTACTTATAGTTCTCAACATATGTCAAAACATAATGGGGAACAAAGAAAGTGACCAACTTCACACACATACACACACACACACACACACACACACACACACACAAATGAAGAATAAGAGACACTGAATAAATTGCAAACAACCAGTAGTTAAACAAAGCCAAGGTAATTCCAATGACATGATGTTCATAAAATAATGTTTTGTTTAGTTTTTAGCCAGTAGTGATAATGTTTTGCATGGTACTAAGAATACACATTTATAGAAAAAAATAGAATTTTTATAAAAAATTTATACTCACCTATAGATAATGTCTAAGCTAAGTAAGACTAATCTGAAATTTGATTCTAGAATGACCAAATACATAGAACTGTGATTGGCTATGTCTAATTATGTTTGTATTTGTTTTGCATAGGGTCCATTAAACTTCTTGGATATACATATCAAAATTTTTTATCAAATTTGCAAAAGTTGAGGCCAGTTATTTCCAAGTGCACTGGGATATAATCCTTGTTCTTAAAACGTTGTCTTTCCTTGCATAGGGTTTTAAATAGATTCCCTTGGAGTATGAATAAGTATTCTCTACTCTCAGTGAATTTCGAGCATCAGTACAAGGCTTGACTTCTCATATCTCTGTTCAGCTCACAGACACATTACAGCTTTTCCCTGCTTAGTCATAGTGCCAGGTCATTTCTGAAGTACTTTCACTGCCTATTTGCATGGTATATTTATTATTTCATTATGAATCTGCAGCTTTAAGAGTCATCCTTGCCTTGCTTTCCCATGTCAATAAAAGAAGAGCAGTAAAATGCCTCACTGTCATAGTTATATCTAGTTCAAACATGACTACCAGGTTTTGAGAAATTACAGTGATAAAATCAGCTCAGTTGCTACTTTGTCACCTTCAGTAAGTGACCTTGGTGGCCTTGTTGGAAAATTTATTGCCCATATATGTTGGATCTACTTCTGAACTTTATATTTTGTTCCACTTATTGATATGTTTATCTTTATACCAATACCATGTTGTCTTAATTTTAGTTGCATTGTAGTCTTGAAATCATAAAATGTAAGTCCTCTCAGTATGTTCTTTTAAAAAAATACTGTGTTCAAGCTTCTGAGTCACTTGCTTTTCTATATACATTTTAAAATCATCTCATTTTCTGGGATTTTAATTGACTTTGCCTTTAATATATAGGTCAGTAAAGGGGATAATTAACATCTTAATATTGGAAAGTTATACCCATGACAGTAGTATTAGACACATATTTTGGTATTTCTTAAAAATTTATCTCTGATGTTTTGAAGTATTTGGAGTAGAAGTATTGCATATTTTTCTTTGAATTTGTCATTAAATATTTTATAAAGCTATTGTAAAAGGTACTCCTTAAATGTCATTTTCCAATTTACAGTTGATTTCAGTATAAAAAATTTTTATTCTACCAACTTGAGAAACTCAATAAATATAGATT
The DNA here is from genome assembly GCF_003676395.1 of Aethalodelphis obliquidens. Classification (NCBI taxonomy): domain Eukaryota; kingdom Metazoa; phylum Chordata; class Mammalia; order Artiodactyla; family Delphinidae; genus Aethalodelphis; species Aethalodelphis obliquidens. The sequence goes on from NW_020838008.1 coordinate 3,878,891, forward strand.
ACTTATGATTTTCTACCTAAGCAACCATTTCAACTTCAAATACGACCTGTTTCTTTCTTTCTAATATTTTACTATTTACTATTTTATCTTGCCTTATTGCCCTGGCTCGATCTGAAACTACAATACAAATGAAGTGATGAGAGCAAATAACCTTTTCTGTGTATATATCGCTTTGTTAATCTATCATTTCTGATACATTTTAAACAGCTGGATTAAAGCAACATAGCTTCCCTATCAATCTGACACTTTTCTCTCATTCATTATTTCACCTAATATTCACTGATTGCCTGTTATGCCTTAAGTGTCTCTGGTGTGAAATACATTGCTAATTGACTGTGAAAAAAAACCCCACCATATTGCTCACTGTAGATTTGTTCATTGTAGATGCATATGCCTAGAAATTACCATGATGCACTTCATTCTGATTTTCTTGTACGAAGAGTGTGTGAATCCTTGAGAAGGTATTTTACATATCTGTGAGCATCATCTCTATGCTTTCACGTGGGAACTTTTGTAAATGTTGAGTAAAGGTGGATATATTAAAAGTAACCAAATCACAAAAATTGTAAATAAATAAAATTTCCAAGTCATGAGATAAATGAATATTAATTTATCTCTTTGAAAATACTTCTATAACTGAGAGCTATTGTTTGTCCCTTTTTTAGGTTATAAGGATATACAATTGATATTTAAATGAAAATATTAGAAACTCTTGCTTTTACTCTCCTTATTTCAATTAATTTTGGTAAAGTCAAACTTCTTTGCTTTTCTTTTAATTTTTTTATTTTTTATTATTTTTTATTTTTTTAACATCTTGATTGGGGCATAATTGCTTTACAGTGGTGTGTTAGTTTCTGCTTTATAACAAAGTGAATCAGTTGTACATATACATATGTTCCCATATCTCTTCCCTCTTGCGTCTCCCTCCCTCCCACCCTCCCTATCGCACCCCTCCAGGCGGTCACAAAGCACCGGGCTCATATCCCTGTGCTATGGGGCTGCTTCCCACTAGCTATCTACCTTACGTTTGGTAGTGTATATATGTCCACGCCTCTCTCCCGCTTTGTCACAGCTCACCCTTCCCCCTCCCCATATCCTCAAGTCCGTTCTCCAGTAGGTCTGTGTCTTTATTCCTGTCTTACCCCTAAGTCCTTCATGACATTTTTTTTTTCTTAAATTCCATATATATGTGTTAGCATACGGTATTTGTCTTTTTCTTTCTGACTTACTTCACTCTGTATGACAGACTCTAGGTCTATCCACCTCATTACAAATAGCTCAATTTCGTTTCTTTTTATGGCTGAGTACTATTCCATTATAAATATGTGCCACATCTTCTTTATCCATTCATCCGATGATGGGCACTTAGGTTGTTTCCATCTCCAGGCTATTGTAAATAGAGCTGCAATAAACATTTTGGTACATGAATCTTTTTGAATTTTGGTTTTCTCAGGGTATATGCCCAGTAGTGGGATTTCTGGGTCATATGGTAGTTCTATTTGTAGTTTTTTAAGGAACCTCCATACTGTTCTCCATAGTGGCTGAACCAATTCACATTCCCGCCAGCAGTGCAAGAGTGTTCCCTTTTCTCCACACCCTCTCCAACATTTATTGTTTCTAGATTTTTTGATGATGGCCATTCTGACTGCTGTGAGATGATATCTCATTGTAGTTTTGATTTCCATTTCTCTAATGATTAATGATGTTAAGCATTCTTTCATGTGTTTGTTGGCAGTCTGTATATCTTCTTTGGAGAAATGTCTATTTAGGTCTTCTGCCCATTTTTGGATTGGGTTGTTTGTTTTTTTGTTATTGAGCTGCATGAGCTGCTTGCAAATTTTGGAAATTAATCCTTGGTCAGTTGCTTCATTTGCAAATATTTTCTCCCATTCTGAGGGTTCTCTTCTGGTCTTGTTTATGGTTTCCTTTGCTGTGCAAAAGCTTTGAGGTTTCATTAGGTCCCATTTGTTTATTTTTGTTTTTATTTCCATTTCTCTAGAAGGTGGGTCAAAAAGGACCTTGCTGTGATTTATGTCATAGAGTGTTCTACCTATCTTTTCCTCTAAGAGTTTGATAGTTTCTGGCCTTACATTTAGGTCTTTAATCCATTTTGAGCTTATTTTTGTGTATGGTGTTAGGGAGTGATCTAATCTCATACTTTTACATGTACCTGTCCAGTTTTCCCAGCACCACCTATTGAAGAGGCTGTCCTTTCTCCACTGTACATTCCTGCCTCCTTTATCAAAGATAAGGTGACCATATGTGCGTGGGTTTATCTCTGGGCTTTCTATCCTGTTCCATTGATCTTTCTGTTTTTGTGCCACTACCATACTGTCTTGATTACTGTAGCTTTGTAGTATAGTCTGAAGTCAGGGAAGCTGATTCTTCCAGCTCCGTTTTTCGTTCTCAACATTGCTTTGGCTATTTGGGGTCTTTTGTGTTTCCATACAAATTGTGAAATTTTTTATTCTAGTTCTGTGAAAACTGCCAGTGGTAGTTTGATAGGGAATGCATTGAATCTGTAGATTGCTTTGGATAGTAGAGTCATTTTCACAATGTTGATTCTTCCAATCCAAGAACATGGTATATCTCTCCATCTATTTGTGTCATCTTTAATTTCTTTCATCAGTGTTTTATAAATTTCTGCATACAGGTCTTTTGTCTCCTTAGGTAGGTTTATTCCTAGATATTTTATTCTTTTTGTTGTAATGGTAAATGGGAGTGTTTTCTTGATTTCACTTTCAGATATTTCATCATTAGTGTATAGGAATGCAAGAGATTTCTGTGCATTAATTTTGTATCCTGCAACTTTACCAAATTCTTTGATTTAGCTCTAGTAGTTTTCTGTTGGCATCTTTAGGATTCTCTACGTATAGTATCATGTCATCTGCAAACAGTGACAGCTTTACTTCTTCTTTTCCGATTTGGTTTCCTTTTATTTCCTTTTCTTCTCTGATTGCTATGACTAAAACTTCCAAAACTGTATTGAATAAGAGTGGTGAGAGTGGGCAAACTTGTCTTGTTCCTGATCTTAGTGGAAATGCTTTCAGTTTTTCACCATTGAGGATGAGGTTGGCTGTGGGTTTGTCATATATGGCCTTTATTATGTTGAGGAAAGTTCCCTCTATGCCTACTTTCCACAGGGTTTTTATCATAAATGGGTGTTGAATTTTGTTGAAAGCTTTCTCTGCATCTATTGAGATGATCATATGGTTTTTCTTCAATTTGTTAATATGGTTTATCATGTTGATAGATTTGCGTCTATTGAAGAATCCTTGCATTCCTGGAATAAACCCCACTTGATCATGGTGTATGATCCTTTTAATGTGCTGTTGGATTCTGTTTGCTAGTATTTTGTTGAGGATTTTTGCATCTATGTTCATCAATGATATTGGCCTGTAGTTTTCTTTCTTTGTGACATCCTTGTATGATTTTGGTATCAAGGTGATGGTGGCCTTGTAGAATGAGTTTGGGAGTGTTTCTCCCTCTGCTATACTTTGGAAGAGTTTGAGAAGGATAGCTGTTAGCTCTTCTCTAAATGTTTGATAGAATTGTCCTGTGAAGCCATCTGGTCCTGGGCTTTTGTTTGTTGGAAGATCTTTAATCACAGTTTCAATTTCAGTGTTTCTTATTGGTCTGTTCATATTTTCTATTTCTTCCTCATTCAATCTTGGCAGGTTGTGTATTTCAAAGAATTTGTCCATTTCTTCCAGGTTGTCCATTTTATTTGCATAGAGTTGCTTGTAGTAATCTCTCATGATCTTTTTTATTTCTGCAGTGTCAGTTGTTACTTCTCCTTTTTCATTTCTAATTCTATTGATTTGAGTCTTCTCCCTTTTTTTCTTGATGAGTCTGGATAATGGTTTATCTATTTTGTTTATCTTCTCAACGAACCAGCTTTTAGTTTTATTGATCATTGCTATTGTTTCCTTCATTTCTTTTTCATTTATTTCTGATCAGATCTTTATGATTTCTTTCCTTCTGCTAACTCTGGGGTATTTTTGTTCTTCTTTCTCTAATTGCTTTAAGTGCAAGGTTAGATTGTTCATTCGAGATGTTTCCTGTTTCTTAAGGTGGGCTTGTATTGCTATAAACTTCCCTCTTATAACTGCTTTTGCTGCATCCCATAGGTTTTGGGTCGTCGTGTCTCCATTGTCATTTGTGTCTACGTATTTTTTGCTTTCCTCTTTGATTTCTTCAGTGATCACTTCGTTATTAAGTAGTGTATTGTTTAGCCTCCATGTGTTTGTATTTTTTACAGATCTATTCCTGTAATTGATATCTAGTCTCATGGCGTTCTGGTCAGAAAAGATACTTGATACAATTTCAGTTTTCTTAAATTTACCAAGGCTTGATTTGTGACCCAAGATATGATCTATCCTGGAGAATGTTCCATAAGCACTTGAGAAAAATGTGTATTCTGTTGTTTTTGGATGGAGTGTCCTATAAATATCAATTAAGTCCATCTTGTTTAGTGTATCATTTAAAGCTTGTGTTTCCTTATTTATTTTCATTTTGGATGATCTGTCCATTGGTGAAAGTGGGGTGTTAAATTTCCCTACTATGAATGTGTTACTGTCGATTTCCCTGTTTATGGCTGTTAGTATTTGCCTTATGTATTGAGGTGCTCCTATGTTGGGTGCATAAATATTTACAATTATTATATCTTCTTCTTGGATCGATCCCTTGATCATTATGTAGTGTCCTTCTTTGTCTCTTCCAATAGTTTTTATTTTAAAGTCTATTTTGTCTGATATGAGAATCGCTACTCCAGCCTTCTTTTGGTTTCCATGTGCATGGAATATCTTTTTCCATCCCCTTACTTTCAGTCTGTATGTGTCTCTAGGTCTGAAGTGGGTCTCTTGTAGTCAGCATATATATGGGTCTTGTTTTTGGATCCATTCAGCCAATCTTTGTCTTTTGGTGGGAGCATTTAGTCCATTTACATTTAAGGTAATTATCGATATGTATGTTCCTATTCCCATTTTCTAAACTATTTTGGGTTCGTTATTATAGGTCTTTTCCTTCTCTTGTGTTTCTTGCCTAGAGAAGTTACTTTACCATTTGTTGTAAAGCTGGTTTGGTGGTGCTGGACTCTCTCAGCTTTTGCTTGTCTGTAAAGGTTTTAATTTCTCCATCAACTCTGAATGAGATCCTTGCTGTGTAGAGTAATCTTGGTTGCAGGTTTTTCTCCTTCATCACTTTCAGTATGTCCTGCCACTCCCTTCTGGCTTGCAGAGTTTCTGCTGAGAGATCAGCTGTTAACCTTATGGGGATTCCCTTATGTGTTATTTGTTGTTTTTCCCTTGCTGCTTTTAATATGCTTTCTTTGTATTTAATTTTTGACAGTTTGATTAATATGTGTCTTGGCATATTTCTCCTTGTATTTGTTCTTTATGGGACTCTCTGTGCTTCCTGGACTTGATTAACTATTTCCTTTCCCATATTAGGGAAGTTTTCAACTATAATCTCTTCAAATATTTTCTCAGTCCCTTTCTTTTTCTCTTCTTCTTCTGGAACCCCTATAATTCGAATGTTCGTGCGTTTAATGTTGTCCCAGAGGTCCTTGTGAATGTCCTCAGTTCTTTTCATTCTTTTTTCTTTATTCTGCTCTGCAGTAGTTATTTCCACTATTTTATCTTCCAGGTCACTTATCCGTTCTTCTGCCTCAGTTATTCTGCTATTGATCCCATCTAGAGCATTTTGCATTTCATTTATTGTGTTGTTCATCATTGTTTGTTTCATCTTTAGTTCTTCTACGTCCTTGTTAAATGTTTCTTGCATTTTGTCTATTCTATTCCCAATATTTTGGATCATCTTTACTATCATTATTCTGAATTCTTTTTCAGGTAGACTGCCCATTTCCTCTTCATTTGTTAGCTCTGGGGCGTTTTTATCTTTCTCCTTCATCTGCTGTGTGTTTTTATGTGTTCTCGTTTTGCTTATCTTACTGTGTTTGGGGTCTCCTTTTTGCAGGCTGCAGGTTCATAGTTCCCGTTGTTTTTGATTTCTGTCCCCTGTGGCTAAGGTTGGTTCAGTGGGTTGTGTAGGCTTCCTGGTGGAGAGGACTAGTGCCTGTGTTCTGGTGGATGAGGCTGGATCTTGTCTTTCTGGTGGGCAGGTCCACGTCTGGTGGTGTGTTTTTGGGTGTCTCTGGACTTATTATAATTTTAGGCAGCCTCTCTGCTAATGCGTGGGGTTGTGTTCCTGTTTTGCTAGTTGTTTGGCCTAGGGTGTCCAGCACTGTAGCTTGCTGGTCGTTGAGTGAAGCTGGGTGCTGGTGTTGAGATGGAGATATCTGGGAGATTTTCGGCATTTAATATTATGTGGAGCTGGGAGGTCTCTTGTGGACCAGTGTCCTGAAGTTGGCTCTCCCACCTCGGAGGCACAGCACTGACTCCTGGCTGCAGCACCAAGAGCCTTTCATCCACATGGCTCAGAATAAAAGGGAGATAAAGTAGAGAGAAAAAATGAGTAGAAGTAGGAAGAAAGAAAGAAAAGGAAAGAAGGAAAGGAAAGAAAGGGAGGGAGGGAGGAAGGAAGGAAGGAAGGAGGGAAGGAAGAAAAAAGAAAGAAAGAAAGAAGATACAGTACAATAAAATAAAGTTATTAAATTAAAAAAATATTTTTTTTAAAAAAAAGGGACAGATAGAACCTTAGGACAAATGGTAAGAGCAAAGCTATACAGACAAAATCTCACACAGAAGCATACGCATACAGCCTCACAAAAAGAGGAAAAGGGGAAAAAATCATAAATCTTGCTCTCAAAGTCCACCTCCTCAATTTGGGATGATTCGTTGTCTAAAGGAGGGAAGGAAAGAATGAAGGAAGGAAGGGAAGGAAGGAAGGAAGAAAGAAAGAAAGAAAGAAGGAAAGAAAGAAAGAAGGTAAAGTAAAATAAAGTTTTTAAAATTAAAATTAATTATTAAGAAAAAAAATTTTTAAAAAAAACGGACGGATAGAATCCTAGGACAAATGGTGGAAGCAAAGCTATACAGACAAAATCTCACACAGAAGCATACATATACACACTCACAAAAAGAGGAAAAGGGGAAAAAATTATAAATCTTGCTCTCAAAGTCCACCTCCTCAATTTGGGATGATTCGTTGTCTATTCATGTATTCCACAGATGCAGGGTATATCAAGTTGATTGTGGAGATTTAATCCCCTACTTCTGAGGCTGCTGGGAGAGATTTCCCTTTCTCTTCTTTGTTTTCACAGCTCCCGGGGCTCAGCTTTGGATTTGGCCCCGCCTCTGCTTGTAGGTCGCTGGAGGGCGTCTGTTCTTCACTCAGACAGGATGGGGTTAAAGGAGCAGCTGACTCGAGGGCTCTGGCTCACTCAGGCGGAGGGGAGGGAGGGGCGTGGAGTGCGAGGCGAGCCTGCGGCGGCAGAGGCCACCGTGACGTTGCACCAGCCTGAGGCCCGCCATGCATTCTCCTGGGGAAGTTGTCCCTGGATCCCGGGAACCTGGCAGTGGCAGGCTGCACAGGCTCCCCGGAAAGGGGGTGTGGATAGTGACCTGTGCTTGCACACAGGCACCTTGGTGGCGGCGGCAGCAGCCTTAGCGTCTCCCGCCTGTCTCTGGGGGTCCGTGCTTTTAGCCGCAGCTCGCGCCCATCTCTGGGGTCCTTGCTTTTAGCCACGGCTCACGCCCATCTCTGGAGTTCCTTTAAGCAGCACTCTTAAACCCCTATCCTCACGCACCAGGAAACACAGAGGGAAGAAAAAGTCTCTTGCCTCTTCGGCAGCTCCAGACCTTTTCCCAGACTCCCTCCGGGCTAGCCGTGGTGCACAACCCTTCAGGCTGTGTTCACGCAGCCAACCCCAGTCCTCTCCCTGTGCTCCGACCAAAGCCCGAGCCTCAGTTCGCAGCCCCACCCACCCCGGCGGGTGAGCAGACAAGCCTCTCGGGCTGGTGAGTGCCAGTCGGCACCAATCCTCTGTGCGGGAATCTCCCCGCTTTGCCCTCTGCACCCCTGTTACTGTGCTCTCCTCCGCGGCTCCGAAGCTCCCCCCTCCGCCTCCCACAGTCTCCGCACGTGAAGGGGCTTCCTAGTGTGTGGAAACCTTTCCTCCTTCACAGCTCCCTCCCACTGGTGCAGGTCCCATCCCTATTGTTTTGTCTCTGTTTTTTCTTTTGCCCTACCCAGATACGTGGGGAGTTTCTTGCCTTTTGGGAGGTCTGAGGTCTTCTCCCAGCGTTCAGTGGGTGTTCTGTAGGAGTTGCTCCACATGTAGCTGTATTTTTGGTGTATCTGTGGGGAGGAAGGTGATCTCCACGTCTTACTCTTCCGGCAACTTCCCCTCCTCTCTTTGCTTTTTTTCTTTACAAAAATGTTGAGCTGTGTCCTTCTCTTTCGCTGTTCCTCTTTAGTCCCTGTTACTCTTTAATACTTCTAAGTGATCATTTTTATTTCCTGCCATTTGTCTCACGTTCTGTCATTGTTAATTTAAAAATGACTTTTGATCTGAGAAAATTAAAATTCGCACTAGTAATTAGTTAACATCACAGATCCTTTAGCTTTTTCCTCTTATAATTCAAATATGCCAATGTCCAATTTTATTTATTTATTAACAACTTTATTGGAGTATAATTGCTTTACAATAGTGTGTTAGATTCTACTTTATAACAAAGTGAATCAGCTATACATATACATATATCCTCATATCTCCTCCCTCTTGCGTCTCCCTCCCACCCTCCCTATTCCACACCTCTAGGTGGTCACAAGGCACCAAGCTGATCTCCTGGTGCTATGCAGCTGCTTCCCAGTAGCTATCTGTTTTACATTTGGTAATGTATATATGTCCATGCCACTCTCTCACTTCGTCCGAGCTTACCCTTCCCCCTCTCTGTGTCCTCAAGTCCATTCTCTACATCTGAGTCTTTATTCCTGTCCTGCCCCTAAGTTCTTCAGAACCATATATATATATATTTTTTTTTTTTTAGATTCCATATATATGTGTTAGCATACGGTATTTGTTTTTCTTACTTCACTCTGTAAGACAGAATTTAAGTCCATCCACCTCACTACAAATAACTCCGTTTTGTTTCTTTTTATGGCTGAGTAATATTGCATTGTATATATGTGCCACATCTTCTTTATCCATTCATCTGTTGATGGACACTTAGGTTGCTTCCATTTCCTGGCTCTTGTAAGTAGAGCTGCAATGAACGTTGTGGTACGTGACTCTTTTTGAATTATGGTTTTCTCAGGGTATATGCCTAGTACTGGGATTGCTGGGTCATATGGTAGTTCTATTTTTAGTTTTTTGAGGAGTCTCCATACTGTTCTCCATAGTGGCTGTATCAATTTACATTCCCACCAACAGTGCAAAAGGGTTCCCTTATCTCCACACCCTGTCCAGCATTTATTGCTTGTAGATATTTTGATGATGGCCATTCTGACTGGTGCGAGGTGATGCCTCATTGTAGTTTTGATTTGCATTTCTATAATGATTAGTGTTGTTGAGCATCCTTCCATGTGTTTGTTAGCAACCTGTATATGTTCTTTGGAGAAATGTCTCTTTAGGTCTTCTGCCCATTTTTGGATTGGGTGGTTTGTTTTTTTTAATATTGAGCTGCATGAGCGGCTTGTAAATTTTGGAGGTTAATCCTTTGTCACTTGCTTCATTGGAATATATTTTCTCCCATTCTGAGGGTTATCTTTTTATCTTGTTTATGGTTTCCTTTGCTGTGCGAAAGCTTTCAAGTTTCATTCGGTCCCATTTGTTTATTTTTGTTTTTATTTCCATTTCTCTAGGAGGTGGGTCAAAAAGGATCTTGCTGTGATTTATGTCATAGAGTGTTCTGCCTATGTTTTCCTGTAAGAGTTTTATATTGTCTGGCCCTACATTTAGGTCTTTAATCCCTGTTGAGTTTATTTTTCTGTATGGTGTTAGGGAGTGTTCTAATTTCATTCTTTTACATGTAGTTGGGCAGTTTTCCCAGCACGACTTATTGAAGAAGCTGTCTTTTCTCCATTATATATTCTTGCATCCTTTATCAAAAATAAGGTGACCATAGGTGTTTGGGTTTATCTCTGGGCTTTCAATCCTGTTCCATTGATCTGTATTTCTGTTTTTGTGCCTGTACCATACTGTCTTGATTACTGTAACTTTGTAGTATAGTCTGCGGTCTGGGAGCCTGATTCCTCCAGCTCCATTTTCCTTTCTCAAGATTGCTTTGGCTATTCGGGGTCTTTTGTATTTCCATACAAAATATATAATTTTTTATTCTAGTTCTGAGAAAAATACCATTGGTAGTTTGGTAGGGATTTTATTGCATATGTAAATTGCTTTGGGTAGTATAGGCATTTTCATAGTGTTGACTCTTCTAATCAAGGAACATAGTATATCTCTCCAACTGTTTGCATCATCTTTAATTTCTTTCATCAGTGCTCATAGTTTCGTGCATACAGGTCTTTTTGTCTACATAGGTAGGTTTATTCCTAGATATTTTATTCTTTTTGTTGCAATGGTGAACGGGAGTGTTTCCTTAATTTTTCTTTCAGATTTTTTATTGTTATTGTATAGGAATGTGAGAGATTTCTGTGCCTTAATTTTGTATCCTGCTTCTTTACCAAATTCATTGTTTAGCTCTAGTAGTTTACTAGTAGCATCTTTACAATTCTCTATGTATAGTATCATGTCATCAGCAAACAGTGACAGCTTTACTTCTTTTCCAGTTTAGATTCCTTTTATTTCTTTTTCTTCTCTGATTGCCATGGCTCAAACTTCCAAATCTATGTTGAATAATAGTGATGAGAGTGGACAACCTTGTCTTGTTCCTGATCTTAGGGGAAATGGTTTCAGTTTTTCACCATTGAGGACGATGTTGGCTGTTGTCTTGTCATATATGGCCTTTATTTGTTGAGGTAAATTCCATCTACGCCTACTTTCTACAGGGTTTTTATCATAAATGGGTGTTGAATTTTGTCGAAAGCTTTTCCTGCATCTATTGAGATGATCATATGTTTTTTCTCCTTCAGTTTCTTAATACGGTTTATCACATTGATTGATTTGCATATATTGAAGAATCCTTGCATTCCTGGGATAAACCCCACTTGATCATGGTGTATGATCCTTTTAATGTGCTCTTGGATTCTGTTTGCTCATATTTTGTTGAGGATTTTTACCTCCATGTTTATCAGTGATATTAGCCTGTAATTTTCTTTCTTTGTGACATCTTTGTCTGTTTTTCTTATTATGGTGATGGTGGCCTCGTAGATTGAGTTTGGGAATGTTCCTTCCTTTGTTATATTTTGGAAAAGTTTGAGAAGGATAGGTGTTAGCTCTTCTCTAAATATTTGATAGAATTCTCCTGTGAAGCCACCTGGTCATGGGCTTTTGTTTGTTGGAAGATTTTAAATCACAGTCTCTGTTTCAGTGCTTGCAATTGGTCTGTTTGTATTTTCTATGTCTTCCTGGTTCAGTCTCAGCACGTTGTGTATTTCTAAGAATTTGTCCATTTCTTCCAGGTTGTCCATTTTATTGGCATAGAGTTGCTTGTAGTAATCTCTCATGATTTTTTGTATTTCTGCAACATTGGTTGCTACTTCACCTTTTCATTTCTTATTGTGTTGATTTGAGTCTTCTCTCTTTTTTTCTTGATGAGTCTGGCTAATGGGTTACCAATTTTGTTTATCTTCTCAAAGAACCAGCTTTTAGTTTTCTTGATCTTTCCTATTGTTTTCTTTATTTCTTTTTCATTTATTTCTGATCTGATCTTCATGATTTCTTTCTTTCTGCTAACTTTGGGAGTTTTTTGTTCTTCTTTGTCTAATTGCTTCAGGTAAGGTTAACTAGTTTATTTGAGATGTGTCTTGTTTCTTGAGGTAGAATTGTATTGCTATCAACTTCCCTCATAGAACTGCCTTTGCTGAATCCCATAGGTTTTGAGTTCTCATGTTTTCATTGTCATTTGTTTTAATGTATATTTGATTTCCTCTTTGATTTCTTCAGTGATGTCTTGGTTATTTAGTAGTGTATTGTTCAGCTTCCATGTGTTTGTATTTTTTACACATTTTTTTCCTGTAATTGAATCAGGTCTCATAGCGTTGTGATTGGAAAAGACAGTTGATAATGATTTCAGTTTTCTTAAATTTCCCAAGACTTGGTTTGTGACCTGTGATATGATCTATCCTGGAAAATGTTCCATGAGCACTTGAGAAGACAGTGTATTCTGTTGTTTTTGGTGGAATGTCCTATAAATATCAATTAAGTCCCTTTTGTTTAATGTATCATTTGATGCTTTTGCTTCTTTATTTAGTTTCATTTTGTATGATCTGTCCATTGGGGAAAGTGGGGTGTTAAAGTCCCTACTATGATTGTGTTACTGTTGATTTCCCCTTTTATGGTTGTTAGCAATTGCCTTATGTATTGAGGTGCTCTTATGTTGGGTGAATAAATACTTACAATTGTTATAACTTCTTCTTGGATTGATCCCTTGATCGCTTGATCATTGTGTAGTTTCCTTCTTTGTCTTTTGTAATAGTATTTATTTTAAATTCTATTTTGTATGATATGAGAATTGCTGCTCCAGCTTTCTTTTGATTTCCATTTGCATGGAATATCTTTTTCCATCCCCTCACTTCCAGTTGTATGTGTACCTAGGTCTGAAGTGGGTCTCTTGTAGACAGCATATACACAGGTCTTGTTTTTGTATCCATTCAGCCAGTCTGTGTCTTCTGGTTGGAGCATTTAATCCATTTACTTTTTAGGTAGTCATCGATATGTATGTTCCTAATTCCATTCTCTTAATTGTTTCAGGCTTGTTATTGTAGGTCTTTTCCTTCTCTTGTGTTTTCTGCCTAGAGAAGTTCCTTTAGTATTTGTTGTAAAGCTGGTTTGGTGATGTTGAATTCTCTTAGGTTTTGTTTGTCCGTAAAGATTGTAACTTCTCCATCAAATATGAATGAGATCCTTGCTGGATAGAGTAATCTTGGTTGTAGGTTTTTCCTTTCATCACTTCAAATATGTTCTGCCAGTCCCTTCTGGCTTGCAGAGTTTCTGCTGAAAGATCAGCTGTTAACCTTATGGGGATTCCCTTGTATGTTATTTGGGTTTTTTCCCTTGCTGGTTTTAATATTTTTTCTTTGTATTTTATTTTTTGTAGTTTAATTAATATGTGTCTTGACATGTTTCTCCTTGGATTTTCACGTATGGGACTCTCTGTGTTTCCTGGACTTTATTATTTCCTTTCTCATATTAAGGAAGTTTTCAACTATAATCTCTTGAAATATTTTCTCACTCCATTTCTTTTTGGCTTCTTCTTCTGGGACCCCTGTAATTCAAATATTGGTTCATTTAATGTTGTCCCAGAGGTCTCTGAGACTGTCCTGAATTCTTTTCATTCTTTTTTCTTTTTTAGGCTCTGCAGTAGTTATTTCCAGTATTTTATCTTCCAGGTCACTATCTGTTCTTTTGCCTCAGTCATTCTGCTATTGATTCCTTCTAGAGAATTTTTAATTTCATTTATTGTGTTGTTCATCATTGTTTGTTTTCTCCTTAGTTCTTCTAGGTCCTTGTTAAGCATTTCTTGTATTTTCTTCATTCTATTTCCAAGATTTTGGATCATCTTTACTATCATTACTCTGAATTCTTTTTCAGGTAGACTGCCTATTTCCTCTTCCTTTTTTCAGTCTGATGGGTTTTTTTTTGCCTTGCTCCTTCATCTGCTGTGTGTTTCTCTGTCTTCTCATTTTGCTTAACTTACTGCGTTTGGGGTCTCCTTTTTGCAGGCTGCACGTTCCTACTTCCTGTTGTTTTTGGTGTCTGTACCCAGTGGCTAAGGTTGGTTCAGTGTGTTGTGTAGGCTTCCTGGTGGAGGGGACTGATGCCTCTGTTCAGGTGGATGAGTCTAGATCTTGTGTTTCTGGTGGGCAGGACCACATCCGGTGGTATGTTTTTTGGTGTCTGTTACCTTATTATGATTTTAGGCAGCCTCTCTGCTAATGGGTGGAATTGTGTTTCTGTCTTGGTAGTTGTTTGGCATAGGGTGTCCAGCACTGTAGCTTGCTGGTCATTGAATGGAGCTTGGTCTTAGCATTGAGATGGAGATCTCTGGGAGAGCTTTCACCTTTTGATATTACCTGGAACCAGGAGGTCTCTGGTGGACCAATGTGCTGAACTCGGCTCTTTCACGTCAGAGGCAGAGGCGTGACATGTGGCTGGAGCACCAAGACCCTGTCAGCTACATGGCTGGTACAGGACCCGAGGACAGACTGAGCTTTGGCTGGCTGTGTTCAACCAGAGTGCTGTGGTGGTGCAGCTGTGGGTGGGCCCATGGTTTGCCTAGGGGTCATGCTGCCCTCTCCTTAGGCTCTGGGGCAGCTCAGCAGCTGCAGAGGGAAGAGATGTAGAGCAGAGAGTTAGGGCTGTGTGGGGACCCAGCCTCCTTGCCAGGTAATGGGGGCAGGGTTGGGTCTGCTCGGCCCTCAGTCACTCAAGAAGTGAGGTGGGGGCACTGGAGAGAGGGGTGGAGTGGCAGGGAGGAAGTAGGGCACAACTGGGCAGCCAGGGACCACACTTCTGCAGAAAGCTTCCATCTTCTGACAAAACCCGCTAGCCTCACCACCCACACACTGCCCCAAGTTTATTTTTTTATGGTTAATTGTATCTCAGCAATTCTCAAGATCCAATTGAATCATATGTTATGTTATTATATAATATGAAATTAGGCTACACAATTAGTAGAATAATAGTGTACTATTAATTATTACAAATAATGGTCTCACATAATCTGTTCTCTAGTCTCAAAGTGAATATCTGCAGGTGGGTCACTGTTTCAAAAATAAAATCAATAGGTAGAGTCACAAGAAAATGTGTTACATTTAGTCTGGAGCTGGCTTGTAAAGCAACAAATAGACTGTTTTACTTTCACTCAGTCATGATCAGTTTGGTAATTCACATGTGATCTGCTAATGATTCTACATAGAAATTGATATTCATCCTTATTATCAACTATATATATATATTTAAAGAAAATTCTAAGCAAGGGGCAGTATTATTATTTATACTTTCCTCTGATTTATATTTTTAGAACAGTAAGATAATTTAGGAAATAGTACTAGAACCGAACCATTGCTATTCATTACATTCATCTAGTTTTTTCTTTGATCAAAATACACATGTCCAGGCCCTTTCTAGTCTTAATGTAATATAAATAACAGCAAAAATTTCTTGCTTAGTTTTATAAGTAAGCAAGAAATATTTATATTTATATATAATATTTTATATAGAAATAAAATATACATTTCTATATAATATTTTAAATATTTATGCTCCCAATATATATATTTATATTTCTATATAATAATTTAAATATTTATGCTCCCAATATCATAAAATTAATCTCTTTATAATAGAATCAGTTACATATTTTTCCTAAGTATTGTTTATCTAAGTTTATTTTTGATTAAGAAATATTAAAACCTATCTTAAAGCCATGGCTTCCATGTAAATTTAAATTCTGGCAACTAATTTACTCTTGTTAGTGACCCTTAACACTTTCTTAATATTCTGGGCTGAGAACACCTAACCATGTTATTATCTACCCTTCTCGTCTCTCAAGTCAATTAATTCACTGAATTCTGTCAATTATTGTGTCACCATATTTCCTAAATATTTCTCAGTTCTGTCTTCCATGTAGTCATGCTAACTAGGGCTCTGATAATCACAGATAGAGAGTATCTCCTAACTCCTCATCTCTAATTTCTCCCCTTGATAATTTTCACCATATTACTACAGAGGCAAATATTTCTAACATTTTATTTTCATGATGCTATTCACTATCTATATGTAAAAGCTTCAGTGGCTCCCAGCTGTCCATTCGTGATAGAGCACATTCCTTAATGTTCATAACCTAGACTTGACCTAATTTTTGAAGTTTTTTGCTGCTTTTCTGTAGTCTTAACCTCCTAGTCCAGCTATTTTAATCTACCTACTTACTACTTCTTAATTTTCTTTGTTGGGTATTTCTTCCACATCTCTATTCATTTTTCTCTCTTTCATGTTCCCATATTTCTTTAATTTCCCTATTCACTGCTGTCACAATTAACAGTTATTGTGTGTGATTCACAATTGCCCAAATTAAGAGTTGTGATGTGTCTCTTGAAAAGAATAGTTTACGAGGAGTTTACATTTCTTTATTGTATTGTTTTTGACTTAAATAAATCTCTTAGCTTCCGTCATAACAAGCTGGCTGGAAATTGAATTTCAGCCCTTAAAGAGGTGGTAGAGGGGTGTCCTAAGGTTCACTCTCCACAGTGTCTCACAAAATGCTCAGTCTATATTGTTTCCAAAAAAAAAATCGGAAAAGCCATTCTGCAGTCCTCCCTTCATAGTATCCACTGATAACTTCTTGACTGAAAGCACATGACTCTTAAATGCTCTAATGCTGCTATCGAGTGCCATTACCAGGGAATGATAATTATAGGGAGGCTTGGATGCAACTTACAGTGCTGAGGACCCCTCATGGTCCAATATTCCACCCCCAAAATTGTAGCCGTCTTGACCTCCACAAGTTCTGCCTTTTGGTTTTCAGTTCCTTGGCTTATCATTGGGTATCCCCTCCTTCTGTTGAAGTCTGAAAGCTGCCTACAACCAAAAAGCTCTTGTAATTATAGGATTCATCCCACTCCAAATATATTTTTGTTTTATTGTGGTTGTTATTAAAAATCTCGGATCACAGTTCTGTTGATGCCTCTTTTGTAATATATAAAAAGCATTGTTTCACATATATGTTTAATATGTTAGTTAGGAATGCTTTTAAAAGAATGTAGCAAACTATCTACCAATGGCTTATCTAAATAAAGCAGAAACCAGGCAGATTTGTTCTTTATGGGTTTTTCTCTCATTTCAAAGAAGAAAATCTTACCAGAAAGTGTCTTATAAGACTTCTTGTTATGCTTTATGTTTATCAAATCTGGGACATGGGCCCATTCCCTGAGTTCGGGAGGAGGGTGCTGGAAATGTACCTTTCTTGAGCTTGAACAAATACAATAAATACAGGTCACTTTAGCCAAGATAAAAGGAGAAAATGGCAACCATAGTATTTAATGATTAAACTACTTTGTCTAGAATTCTTTAAAGGCTAATTATGTAGAGTAAAAAGTATTTTCACACTTACTCTTACAAACTAAAAAAAAAAAAAAATCTATTTTCCAAAAACATGTAAATAAATAAATAAGGGTTAATTGTAGCTCTGAAAATGCAATCCTGAAAATCTTGTTAAGCCTAAGGGGATAAAGCTGATTAGAGTGTAAGATGGAATTTATGCAATTACATACTATTTATACATTACAAAAAAATAAAAGGAATATTCTCTGACTTCTGAGCTAGTATAATACTTCTAGTTGTTGATAATTACTACAAAATTCTCGTCTTTATTTAATTTTGAGTCTTCTATGTAGTTATTTTTAGATATAATTCTTCATAAAAATTATCTATTATACAATAAAAAATGGATGGTTAGGTTTGGTCCTCTGGTTTTGAACATCTCTTTGACTTACTAGCACAAAATAAAAATGTGTTACTGTAATAGTTTACAGGGGTCTACAGCTGTGCCTTACGGTAAATATAAATTCTTTTAAAAAATGTAGAAACAAAAATATATTAGGAATAAAATTTGCTTACTTCAAGCAGACTAACCATGGCTTTCTCCATCTGACTTCAAACCTAGACATAATGAAAAATATACACACAGATAAACTAGGTACAACATAATTTTTGTAAATTTAATGTATGAGTATACATATATTTTAATGAGATCACAGAAATTAAAAAATAGAAAAAGAATTGTTCCTGATTGTTTTTTACATTGGGTTTACATGATGTCTGTTGATTCAAGTTGATAACGTTTTATTGCATATCCTAAGTATAGTAAATAAGATAATGATATATGCCACAAAATGATATTTACTAATGAAACTTGATTTAAATTAGGGAGTACAAGAAATGTAAGATTCAACATGAAAGCAAACACAATTTATGACTAGCTCTTCTGTATATAAGAATAAATGGGTCTGTTCAAACTGTACAGAATATTTTTCATATAAATGATATCAGTGTGAATAAGTAATGGTTTTCTAGATAACTTATGCTTTGTATTGCAAATGGCTTGTATTTATAGTGATTACGTATCAAGAGAAATGAAACAGTACATACACTGTTGGCAAATGTATGCAATTTATTAGTTTGGGCATGAATTCAATTTAGTAATCATATTGACTCACCAGAATATGCTTGGTTTATGCAAAGATGTTATTAGTGTGGAGGAGAAGCAGAGTATGCATGGTCTTCTGAATTTAAGTTTAGAATTAAAACCTTCTATTCTGATCATTTGTAATCAACAATGAAATATAAAACTTCCGTTCTTATAGCATGTTGCCCTCACCATGAAAAATAGAAATAAGCTAACATAAAATAATCAAAATGTATTTTGTGAAGGCTGGTAATAGACTCATATATGTAACTTTATAACATATACTAAATGATAAAAATTACTTTTAAAATGTGTGCTTCTTTTTCCTCTTTACTTTCTTCTAGTATATGTAGCTTTCTTCACTAATATTTTTAAGTCATTTTAAAATGTAGTTCCTTGTAAAAATGGGCCATATCAAGAGGTACCGCACAAGAATTCAAATCTCATTCTTATTCAGTTAAAAGAATACTTTGAAGGGTTTTAAATCTTTTATACTGAGTAGATTACCTATGAAGCAGATCGTAAATCATTTAAATTACAACTATGAACATTATCTTTTAATTAATGCTCTAGAAATTAGTTTATAAAGAACATTTTGTTTAAAAATAATCTCAAAATCTATCAATAGAATGTGGGAGGTTTGGAATATGAGCAATAATACATTCGATATAATTAAAAATAAACTTTTAATTCTATTATGGATATTAATTGTAGATAACAAACCTCCATCTGCACTTCAAATATTATCTGAGAATTTTGCTTCTGGTTTGGCTGAGTAGCTCCTATCCAAATAACCTTTCTGAAGATAACAACTGAAAATTTGGGGACAGGGGACCTCAATGAAGACACCAGAGAGTAATAAAAAATAAAAATAAATAAAAAACATGAAACTTGACAGGAGTTAACTCTTGAAAGAAGAGAATGGCACTGAGTTTCTCTTTTTTTTTTATGACTGTTATCCTGAGAGCAGGCCCAAGTCTGCATCATTCAAGGCACTTAAAACTCTAATGGGCAGCCCACAGTCATGCTGGCTTGAAGAACCAGGGGAGAGAGTCTAGATCAACTACAGCTATAGGAAAATAAAGGGGAAAACCTCAGAAAGGGGAAATCCCAGAAATGTGAAAGCCAGAGAGTGAGAGTAACAAGTCCTATGAACAATCAGTACTCAAATATCCGGTTTAGCCCTGGACCACACATGAGTAGAACTAACATCAAACAGCCCAGAAAAAAGAAGCCAATTGAATTTGGAGCTGCCACCTATCAAAAAGGAGATGAATTTTGTAGTCTGAATTCCACCTGCTTAAAAATGAATATTATTGGGAAGACCATGATAGAATCCAGATTTTCTACAATATATTATTCAGTGTCCAAGGTGCCATATAGAGCTACTCAACATACAGGAAAAAAAAGAATCAGGGAAGCATGGCCCATTCTCAAGAGAAAAGACAATCAATAAAGACCAACCCTTTGATAACCTAGATGTTATAATAAGTTGACAAGGATTTTCAAGAAGCTACTATAACTGTGGGCAGTATCATAAAGGAAAATATGCTTGTAACAAATGAAAATATAGGAAATCTCAGCAGAGCAATGAAAAACTTAAAAATTCTAGAAATAAAAAATATAGTATCTGAAATATCAGCTAAGTCAAAAACACATAAATCCCAGATCCATTACAGCTCACAAAGCATATTGTTCCTTCTAATAACTGTTAAGGTAGTTCATTTGGTCCCAAAGTTTATTAACATGATCAACTTATTCTATAGCTGTTTTATGGAAATAAGGTAGCTGGCATAAAAAATGAAAATAAATATGTACCCACTCCCCCTTCACCATTTAGGACAATGAAGAAAGACAAACTCTCATGTTTCTGCTTACCAGTTCTCCATTCAAGTTAAGTTCATGTGGGCAAATAGCTTAGTCAGTTTATTAAGTCATCTTTCCTGCAGTACAAAGAGAAATCTGAGTAGATTTCCTTGCCAAATATTTCTCTCTTTCGGCATATGTAGGCAGCTGATTAGCTGTGCTTCTGCTCCAGGCCATGGTTCTGCTCCTCACTTTGTTTCATTTTAGGACTTAGCCCAAATAAAAATTTCAAGTAAAATAAAACTTGAGACTGCATGATTGAGGGAGGATATAGCAGGTTTTTGAACTGAAAGAGAAGAGCAAGGTAAAAACTAGTGATAACAGCAAAATGTTTAAGAGAAATCCCAGGACTTGGAGAGAAAAACATACCACCAAGTATATATTCCAAAGATCATAGTATCAGTGCCAATATGAATATCCATACACTTAGGTAAATAGGAAAGTTTTGTTTATTCTCTAGGTCAGAATGTTCTTTGTAATTGATTGTGCATTGAAATGGGTTGCTGATTTTTATAACTGCTTATTATGAGCTTCAAGTTTATTATGGTGATGAGATTGAGATTTTGTAAAACTGAAGGAATTGCTTTATTGTTATTTCTTTGCTCTAGACTTAATGAAAACGTGTCACAAGACAAATGGAACATTCTAAAATTCAGCTAGGCAAACTGGCCTTTATCTTCAAAATATCTCCAACAACCACAAACAAAAGCTAGGGCTGTGATGGATAATATGCTATTTGCAAAGATCACATAAGCCTCCCAGATCAGAAGTTTGTAAGTGTTGGCTATATCATAGAAGAGGTGTCTCTATTTTAACACTTGCCCTGGATCACAAGCTAATGAAGGGCTTCTCTACGTGAAAACAGAGAAGCAGTCAGTGTAGTTCTATGAAATTTTTTCTTCACATTTAAAGCATGTTACCCCAGGGATTTAACTAAACCTTTCTCACATATATGACCAAAATATCTTTTCTCTCTACTGATCAACTTGAGAAATGATCAGTGTGTCACTTGCTTTTATACCTTCTGTATATTTCTCTAATTATTTTTATAGTTCCTTCCACAAAACTAGTATAGAAGCTACTCAAGGGAATAGAATCCTTCATGATTTCTGTACCCCTGTTAGCTCTAAACAATCATACTGTTCAAAGCAGGTTAAGAATTTATATATATATATGTATGTATACACACACACAAACATACATAAAATGAAATATTAGCCAAAAAAGAATGGAATCTTACCATTTGCGGCAACATGGATGGACCAGGAGGGTATTATGCTAAGTGAAATAAGTCAGACAGAGAAGGACAAATACCATATGATTTCACTTATATGTGGAATCTAAAAAACAAACTGAACAAATAAACAAAACAGAAACAGACTCATATTTACAGAGAAGAAACTGGTGGTCACCAGAGGGGAGGGGAGAGCAGTAGGCAGACAGACAAAACGGTGAAGGGATCAAAAGGTACAAACAAAAGTCATAAATTGGCTTAGATATTAGTAAGCAATGAAGAACTCAAAAAAGATGTCAGTTCTTAGAAAGATGAAAATTGGACGATATACTGTTAAGATTTTTAAGTTAAAGATTGAAAGATGCAGAAAAGTAGATAGGCTGGCTTTGGAGAGGATGCCATAGTCTGCTACTTAAATGTCATCAGATCTTGTCCCTGTATGCTCAATATGTTTTGTTTTGTTTTACTGAGAATCATGTCATAGTTTTAAATTATGAACCCTAAATTCTTTGACATTTCTCGCATCAAGAAGTGTGGTCTATACCCATCTCCTTGACACTGACTGGGCTTGTGACTGCTTTGAAAAATAGAGTCCTGTTTGGCAGAAGTTATACTTCTGACGTAAAAGGCCAGAC
Organism: Aethalodelphis obliquidens; assembly: GCF_003676395.1. Classification (NCBI taxonomy): domain Eukaryota; kingdom Metazoa; phylum Chordata; class Mammalia; order Artiodactyla; family Delphinidae; genus Aethalodelphis; species Aethalodelphis obliquidens. The sequence continues at coordinate 3,900,832 of NW_020838008.1, forward strand.
AGCTTCTGACTGGTTCTGTTAAGGTCCTTGCTCTGAGGTAACAGAGCTGCTATTTAAAAAGTTTGACTGCTCTGAGACAGAAACATTGAAAAAGTCAAGTATTGGCCCTCTTGGCAACATCACCAGGTGAGTCAGCCTCAACTAACCAGACATGTGAGGGAGTTATCTTGAACATGGAGTCTAGACCAGCCTTCAGATGACTGCAGCTCCAGCCAACATCTCAATGCAACCATAGGAGAGAGCCCAAGTGATCTGCACCCTTCCTGAAGTCCTGACCCACAAAGTTGTGACCCCAATAATTATTATTTTATACCTATACACTTTGGTGTTATTTTTTATGCAGCAAAAAAATACCCAGAACTTTCCACCATGCTTTGCTTTTAACATTTGTTTCCATTTTGATTATGTACCACCTAGAATTAACAATTTACATATGAGGAAATGAAGACAAAAAAAGGTTAAGTTACTTATGCAAAGTCTTAGAGCTAGTCTAGTACAGGAGCAAATGGGTAATGCATGTAAAGTATTCAATACTTAGCACAGTGTTTGATACATAGTAGTTAACAAAGTTAAAATTAGGCCATTACTATGTCTATCCTTTTGATGATGATGATGATGATGATGATAAATGATGATGGTGATTTAAATTGAAGCATTGACAGTGGGAAGGAAATGCTAATTGTACATCAGGCTGCAATTTTGAGTGCTTTGCTGAAAGACTTTGAAAAACTTATCACCTCCCTTAAATTATTGAAATAACCAGAGAATGCTTCTTTGCCATTTGTAGTACTTTTAAGAAAATCTGGAAATGCCTTACTCCTCCCTGAAGTACTGAAATAGGCAGATGAGAGACAGCCAGATCTTGTGTTCTGGTCTGGGCTTGCCTTTAACTTGGGCGGGTCCCAGAACTTTGTTGGTTCTGGGTTTCTTCTTTTATAAAATGAAAGAACTAAGTCTATAGATAATGTCATATCTCTTTAGCATAATATTTTTTTTAATTTCCAAGATTGTTTTCAATACAGATATTCCTGGGATAGAAAGAACATTAAGCCACTTCTTGCCCATGGCTGGTGAAATTCTTTGGGAAACTTGGGAAGGGATGATCTGGAGAAGAGACACTGACAATGGGAAAAAAGTGAAGTGATGCAAAGACAATCTCAAAGAAACACTTTAGCTTCACTGCTTTTCAATGTTCTGATACCTCTGGGAGCCCAGGTATGAAACAAAATTGCTCCAGCCTGGGAGACCATGTTAGTGAATTCTATAGATGAAAGTTTTAATGAAACTATGTGACTACACAGGGCACAAACCCACCATTAGCCTTGCGTGGAAGAGAGCCTAAGAGTATGTGTCTAACTCTGTCACTTGACTGATGTATGAAATGAGATCCAAAGAGAACTGATTTACTAATGATGGCTCTGATAGCAAGACTCACAGAGAAATCTAAAACCTAGAAATACAGGGGTCTTTAGAACTTCAAGTTATGTAATTTTGAGGCAGTGGATCATAAAGAGGTGGCTTGGGAGAAAAGCCAAGAAAACTATATAACATTACACCAGGTATCCCAAATAAAAATGGAACATAAGGTAGGCAAAAGCAGTGAGCTTGCTCTGTAAACATATCTTATTGACAAATGTCCTATTCCACTCACATCCAGATGTATTTATGCCTCTATGGCATGTTTTTAATTGAAGAGGAGTCAGCAATTCTTTTTTTCCCTTAGGGGGCAGATAGTAAATATTTTAAGCTTTGTGGGCTGCGTGGTCTCTCTTGCAACTATTCAACTCTGCTGGTGTAGCATGAAAGCAGCAATAAACAATTTATAAGTGAATGGGCATGGCCATGTTCCAATAAAGCTTTACTTACCAAAATAGGCAGCAGGACAAATTTGGCCCACAGGCAGTAGTTTGCCAATATAGATAGATTTTCTAAGAGTTACATAAAATAAATACCTGATAAAACTCCTAAACTCATCATCATCTTATAATCATCTTGTAGAGGTACAGGTATAATCAACATTTTATTGCACTTAGCAGATCTTGCATTTTTTACAAATTGAAGGTTTGTGGCTATCCTGCATTGAGCAAGTCTATCAGAGCCATATTTCCAACAGTATTTGCTCACTTTATCACATTTTGGTAATTCTCACAATATTTCAAACTTTTTCATTTTTATTATACTTGCTATGGTGATAAGTGATCAGTGACTTTGATGTTACTATTGTAGCTGTTTTGGGGGGCCACAAACTGCACCCATATAAGATGACGAACTTAATCGACAAATGTTGTGTATGTTCCTACTGCTCCACTGACCGGTAGTTAACCTTGTTTCCCTCCCTCTCCTTGGGCCTCCTTTTCCCTGATACAAAAAAATATATATTGAAATTAGGCCAGTTATCAAACCTACCATGACCTGTAAGTATTCAGGTGAAAGGAAGAGTCTCATGTCTCTCACTTTAAATCAAAAGCTAGATAAGATTAAGCTTAGTGAGGAAGACATGTCAAAAGCCAACAAATGATGAAAGCTAGGCCTCTTGAGCCAAACAGCCAAACTGTGAATGCAAAGGAAAAGTTCTTGAAAGAAATTAAAAGTGCTACTCCAAGGAACATATGATGTTAAGAAAGTGAAACAGCCTTATTGCTGATATGGAGAAAATTTTAGAGGTCCAGATAGAAGATCAAACCAGCCACGACATTCCCTTAAGCCAAATCACAATCCAGAGCAAGACCCTAACTCCCTTCAATTCTGTGAAGACTGAGAGAGGTGAGGAAGTTGCAGAAAAAAAGTCTGAAGTGAGCAGAGGTTGGTTCATGAGGTTTAAGGAAAGAAACCATCTCCGTAACATAAAAGTGCAAGGTGAAGCAGCAAGTGGCTGATGTAGAAGCTGCAGCATGTTTTCCAGAAGCTCTAGCTAAGATAATTAATGCAGATGGCTAAACTAAGCAACAGATTTTCAATGTAGGTGAAACAGACATAAATTGGAAAAAGATGCCATCTAGGACTTTCATAGCTCGAAAGAAGTCAATGCCTAGCTTCAAAGAAGAGGCTGACTGTCTTGTTCGGGGCTATAATGCAGCTGGTGGCTTTAAGCTGAAGTCAGTGCTCATTTACCATCCTGAAAATCCTAGGGCCTTTAAGAATTATGCTAAATTTACTCTGTCTGTGCTCTATAAATGGAACAACAAAGCCTGTATGAGAGCACATCTTTTTACAATATGGTTTCTGAGTATTTTAAGCCTACTTTTGAGACCTACTGCTCAGAAAAAAAGGATTCAAAGTATTACTGCTCATTGACAATGCACTTGGTCACCCAAGAGTTCTGATGGATATATACAAGGAGATTAGTGTTTTCATGTCTGTTAACAAAATATCCATTCTTCAACCCATGGATTAAGGAGTGATTTTGACTTCAAGTCTTATTATTTAAGAAACACATTTTTGTGTTTCATTTTGTGTAACTGCCATAGATAGTGATTCCTCTGGTGGATCTGGACAAAGTCAGTTGAAGCACTTTTGCAAAGGATTCACCATTTTAGATGTCATTAAGAACATGGGAAGAGGTCAAAATATCAATATTAACTGTAGGTTAGAAGACACTGATTCCAATCTTCATGGATGACTTTGAGGGCTCCAAGACTTCATTGAAGGAAGTAAGTACAGATGTGGTAGAGATAGCAAGAGAACTAGAATTAGAAGTGGAGTCTGAAAGTGTGACTAAATTGCTTCAATCTCATGATAAAGCTTTAACAAATGAGGAGTTGCTTCTTATGGATGAGCAAAGAAAGTGGTTTCTTGAGATGGAAACTACTCCTGGTGAAGATCCTGTGAAATTGTTGAAACTACAAGAAAGGATTTAGAAATTTACATAAACTTGGTTGATATAGCAGTGGCAGAGTTTGAAAGCATTGACTCCAATTTTGAAAGTTCTACTGTGGGTAAAATGCTATCAAACAGCATTGCATACTACAGAGAAATTGTTCATGAAAGGAAGAGTCAAATCAATGCAGCAAACTTCATTGTTGTCTACTTTAAAAAACTACTGCAGCCATCCCAGCCTTCAGCAATCACCAGCCTCACCAGTCAGCAGCCATCAACATCGAGGCAAGACCCTCTACCAGCAAAAAGATTGACTTGCTGAAGGCTCAGATGATGGTTAGCATTAGTTAGCAGCAAAGTTTTTTTAATTAAGGTATGTACATTGTTTCTTTAGACATAATGCTATTGCACACTTAATAGACTACAGTATAGTGTATACATACCTTGTATATGCATTGGGAAACCAAAATATTTGTGTGACTTGTTTTATTGCGATACTCACTTTCTCTGGAGTGGTCTGGAACTGAATCCACCAAATCTCTGATCTGAGGTATGCCTGTAATCTTGTAGAACTGTCACCTACTTACTGTATTTTATTGCTCATTCATTTATACACACAAACAAAAACGTTCACACACATATATTTTATTGACAGCTCTCATGTTATACATAGATAATATAAAGAAAAATGGGACAATCTATTGTCTCAGTGTGTTCAAATAAACAAACGGAAATAATGCAATGCACTGTGTCGTAATGGAAGAGAGTACCTACCTGACATCAAGTGAAAGATTTGATAAGGCTTAGTAGAAGAGGTGACACTTGAGCTAGAGTTTGATGTTTAGATAGGTATTTCTCTTAATAACTAAGAATAAAGGTATTTTTCAGGAATAGATATCACCATCTATAAATGAAGGAACCTTTGTTATTTTAAATCACGTAAATCTCAAGGCTGATTTGTTGAACTGAGTTGTGACATTTTCCTTGGTCCTATTGTTTTAAAATCATCTTCCTGTCAGTTTTTGCCAAAATTTAGTCTCATCTTAGTTTCCCATGATATTTACCTATTGATCATTTCAGAATTAATTGGAATCTAGTGTGATAGGAAATCTCCTTTTAATAGCAATTTAAGTTTGGAAATACTCTTGGCTTAAGCCTTTGAATTAGATAAGAATCATTAATGTTGCTGTCACGGTCAGGAAACTCTTTTCTGCATCTACCTTACCTGCTTATGTTACACATAAACATCAGTATACTCTGGGTAGCTTAACCTGCTTTTCCCACTTTATTCCAGCAATCTTCATTGTAGTGTAATTTGTCTTATGTCTATGTTTCAATGTAGGTGATTCCTTTAGATATGGAAGTGAAAATGGGTTTCATAGCATATATTATAGCTGATTGTTAGCAGCCATGTGGTTTATTGTCTTAAAATTCTTCTAAACTTTCTCTAGGCTCAGAGATAATGATTTATTAACAATGTTCACAACAGATGCAGGAAAGAAGAAGTGGTAGCAAAGGTGTCATGTATTTGCAAGCTGTGATTTACATGCAACCTGGTTCTGCATGGACTTTCTCTGTTTTCTATTTTTGCCCTCTCTTTGATATCAAACAATTAACTGTGGCTCAGAGTTTCTATATTTTCATGATAACAAGAAGATACTTGGTAATACCACTACACAGTTTAAAAAATTCAAACACAGAGTTCTAGCATACTTGTGTTTATGTTAATTATATATTGGCTTATATCCGAATCTATTTAAAGTCATACTAAGTGAACACTCTTATATTTGTTACTCTTCATAAAATCTCTAGCAAATTACTTTTTAAATATTGTTTAAAAATAAAGTTCCAAATCAGGGAGAAAAAAGATACCTTGATATTTAGAGTCAACATCCTGGCAGTTGACATAGGAACTCAAGTAGGTGGCCAATCTCTCACAGGTAGTGAATGAAGATAACCTGTACCATCTGTAGTGTCCCAAGAGGAAGATTGAATGGAAACGTTGGTGGTTGGTCCATCTCCTTTAGGTAGGGACTCTATCTTACGTTAAATTTTTACTTTCTCTCTGTTTTATTGGACCTTTGAATGTCCCCAGTAGTTCATTTAATTTATCTGATTGCCCCAAGAATTACAGTGCAGAGTGAAGCAAAGTCAGTGAATTCATCTAAGTAAATCATGTTCAATCTTATTTCAGCTGTTAAAAGAGAAAAATGAGGATCGATGAGAACTTACCCCATAGTCTTACCCCATAGATTATTCAATGAAGAAGATTTTAGCTTTCAATAAAGAGCTCATTCTAAGTGTGGGCATTCAAGAGGAACTATCTTACAGATAAAAATACATAGAGCAAGAAAATATAAGAAACAAATTGGAATATTTTTCAGGTTTTACTATAATGCTAAAGTATTTCAAGGACTATAAGAATGATTTGTCATCAATCTTCATTATATTAACAAATAAATTAATTGAACTCTGTGATGTTTTTCTGTAAGTCTCTCAACTTCTTGAGGTAGTGCCTCATATAACTCTATCAACTATAAGCCAATCTAATTATGCCATATAATGTTTTTCTTTTCAAGACATTAATATAAAATTTTAGAATCTTAGAGAAAGAATTTTAGACACTATATAGTCTCTCAAAATATATGCACAATCTTAAATACATTTTCTTTATCATCATGAATATAATTTGAACTTATTTTGGGGTGTATAGTTGTATGTCCTTAAAACTGCTGTAGGATGACATTATTTTCTGTTATTGGGTAATAGTTTTTGAGCAACAGCTCTAGGAAGGAGAGTTTTTTGTTTTGATATGAACAGTGCTGGTATAGAACTTTCTTATTGATCTATCAAGTAACTTACACAACCAAAAAATCTTTCTTAAGGCAGAAACTTATGAGAGAAACTATATCTTTTTGTTTTGTTTTTTTGTTGTTGTTGTAATTCCATTAGCACATACACAGTATGTGCAACCATACTGTGCATACTGGCATAAAATATATACCAATAAAGTTTTTTGAAAAAAAAATCACATATAAACACTTATCTCTTATTGCAGAGCTGAAGGATTTCAGGCCCAGAGAAATGAAAGTTACCCTAAGTGACACTACATGATGATTCTAAATTAATTGAAGGGGAAATAAATATGATTTGTTTTACTGATAAAGTCTTGCCTCTGTAGTGTATTTGACTTAGAAAAATAAATTATTTGAATTAAGTATTTCTAACTACTATATGATATCTTTATAGGACATTTACCTTTTTTTTCTTTCTAATAGTCCCAAACTGTATACAGGATCTTATGGCTGCTATCATGAGATACTGTTATTTTCTAAGTATCATAATCATTTTTCATTAATCAGTCTGTGACTGGGAAAACTAATCAACTGTTTAGACTTGTCCAGAATAAAGATCTTTGAGCTATTCTATTGATACATATTAATATAACAGAACCAGAGTCTAAAAAATGAAAATGCAATTTTCAAGCTAATTCAATTATATAATTCAGTGTGTGACAGGCTATGCATATCCTTTTGATTTCTATATCTTATCTTACCATTAATGATACTGCCTAAGATGCCCTTTTGTAAAAACATGTTTTCCTCTTAAATGAACTAATCTTGAGCAAATCTATTAGATACATTTTCAGTAATTTTTCTTACTGCTGGTTTTGCTGCTAAATTAACCCACTCAATAGATTGCACATATTCCATTCAGATTACTATTCATAGGTGTTTGAACTTATTCCTTAGCCTCTGCATCTTTTATTTTCCTTTTCCACACAGTGTAGGTACACAGTGTAGGTCTATAATTGCATTAGAAACCTTAATGCCCCAGTAATCATATTAACTGGTAATGGTTTAGGAATTTCTGTGTTTTTAAAGCGTTTCTTTCTATACATTGAATAGCACTCATATTTTAAAACATTAAAAGACATCTCATCTTCATTTTGAAAGAAAAACTAAAAGTAAAAATGTGGCTGGTATGAGTAATTGGTTGTACTGACAGAAAGTTTGAGTACCAAATAGTTTGTTATACGGCAGGTCATTCATTTTAATGGAGTTAAAACATAGTATGTTATCAGAGAATTGTCAAGTGATTAATATTATAGGTTTGACATTGAAACACTGAGAAAGAGAGTTGGATTGACTACCTGGGAGGGAATTCGCATATATAACTTCTCTAAAGCTAGTGTGAAGAAAAGAGAGTTTACAGGGAATATATTATATACTGTGTGTATTGTTCATCACAAATGTTCACCTTGACCAGAGGAATTATCCATGGCTCAGACAGAGGAATAAAGCATGGCTTTAGAGTAAAGATGACCTGGATTGAAAACTAGGTTCATCAACTAGTTGAGTGAATGACTGTGGACACATTTAATTCCATGAGACTCAGTTTTACTGTATGTTAGATTGGGATAAAGTTTTCAATTTATGGAATTGTTGCCAGAATGAGATGCCCCACGTATATAGGATTTAATTTTTGATGAGTGATTTTCCTTTTTGTCTTTAAACCAAAGAAGCTAAATATAAAGATTAAACTCTGATAAAGGAGTGACCAAAAAAGACAAAGACACTCTATATTGTACCCTAGCGCTTAAGGAGAGTAACAAAGGATGGACAAACTGGAAAGGGTCGCCTCCCAAGGCTGGAGTTTAGACCTCCTTGCAGAAGGTGTAGCTCAGCCCCTCGGATAGCAGGGATATTTGCTGGTCTGCCCCAGTTAGAGCTGGTTTGCTGTCACTGGGCAAGCGGAAAGCAGCCCTTGGGAAGTCACGTGGGATGCCGGCGGTCAGGAACTGGTGGCTTGGGTGTACAGAGAGTGGAGGCTCAGAAGGAACCATCCACATGGGCCTGCAGAGAAAGACAAGGTGCCAGAGTGGTCAGGAGGACTTTAGGATGCTGGCCTCTATGTCTAGAGAGTGGTGGGAAGGTGATGAAACAGGCCAAGCAGAGTTCTGAGCATGAAACAGGGTCAGTGTTCCACTAGATTCCTCACATGACCCCACTGGCCCACTGCAGAAGCCCTTCCTCCTGCCATGTCCCTGCACTACACCATCGTGAGAAAGTTAACCATCATGCTCGCTGTGAAAGATGCTTAAAAGGATGCTGTTCATTTGAGAAGGTGAGCCTGCAGCTAAGAGGCTGGGTACTGATAACTGAAACCCTTGTAGGTTCGTACTTGTGTTGTCCCTTTGTACAGAGGAGTGACTTTAGAATGGCTCTATTTTACTCTATACAACAGAAATTGTATTTAAAGTTAAACAATAATTTGTAACCAATGGTTTAAATATTTTCAAAGAATTTTGAAAGTCCTAATTCTCCCCTTTCTGCTACCTCTCCCCACTTAGCTTATCCTCCTTCCTCAGAGTCATCCGATTTTACCATCTATTTAGATCAATTTATAAGCTGTTTAAGATGCCAAAGCCATTTACACTTTTATGTGATTTTCTTAAAAGTTCATCCAAAATAATAAAAGATGAACTGTGGTCCCTGGTGTTTCTAAGAGTGCATAAAAAATTTCCATGCACAGGCTGAGAGAATATTGTAGAACATGAGAAAATGTCAGAAGTATCCTACTTGGTAAATTGAAATGAATAAACATTGAAAAAAAACTACTAAAGGAGCAAAGAGTTTATTTTTTATCCAACAAATAAAAATATAATTATTTAGAAGTGTGTATGTGGAGTTAGGGTGGTGGTGATACTCTTTCTCTGCTGATTGTCTCATTCTGGTTATTCACATGTAACACTGGGTATCATGTATGGGGGGATACAAGGAGACTCAAACATGTTCAGAAGAAATTGACCAGAATGATGAGTGGGTCATGAAACCGTGTTAATGTAAGAAATTTATCCTTTGGAGATACATGCCAAAACATTTACTGATAAAAATATTATGTCTGGAATTTGTGTCGTAAAAAATCAAAGTTGTTTGGATATGGAGGTGATGATATTGATGAAACAACTTAGTTCATGCTTTGTTAATTCTTGAAGCTAGCTGGTTGGTCCTCAATCTATTATTTTCTTTTCTTTTGCATGAGTTTGAATAGTTCTGTACTTAATAAAATTAAAAAGAGAAAAGATATACTTCAAGAACAGAATAAAGAATTAGGAAAATCAGCATACAAAAGAGGTGATTCTCAGCTAGTGTTGACAAATCTATGAAGGAATATCTTTAAATTATTGGAAAGTTGCCATGGACCAAAAATAAATAAAATAAAAGAATTAGATTAGAGTTTTAAGGTCCTAGGGTAATTTCTAGGATAAATGAAAGTAAGTTGTAAGGAAATAGATTTCAGTTCAGTATCATCTATATTTTTTCATTGATTTGTTTGTAAGTCATTTATTGAGTACTTCTTATTTACTGCAAGAATATAACTCTGAGAAAAACAGTGTCAGATTTATATGTGAATCAGAGGTGTAGATAATATATTCATAATAAAGATAGAACCTGACAACATTTGGGGAAAATAGGTAACTATTTATAACAACAAGTTTGGTTTTATCTCCTTTGCAGTGAGGATAAACTAAGGAGATTTAAGTCAGGGAGAGATGGGATCAGATTCACATTTTATTTCATTCTCTTTAGACATTGCAGAGAAAGTATTGGAGAGCTCTGAGGCTGTAGAGCAACCAGCTTTTAAAGATACTGTGTCACTTGCCCAAGTAAAATGCAATATGTCCCTAAACTGCCTCAGAAACAGATAGGATGGGTGAACGGTATGAATAAAAAACAAGAAATGAATTGAAAAAGTAAACCAATTTAATTTTTTTTGAATGATTGCATAAATGTTGTCATTTACCAAGACAGGAACCAGAGAATGAGAGACAGGTTTTAAAAAAGAAAAAAGGGTTACTTTGGAATCTACTCATTTTGAAATACCTTTGAGACTACCTGGACAAAACAAACAAATGAGAACAAAAACCTTAGAAGAAAATTTCCTAGACACGGTACAAAACTTAGGATAGGAAGAGTAAGTCAGCTTTCAATCTTCATTCTTTCATCCTTGTATTCATTTTTTCATTCATGAAACATGATTCCATGTTTGAGTACCCACTAGGGACCACATGTGCATAGAGATGCATAAATACATAGGCTACATTAGTTAAACCAAGGAAGCACAATGCTGATCCCTATCAGGAGAGAACTCCCCCAAATCCAGCCTGGCTTTAGTCTAGAATTTGCCCCATCTAGAATTTGCTTTTAGTGTAGAAGTTTAGCAAGGACAGTCACAAGTGAGATATACATGACCTCTCGTATACCCATCCCTTGAGGTATTAAAAACGCTAGCAAGCTTGGAGTCTGTATTGTTTTCTTAAGCTGGAGATAATAGTTACATCCCATAGCACTCTGTACCTGAGCTGTCTGGTCTGACCCCTGTGAATACTATGTTTGTCTAAGGGTCAAAGCAATGAAGATGGAGCCCTGAAGCTAGAGGTAGAGAGAGAGTTGCAGAGCTCACACTAAAAGTGACACTTGCCCACTCAGAGCACTGCAAATCTTGATGCTAATGCCTTTTTCCACACCCACCTCAGCAGTTGCAAACCTAGAGATCTTAGAGGAGAATAAGAGAAAATATTGCATTAGCCCTAGGTGCTAAAAGAAAATGTGGCACTTTATATTTTCCTCAACTATCCCTTTGAAAGAGAATTTAATAATACATTTGGGGGGATTTCAAATGTTTTCCCCATCAGGGGAAGATTTAACAAGATGGAGAGTTTCATGCACCTGAAATCCAGAAGCAAAAGATAGACTTCAGTGGGTCCACCAGTGGCTCAATCTTTATTAAAGAGAGATGGGTCAGAAAAGAGGCACCTACATAAATCTGGAAACCATCCTAAGCTACAAAAGTTTTGCTCAAATATGAAATATTTATTTCCTCTTAAATTCAGCCATGCAGTTAAATAATGCCTGGAATACTAGAAATTCTATTAAGAATTTCACATATTCTAGTTATAAACTTCAAGTAGCTGCCAAGTAGCAACATATGTAATATATGATAGATTGAGAAAATATGTGTTTTTTTGTTTTTTTTTTTTAAAGAAGATGTTGGGGGTAGGAGTTTATTAATTTATTTATTTTTGTTGTGTTGGGTTTTCGTTTCTGTGCAAGGGCTTTCTCTAGTTGTGGCAAGCGGGGGCCACTCTTCATTGCGGTGTGCGTGCCTCTCACTGTTGCGGCCTCTCTTGTTTCGAAGCAACAGGCTCCAGACGTGCAGGCTCAGTATTTGTGGCTCACGGACCTAGTTGCTCCGCGGCATGTGGGATCCTCCCAGACCAGGGCTCGAACCCGTGTCTCCTGCATTAGCAGGCAGATTCTCAACCACTGTGCCACCAGGGAAGCCCGAAAATATGTTTTTAATAGTGTAATCGAAAGAATCTCTACATCATATTACTATGCTTTCAAGTCATAAAAATACATAGTAAAATTCAAATGGAAGGAACTTAGGCTTTAATTCAAAAGTTATATTACAAAGGTTTCTGCTAAAAAAAAAAAAAAATTTCCCTCCATAAGACCATAGCAATATCTCCTTAAACTTGACCAATTGTTTGTAACATCTACCTTCCTGATTTATGGGGAAATTAGAAGAGGAGAGCAGGAGGGTGGGAGGCAAATAACAAGGATTCAGTTCTGGGGTGTTTTTTTCTGGTCCAAAGATTTGAGATCACAGGGCAATGGGATAGAAAGCATCCTTTCACTGTGGTTCACTGTATCTGCATTTGCACCAGTTATATGTCTTGTGTTACCTGGTAAAGAACTAGAAAAATGAGTCATGGAAGTAGAAGAAAAAAATGTTCTCTTTTAATCAGACTTTAGTTTTAGAACCAGGAACATAGGCAGAATTTGTTTTTTCCATCACTTTCTCATGAAGAGACTGCTTGTTTGGAATATTACTATTGTTGGATGAAATATGCTGAAATGAAAACTTATGATGACAAAGCAGATGGATGGGCTGTGCAGTCATGTAATGTTAGTGAATGGGAAACCAGGTGGGCATTGGAATGCTTTTAAATTTCTTTGGCAGTATCAAAATATTTTTTGAGATTTAAATATACCATAGGCTGATGGGGTCAAAAGGTGCTGAGGAGTAACCCAGTAAATGATGTAGCACACTTGAAGTAATTAAGTTTCTGTTTTTCTTGTCAATGAAGCATGTGATATATCAACATATTTCTTATTCAACTAACTGTTCTTACTCCAGTTATTTCATGCAATCTAAGTGATGCCTCCTAATTTTTAACTGCTACATAGGTGAAAAATGCTAGTTTTTTTTCACTCATTTCTCAACTAAGACCAGGCACATGGCCTAGTTGCGATCAATGAAATACAAAGAGAAATGATCTGGGGCTGGAAGAGAAAGATCTTCACCTGTTATCCCCAACCTCATCTTTCTTCCTGCTTTGTTACACTGCCCTGTTGATATAGTATATTTAAAGAGAAATTGCCATCAAACTGAATATGATTTAGCAAAAGGATCAGAAAATCTTGGGTGGCTGCTGGCCTTCCCAAGCCATTGAACAAAACTTTGGACCATGTGCCTTCTGAAGTCCTAAGTCATAAAAATCCTTGTGGTTTGATTCAATTTTAGTCGAGTTTTCCATTACTAGCTACTTAAAAGCATCCAGTGTGACTCAAGTGGTAAATTAATTACTAAAGGGACCGACCATGTATCACCTAGTTGTATCTAACCTTGTATTTGGTAGTTTAGGAAGAGGTTGGAATCTAAATTTAATCATCTTAGTCCTCTGGGTAAATTAGATCTCATCTGTTTTCAAACTCTGAGATTTTACCATTTCATCCTTTTTTCAGAAGGATGACCTTTTAAAAATTATTTCACCAGAAAACTCAGCATTCAAGTGGAAACTCATCACATAGTCACTGGGTACATGGAAAGATAAAGAAAAGTAATCTGAATACCTTGTCTCTATGTGCTCTGTCTCCGTTGTGCTGATTTTTAAAGAACAAAGTGTATTTCCTGAACTCTTATTGGTCCTCTGGTTCTTTACCTTGGGAAAAAAAGCCATGAGAACTGTTAATCTGCATTACAAAAAAAATGCTAGAGGGTAAACAGTAAATTCTGCTTATGCTTTACAGATCTGACTCAATACCCATGTATGCATCTATTCACAGTTTAATAAGAGAGAAACTACTTAAGAAGAAAGGAAAAAAATTACTCAGAAATCCCCTACGCCACTGAGAATTGCTGAGCTTACTAGCTGCTGCTCCTTTTCACCTCTAGTTACTTGTGAAGTCGTAAGAAAGTTAAAAAGGGATTTTGATTTTTCTTATCCAGTTCTCTCATGCTATTTTATGGATTAAATATATCTTGACTATAGAGTAACATATGTTAGAATGATGGTGTAAAACACACCATGTTTTACATATATATGTGTGTGTGTGTGTGTATATATATATATATATATATAATGTCAATGTATAAATATAAATCAATGGATAAATAATTTTTATATGTTTTGAATATACTTAATTTGGAGTAGACCCTCTGTGCTAACTGCAGTAGCTTATTTAATCCTTATAACTACCATGTGCTGTATCATAACTGCCATTTTACAGATGAAGAAACTGAAATTTAGAGACAGAGATTCTCCCAATGTCATACAGCCAGCAAATAGTGGGATCACATTTTGAACCCATTCAGCCTGACTTGCTAACCCATCCTCTTAATCATTGCATTTGTAGAGGTGGTAAACTTTTCCCTTCTTTTTTTCTAGATTCTTTGGCTAGCCTAATAATAAAATTGACATAAGACAGATTAAAGGGAGAAAAACAAATTTACTACATATGAGAGCCCCCAAAGACATGATACCCAAAGACAGGCAGTTGAAGCTGATGTGCCATCCTGAGCTAAGCAGAAGTGGGTAGGCGTTTGGGGCTTCAAGGGAAGGAAGATAAATTACAGGAAAATGAGAAGAGCAGATGTTCGGTAAACAAATGTTTGTCATGCCATGCAGATAAATCTTTCTGACAGAAAAAAGTTATCTTTGATATTAGCTCTTTTCCTGGTACAAGGCCTCTATCTAAATTTTTTAGACAGTTAAAGGGAAGATAAACAGTCTTCCTGAGTCTGTTGGGTCTTGATTGTCTTCAGCTTGTAATAATCCACATGCGAAACTGGCATATTGGCGGGTGGCCTATTCTACTCCCCTGCATTATACACACAGACATGTATATACAATTGTTTTCTGACACAGTAGTTTCTGAAACCGCTGTCTGTTCCATGTTCACTAAGTTGCTGACATCAACCTTTAACCAGTAGGTAGGAGGTTGGTCTTTGTTTTCCCATTTCTTGAAGGCATTTTAAAATTTAGGCCTAAAAACATATTTTAAAGGTTTATACATGTATTTTTAAAAAGTGAAGCAGCCAGATATTGATTCCAAGTCTTCAGTTTCTAGATTTTTTTCCTCCTTTCCTTCTAATTCCCTGCCTTTATATACATTTTACACTGTAACCAGCCAGAATGGAGGTTTTGTTCACTTTAAATTGGAACATGTGAATTAAATCACTTATTATGCATATGCTGTAATTATATTACAAACACAGTCTTGCATATGATACATAAATGTGATATTTATGTGATATAATTTAAATAATTAAGATGCCTATAGGTTATAGACTAGTTATTGGATAGCTTTCTGAGTTAGCTTTTAGCTTTTATGAGTGTCATGTATAAGCTAATAGCCCTAAAAGAAATAATAGTTTTCTCATTATTTATATGTAAATACATAAATTGTATATGAAATTAGATAGATAAGATAGATAGATATGCATATAAATTGGGGCTCAAATTTGAGAGCTAACTGCATTAATGTTTCAAAACTTTATTGGTCATTTGTTGTTTTTGCCTGAGAGCACTCCTTCCTCTTTTCCCTTTCTTCCTTCCCTTAGCACACTACTTTTCCACTCAGTGTGTTCTTGATGGAATTATAAATCCAGATGCCACCCTCTACCACCAACACTAGCCAAGGTGGGGAACAGTGACAAAAACTAGGCAAATCACATCTAGATATTTGAATTTTAAGGAACATTACCCAAAGATGGAAAACTACTAGAACTATATCATCTTAATTTCTGTAAAGTTAAAAGACTGCCAATTAGTTCCTTCTACCTAATCCCAGGAGCTCTCCTGATATTATTTCTTTCTGAAGCCTACTTGTTTAGTTTTATATTTGATTATGAAAGTTAAGTTTTCCAAAATAAATTTGTCCTTAGCAAGTATCCAAAGTAACTGATATAAAGATTTCGAATGAATTTCACACCACAAGCTCTCTGTGAAATATGGGGTATTTAGAATGGGTTATGACACTGAAATACAGGAAATGACATTGAGATTCCCATTAACATTCCAGAACTGGAAAATCACTGCCCCAAGGTAATCAGCGGTCTAACAGCTAATTAAGTATTTCCCTGTGGTCACCTGGAACCATGTGTTCAACAAGAGCAAGGTTTTGGGTGACTAACTACTGTCACGGAACAGCTCAGAGAGGTCAAATAATTCTTCAAGCAAGGGGAAGGAGAGTTGTTTCTGAAATATTCGATATTTTAAAAACAAAAGAGTGACAAGTGCAAATCTTTAAATTCTTACCTTAAGGCATGGATTGAAACTCAGGGCCTTTCTGTAACTGTGCTGAAAAAAACCGTAGAGCTGGGATCACCAAAATAATCTTAGAGATTAATTCTGTAGATTACTGAATTATAAATTGGTTGAATTTACAGCCTTTTCAGTTTTCCTTTCTGATGTTCAAGCACAGCTCTAGAACTAATATATCCCCAACAGCTGGGACAAGTAGGGCACAGTATATGGGAGAATAAGACCAGTTGGAGAGCCCAGATCCCTCAAAGCCTTGTGAAACATCCTTTGCTGGAAAGAATCCTTGTTTCTCATGCAAGAGAAATCTGCATTGTTGAGAGATTACCTTCCCTCATCATAGTGAAGCTAAGAGTTAGTCCCAGAGGATTTACAGGAATTTGCTTATTTGGATAGTCAAAGCCTGGAAATTATTTGTAAGATTGGATTTTGAGAATGCTTAGCCAAGGAGGGGGCTGAGGAACATAATTTTGGATCAGGCTGGATTTATCAAAATAGTTATTCTCAATAGAGTTTCTACATTTATTGAGCTGGCTTAAGTAGACAGCTGCTGCCTCTGTTTGAGAAAGAGCAAACCTAAATCCAATTTGCTAACTGACATTGAAAGACTAAAAATCCCTGTCTATATCTAGAAGAAGTACTGTCACAGACTTTGAGGTATTGGAAAGCTGGATTAGATCTTTTATGTGCATCTGTTCACTCATCATGATTATCATATTGAGCATAACGGATTG
Source organism: Aethalodelphis obliquidens (assembly GCF_003676395.1). Classification (NCBI taxonomy): domain Eukaryota; kingdom Metazoa; phylum Chordata; class Mammalia; order Artiodactyla; family Delphinidae; genus Aethalodelphis; species Aethalodelphis obliquidens. The sequence continues at coordinate 3,917,995 of NW_020838008.1, forward strand.
AAAGGTAACCAGATCATGTGGTGATATATGATCTGCATATATATAGGACAAAGAGCCAGGAGGCTACTAGAAATGAAATACAATTGCTGTGTAGTCTTAAAGAGGAAACTGTGTGCACATTTTACAACCACAGAGATATACTGTGAATCTTTCATTAGCTGGCTATAAGGAGACCTGGATTAATATCCGGAACAATACTGTATTATGAGAAATAGCTGAAAGTTTTAGAAAGCATTGGGTACAAAATGTAGTACTGTGGCCTGCTGGGAAGAATGCAGGCTTATAGGGTTCAGGAAATAGAGGAGGCCTGATTCTGACCTCAAACCCAGACTTTTGATATGTTTTTCTTCACATATGCTGAGAGTAATAATATGAATAGATATTCTCAGAAAATGGAAGAATCCTCCACCAACTCTACTGTAAGAGTCATTATTGAAGGAATGAGCAACAGTAATTTGTTGGAGACTCTTCTCCCTACAAAAGTAATGACATCCTTGGGAAACTCAAAGATATTAGTCACCATCAAAGACCTAAAAAAAAAAAAAAAAATCAGGGTGGAAATTTCCATACCATCCCTGTTCAGATCTTTCATTTGACCTGTGAAATTTCCTGATGAGACTTAGAAAATGATAGGATTATGGAAGCTTAATTTTAAAAAGCTGACTGCATCTTTATATACTATCCTTGATGTTGTAGCCTTACTGGGATAAAGTAATGTATCTCCTGGCTATTGGTATCAGTTATTGAAGTAGTTTATTTTTCCCAGTAAAATCAATAGTATCCTTTTGCTGTTTGTATTAGTTTTCTGCTCCTGCTATAACAGATTGCTGCAAATTTGGTGGCTTAAAACAAAAAATATACTATCTTCTAGTCCTTTAGTGGATGAAAACAACAGAAATATATTATCAGAAGTCTACAATGTATAAACAGGATGGTGTTCCTTTCTGGAGAGAATCTATTTCCTTGCCTTTTCTACCTTCCAGAGATGGCCTGAATTCCTTAGATAGTGGCCACAAATTGCTTAGACCTTCGCTTCCCTCATCACACCTACTTATCTGATTTTGACCTTCCTGTATTCTTTTTATAAGGACTCTTGTGATAACATGGGACCCATCTGGATAATCTACCATCAAAAATTTCTTAATTTAATCACCCCTGCAAAGACTTTTTGCCATGTAAAGAAACACACTCATGGGTTCTGGGTATTGGAATGTGGACATATTTGGGGACCATCATTCAGGCTACCACACTATTGTTTTCTTGCTGTTGTCACAGTTTAATTCATGCTATTGGCTAACTTAATGTCACAGTGATTATTGCATGACTATGAGAGTATTTTGATGTTAATGCCCAGAAAGTAAGAGTTTGTGCTATGTATAGATGTTTAAATAAGAGTATCACAGAGTAAGAGATAGTAAAGCAAAATGGAAGATTTTATGTATATTTTATTTCAGGAAAGTTTCTGGAGTTTGTATGGTCTGAAGTCATATCAGGATATTATCTCTAAAGTAAATGAAATACTGCTCATTTTTGTTCTGCTACTACTAAGAAGAAAAACAATATTTAGATGACTACCTAGGACTTTGAAAACATTTAGGTGTCCTTCTATGACCTACTTACCAGGTGAAGTAAGAAGTTGTGAAATTTGTGTGCAACATTTGAGAGCAAGACAAAGCAATACCAGGCTATATCACTAATGGTTCTTTCCACTAATTTGAAGATGCAGCTGATACAGTGATTCCCAAAGTGTCTGTGATAGAATGGATGGAGCCTTTGGCAAGCATTATTCTCACAACTGGAGAGTAGGATCCTAAGGTGGGGGAGAAAAGCCATGATCCTTTTGGTAGTTAACCTCAGAGAAACACTTTTTGGCATGCTGCTAGGCTCTGATAAAAATTTAACAAATGACCATGTGACATAAGATGATGCTAACATAGGTTGAGAGGGCTGAAGGATATGCTATATTCTCTAAGCCATTGGTCAATATAGTACTGTTTCTCTTGGAGCCAGAATACATAAATCTAGGAACCAAGAAGCAGATGTGGGAGTGGTGACTCAGTGAAGTATATTCTTGGATCTTTTTAAAATTAATCCCATTTTTGCAATTCTGTGTTCATCTACCAAGGCATACAAAAATCGTTATAGTACATTGGAAGTCAATAATGTCTTATCAACTTTTAGGCATCGTATGCCACCCACTCTATAGACAAAAAATAATTCAAATCATTGGGAAATAGGTTTTCTGTTAGGAAAAGGTAATAGAGAAGAATATAAAATCTTCGAGGGGACATTATTCAAGCAATTGTAAATTTTAAAAGAAGACCACTAAAGTGCTATGTCAGTATTGAATTTAAGTATGAAACAAAATGTTGTGTTTATGCTGAGAAACGAAGGAATGAAATTGATGAGAAACTGTTAATTTTGCAAGCACACATTTTGTTCCATGCTCCTTCGGTCACAATGCCTTTTAGAAAACTACCCTGCCCAATTCTATGTGGGTTGCTCCTTTGTCTTCCAGGTCCCAAGACCCAGGTTAATCAAATTAGACTCTTTCTCTTACAAAAGTTAATATTTATGAGAAAGATACAATGACATAAATTATTTGAAACTGAGCTATTCTGTGGAAATAAATGACGAAAGTATAAGTGAGTTCTTTAATGCAAATCTTTAGCCTGCTCTGTTTTCTGCCTTAGATTTTATTATAATTTTCTCAGCTACTTATTTGCCATCAAATAGTTTTATGATGAAGTTAGGCAGAAATATTTATTCTACTGTTTAAAAGAAAAACAGCTCTAGCTTATATATATATATATATATATATATACGGATTATACCCCCAAATTACAAAAATAAAAGACTTACTCATGAAATAAACTTTATAAAACATCTCAATTTGGATGAATGTGAGGTTTTTACCTTTTGGAAAAAACAATTCTAACTGAGCTGTGTGTGAAGTCATTCTCTCTTCCTCTCTTACTCATTACACATGACATGGAACCAAGCGTTTTTTTTTTATACTGCAGGTTCTTATTAGTCATCAATTTTATACATATCAGTGTATAAATGTCAATCTCAATCACCCAATTCAGCACACCACCATCCCCACCCTACTGTGGTTTCCCCCCTTGGTGTCCATATGTTTGTTTTCTACATCTGTGTCTCAATTTCTGCCCTGCAAACCGGTTCATCTGTACCATTTTTCTAGGTCCACATTCATGCGTTAATATACAATATTTCTTTTCCTCTTTCTGACTTACTTCATTCTGTGTGACAGTCTCTGGATCCATCCACGTCTCAACAAATGACTCAATTACGTTCCTTTTTATGGCTGAGTAATATTCCACTGTATATACGTACCACATCATCTTTATCTGTTCATCTGTCGCTGGGCATTTAGGTTGCTTCCATGACCTGCCTATTGTAAATACTGCTGCAATGAATATAGGGGTGCACGTGTCTTTTTTAATTATGGTTATCTCTGGGTATATGCCCAGTAGTGGGATTGCTGGATAATATGGTAATTCAATTATTAGTTTTTTAAGGAACCTCCATACTGTTCTCCATAGTGGCTGTATCAATTTATATTCCCACCAACAGTGCAAGAGGGTTCCCTTTTCTCCACACCCTCTCCAGCATTTGTGGTTTGTAGATTTTCTGATGATGCCCATTCTAACTGGTGTGAGATGATATCTCATTGTAGATTTGATTTGCATTTCTCTCATAATTAGTGATGTTGAGCAGCTTTTCATGTGCTTCTTGGTGATCTGTATGTCTTCTTTGGAGAAATGTCTATTTAAGTCTTCTGCCCATTTTTGGATTGGGTTGTTTGTTTCTTTAATATTGAGCTGCATGGGCTGTTTATATATTTTGGAGATTAATCCTTTCTCCATTGATTCCTTTGCAAATATTTTCTCTCATTCTGAGGGTTGTCTTTTGGTCTTGTTTATGGTTTCCTTTGCTGTGCAAAAGCTTTGAAGTTTCATTAGGTCCCATTTGTTTATTTTTGTTTTTATTTCCATTACTTTAGGAGGTGGATCAGTAAAGATCTTGCTGTGACATGTCAAAGAGTGTTCTTCCTATCTTTTCCTCTAAGAGTTTTATAGTATCCTATCTCACATTTAGGTCTCGATTCCATTTTGAGTTTATTTTTATGTATGGTGTTAGGGAATGTTCTGATTTCATTCTTTTACATGTAGCTCTCCAGTTTTTCCAAAACCACTTATTGAAGAGACTCTCTTTTCTCCATTGTATATCTTTGCCTCCTTTGTCATAGATTAGTTGACCATAGGTGTGTGGGTTTATCTCTGGGCTTTCTGTCTTGTTCCATTGAGCTATGTTTCTGTTTTTGTGCCAGTACCACATTGTCTTGATTACTGTAGCTTTGTAGTATAGTCTGAAGTCAGGGAGTCTGATTCCTCCAGCTCCGTTTTTTTTCCTCAAGACTGCTTTAGCTGTTCGGGGTCTTTTGTGTCTCCATACAAATTTTAAGATGATTTGTTCTAGTTCTGTAAAATTGCCATTGGTTTGTGTCTCCATACAAGTTTTAAGATGATTTGTTCTAGTTCTGTAAAATTGCCATTGGTAATCTGATAGGGATTGCATTGAATCTGTAGATTGCTTTGGGTAGTATAGTCATTTTCACAATATTGATTCTTCCAATCCAAGAACATGGTATCTCTCTCCATCTGTTGGTATCATCTTTAATTACTTTCATCAGTGTCTTATAGTTTTCTGCATACAGGTATTTTTTCTCCCTAGGTACGTTTATTCCTAGGTATTTTATTCTTTTTGTTGCAGTGGTAAATGGGAGTGTTTCCATAATTTCTCTTTCAGAGTTTTCAACATTAGTGTATAGGAATGCAAGAGATTTCTGTGCATTAATTTTGTATCCTGCAACTTTACCAAATTCATTGATTAGCTCTAGCAGTTTTCTGGTGGCATTTTTAGGATTCTCTATGTATAGTATCCTATCATGTGCAAACAGTGACAGTTTTACTTCTTCTTTTCCAATTTGTATTCCTTTTATTTCTTTTTCTTCTTTGATTGCCGTGGCTAGGACTTCAAAAACTATGTTGAATAATAGTGGTGAGAGTGGACATCCTTGTCTCATTCCTAATCTTAGAGGAAATGGTTTCAATTTTTCACCATTGAGAATGACATTTGCTGTGGGTTTGTCATATATGGCCTTTATTATGTTGAGGTAGATTCCCTCTATGCCCACTTTATGGAGAGCTTTTATCATAAATTGGTGTTGAATTTTGTCAAAAGCTTTTTCTGCATCTATTGAGATGATCATATGGTTTTTATTCTTCAATTTGTTAATATGGTGTATCACATTGATTGATTTGCGTATATTGAAGAATCCTTTCATCCCTGGGATAAATCCCTCTTGATCATGGTGTATGATCCTTTTAATGTGTTGTTGGATTCTGTTTACTAGTATTTTGTTGAGGATTTTTGCATCTATATTCATCAGTGATATCGGCCTGTAAGTTTCTTTTTTTGTAGTATCTTTGTCTGGTTATGGTATCAAGGTGATGGTGGCCTCATAGAATGAGTTTGGGAGTGTTCCTTCCTCTGCAATTTTTTGGAAGAGTTTGGGAAGGATGGGTGTTAGCTCTTCTCTAAATGTTTGATAGAATTCACCTGTGAAGCCATCTGATCCTGGACTTTGGTTTGTTGGAAAATGTTTAATCACAGTTTTAACTTCATTACTTGTGATTGGTCTGTTCATATTTTCTGTTTCTTCCTGGTTCAGTCTTGGAAGGTTATACCTTTCTAAGAATTTGTCCATTTGTTCCAGGTTGTCCATTTTATTGGCATACTGTTGCTTGTAGTATTCTCTTAGGATGCTTTGTATTTCTGCGGTGTCTGTTGTAACTTCTCCTTTTTCATTTCTAATTTTATTGATTTGAGTCATCTCCCTCTTTTTCTTGATGAGTCTGGCTAATGGTTTATCAATTTTGTTTATCTTCTCAAAGAACCAGCTTTAAGTTTTATTGATCTTTGCTATTTTTTTGTTTGTTTCTATTTCATTTATTTCTGCTCTGATCTTTATGATTGCTTTCCTTCTGCTAACTTTGGGTTTTGTTTGTTCTTCTTTCTCTAGTTCCTTTAGGTGTAAGGTTAGATTGTTTACTTGAGATTTTTCTCGTTTCTTGAGGTAGGCTTTATAGCTATAAACTTCCCTCTTAGAACTGCTTTTGCTGCATCCCATAGGTTTTGGATCATCATGTTTTCATTGTCATTTGTCTCTAGGTATGTTTTGATTACTTCAGTGATCTCTTGGTTATTTAGTAACATGTTGTTTAGCCTCCATGGGTTTGTGTTTTATACGTTTCTTTCCCTGTAATTCATTTCTAATCTCATAGCATTGTGGTCAGAAAAGATGCTTGATATGATTTCAATTTTCTTAAATTTACTGAGGCTTGATTTGTGACCCAAGATGTGATGTATCCTGGAGAATGTTCCATGCACACTTGAGAAGAAAGTGTAATCTTCTTTTTTTGCGTGGAATGTCCTATAAATATCAATTAAATCTATCTGGTTTGTTGTGTCATTTACAGCTTATGTTTCCTTATTTATTGTCATTTTGGATGATCTGTCCATTGGTGTAAGTGAGGTGTTCAAGTCCCCCACTATTATTGTGTTACTTTCAATTTTCTCTTTTATAGCTGTTAGCAGTTGCATTATGTATTGAGGTGCTCCTATGTTGGGTGCATATATATTTATAAGTCTTATATCTTCTTCTTAGATTGATCCCTTGATCATTATGTAGTGTCCTTCCTTGTCTCTTGTAACATTCTTTATTTTAAATTCTATTTTATCTGATATGAGTATAGCTACTCCAGCTTTCTTTTGATTTCCATTTGCATGGAATATCTTTTTCCATGCCCTCACTTTAGTCTGTATGTGTCCCTGGGCCTAAAGTGGGTCTCTTGTAGACAGCATATATACGGGTCTTGTTTCTGTATCCATTCAGCATGTCTGTGTCTTTTGGTTGGAACATTTAATCCATTCACATTTAAGGTAATTATCGATATGTATGTTCCTATGACCATTTTCTTAATTGTTTTGGGTTTGTTTTTGTAGGTCCTTTTCTTCTCTTATGTTTCCCACTTAGAGAAGTTCCTTTAGCATTTGTTATAGAGCTGCTTTGGTGGTGCTGAATTCTCTTAGCTTTTGCTTGTCTGTAAAGCTTTTGATTTCTCCATCGAATCTGGATGAGATCCTTGCCGGGTAGAGTAATCTTGGTTGTAGGTTCTTCCCTTTCATCACTTTAAGTATATCATGCCACTCCCTTCTGGCCTGTAGAGTTTCTGCTGAGAAGTCAGCTGTTAACCTTATGTGAGTTTCCTTGTATGTTATTTGTTGTTTTTCCCTTGCTGCTTTCAATAATTTTTTCTTTATCTTTAATTTTTGCCAATTTGATTACTATGTGTCTTGGTGTGTTTCTCCTTGGGTTTATCCTGTATGGGACTCACTGCGCTTCCTGGACTTGGGTGGCTATTTCCTTTCCCATGTTAGGGAAGTTTTCGACTATAATGTCTTCAAATATTTTCTCTGGTCCTTTCTCTCTCTTCTCCTTCTGGGACCCCTATAATGTGAATGTTGTTGCATTTAATGTTGTCCCAGAGGTCTCTTAGGCTGTCTTCATTTCTTTTCATTCTTTTTTCTTTAGTCTGTTCCACAGCAGTGAGTTCCACCATTCTGTCTTCCAGGTCAATTATCCATTCTTCTGCCTCAGTTATTCTGCTATTGATTCCTTCTAGTGTAGTTTTCATTTCAGTTATTGTATTGTTCATCTCTGTTTGTTTCTTTTTTAACTCTTCTAGGTCTTCGTTAAACATTTCTTGCATTTTCTCGATCTTTGCCTCCATTCTTTTTCCGAGGTCCTGGATCATCTTCACTATCATTATTCTGAATTCTTTTTCTGGAAGGTTGCCTTTCTCCATTTAGTTGTTTTTCTGGGGTTGTATCTTGTTCCTTCATCTGGTATATAGCCCTCTGCCTTTTCATCTTGTCTGTCTTTTGTGAATGTGGTTTTTGTTTCACAGGCTGCAGGATTGTAGTTCTTCTTGCTTCTGCTCTCTGCCTTCTGGTGGATGAGCCAAGCATTTTTTTTAATGCTCCATGTATTTTTTCTAGCTTTCCTTCTTCCTTTAAATTTTCAAATGGCCATTCATCATTTAAGACCAAACTCCCTTCTCTTCTTTCTAAGCAGAATTAATTATCCCTTGCTTATATTCTTATACACAGGATGTGCATGTAAGATTTTATTAGAATTGCATATGTGTGCATTTGTCTTGTTCACTAGACCCAGAGTCCCTGAGGACTTTATGAGCATATTTTTTATTTCTAGTCCTTAACATATGTGTCACAGAGAGTAGATAGTCAATATTAACCAAATTTTGAGAATTGACCTATGTTTCATCAAAACAGGAAAGCCAGAATTATTTTGGAAATATGTAGTGGTACTTAGGTTCAAAAATTGCAAAGCAATAAAATAAAGCAAAACAGGAGTTATTTAACCTATATTCATCAATATTTTTCATATCCCAGTAAGAAAGAAAAATGGGGAAAAAAGAGAAATTTGCCTATGTAATTTATTCATAGTAGATTAGAAAGAGCTAAACGTGAATCATTTTCATTAGCAATTGCAAGATTTCAAAGAAAGTTGGCATATTTTGATGTATGTTCATTTTTTCACTTGGTCTGTACCTGAGGGGAAACATTTTCAACATCAGACACAAGAAAGCTACATGGACATAAAATTTCTTTTATTGCTTTTTGGTCTGCTGTCTGCAGGAAACTAGATTTTTCCCAACCAGTAAAATTTGTGTAGGCAGAGGTCAGCATAACCAGAAGAATGGAAGAAAGATGCAAGCATTGGAGTCATGACCTTGTGACAAAGAGGTCAAAGTGTTATTTCAGAGCAGTGACCTCCAAGAGGAATCTGTGCACTCTAGGGAATATGTGAAATGACTCATTAAAATTAGGAAAGAAAACACAATAACAACTTCTATATATCAATATCTATCTATATGTATTAAAGAAATTAAGTTTTATTTATAATTAGTGGAAGGCTTGACTGAATTAATTTTCAAGCAGTCCTGTGTCAAATATGTCAACACATGGGAGGCAATCTGAATAAAGGAAGAGAAATCTACAATTCAGGGCTTCTGAGGCTTATACTCACTCTTTAGTTCTTTTAGTTTATTGGGACATTGCAATTTATATAGCCTAAGTTAAGAGGACTTATAGACTATGGTAATTTTAACTACATTTACCATTACAAAAATGGTTTTAAAATATTCATTTAAAGACATATAGATCAAAAACTAAACTGATACAGGTATAAGCAAATAATAATACAAGAGCAGGATTGACAGCTTTACTCCTGTTTCCAACTATCCTATCAGTAATATTATGAAGTAAAAAGTTTGTCGACTATGACCTAATCAGATATGAGAATTTGGGCTAAAAAACAGTTAGTAAAAATTAGTAGAGTATTACACACATATACACACCCACAGATTATACCTCCACATACAGTTATTTTACTGATAGAAGGTTAGAGTCTAGAAATTGTCTAGAAATCATTGGCTTGGAGGACTGGATAGACTGAGACCAGTTCTTCAGGAAAAAGTGGACAAAGATGAAATACATTAGGGAAGACAGATGTACAGTTTGGGGGGGAAAAAAAAGATTGAGGGGAAGAGATGAAGCATTGTAAGAGAGAGAGTGGAAAATAAGTAGAGTTAAGGTAGTCCTGAGATCAGAAGAAACAACTGAATCAAGAACAGGAGCAAAGCAATGCTTTTTATATTTAATGTAGTAAAAACCTTGCAATAAGACATTATATTGCAAAGTGTATCTGTTATCCCCTGAAATGTATACAAGAAAACCAAAGATAGGCAAATTTTTAAGACACAGGCCTGAGATATTTATTTATTTATTCATAGCTAGTGTATTTTTAACAGCAGCCTAACGAGAAGAGATTAGGGGTATGTGATCAGAATCAAGCCAATCCATTATCCTTGTTCTTATTTGAAGAGTTTGCTTTAATAATTTAGTAGATATGCATGTACAACCATCCAATAATATGATGTGATCATTTTCAAGTACTGTATTGGGTCTGGATTTCCATTAAAAGGGGCCTACTTTGATGAAGACTAATGACTGGAACTCTGTGAGCTACAGTAAGTGGCATCTTATCTGGTGTCCCATGACAGAACCCATCTTTTCTCATTTCCTTACGTTGAGCAAGAAAAATTGAATAATTACAGAAATTCTATTTCTTAGTTGTTTCTAGAATTAGAACGTGTTTCAGAAGTGTTTAGAAGAATGGAATAACCCTGGTGGAGCCTATTATACTCTTCGACTTTAAGTGACATTGTTTTTCACATTTTTTTTTTCTTTTGCGGTACGCGGGCCTCTCACTGCTGTGGCCTCTCCCGTTGTGGAGCACAGGCTCTGGACGCGCAGGCTCAGTGGCCATGGCTCATGGACCCAGCCGCTCCGTGGCATGTGGGATCTTCCCGGACCGGGGCACGAACCCGTGTCCCCTGCATCAGCAGGCGGACTCTCAACCACTGCGCCACCAGGGAAGCCCCTGTTTTTCACATTTTAATGTCTTAAATTGAGCTGCATCTTAATATTTGATGGCATATTATGTTCACTATTGATCTGGTGATATTAGGATGTGGTTATGCTCTGTGCATGCACGAACTTGGCTACTGTTCCTGATCATTGGAGAAGACAAATGCAACCCCTCCATGTTTCAGTCCAAAAAAAAATGTGGGAGGTATAGGAGTTTTGCTTGCTATTTGATAACCTGTTGACATATCTTAGTGAAGAGAACAAAGCAACAGCATCAACATACAAAGAATTGCCAGCAACTTAGGAGAAAATAACAAAGACAGTAGTCAGCACTCTTAAGAATGCTGCATTATCGATTCTCTTGGTGATCCAGGGGACAACACTGTGAAGAACATATGGACATTTCTTACATCAAGTCAAAGAATATTTCAGAAAACTTGAGTTGGGAATAAATTTTAGGAATCATGTGATCAATTTTTTCTTTTTTCCTTATAGACATCTAACCAAGAGAGATATATGATGACTATCTTTATTAGAATATGTATAAAAAGCTCTTCCAGTAATTATAAAATTTCCAAGTGATAAGAAAGTGTTGAGTCAGTCAATATGGTAGTGGTACTCTTATAATTGATGGTATCCTAGATTAGATGAAGCACAGAATTCAACTTCTTCCCATCAGGTATGATTCACAGACACCTCTTATAAGTACATCAGCACTGTTTTATCATAGTAGTACCTCAATGACATCTTGAAAACTGTTCTTGAGTTCTCACCCACACTGCATTGCTAAACAGGATTTTCAATTTCCATCCTTTCATGTGCTTGACTTCTGGACTAATTGCTTCACATTCCTCCTTTTCACTGTAGTTTTCTTTGTGTGTTTTGTTGGCAGGGTCTCGCAATATAAATGTGAGGGTACTATACAAACGTGATTGGGCGAGTACATCAGAAAGATTGAATTGCAGTTGAAGGAAGAATCACACACATTCAGGTAATAAATTTTAAATATAAGCTCTTAAAAAATTAAATTCCTCAGAAAATATACCTTCTCTACTTTATATAGAGAGAACACAGAGCTACTGAAAAATTTTGTTAAAACAATCTAGCAACATCGGGAATAACTTCTATATATCATAGTATCTTCCAACATACCTTTTATTAGGGGGTTATATTGTAAAGTTTATCTAATCTCTCTCCATTCTACAAGAACCTATACTGTCTAACAATAGAATGCACTGAGCTTTAGTGAATCTTACCAAAATTTCCATTTCGATATGTCCCACAGTAATATACTAATTATTAAAAAATTGGAAAGAATTTATGCTCAATGTACCCGAAGCCATTTCACAACATCAATTTCAGTAGAAATATGAGCAGAATATTTCATCCTCTGTTCTCTCTTGAGGATAACACCTTTAGTAATTTCCATATGTTATCTAGTTAATATGACAAACAAAGAAACTTGAGGATTTCAAGCACAATAACAGAAGTGAAAGATTTTGATTGACTGGTACATTATAACTCTTATTACATACTATGGACCCAGGATGTTATAATAATTAGCCTGTCAAGTCAATTGTTACTCTTCATTAAAAATGAATATATGAAAGCAATTAATCTCAACTTTAGCTTCATTAGGACATTTTATTTTTGCAGTTGGGTGCAGTTCAGTCTCTCAGTTTGAAGGATGTATTATTTTCTAATAGAAGGTTTCACCTACATTATTTTGATTACTAACTTGAATCACAAAATGCCAGCTTTTGTAATTACTGGGTGAACATTCTGAGTTATTTTTAATTTGCCTTTTGAAATTATAGATGCAAGAGATTTTCCCTTATTCCTTTTCTTCACTTTTGTCTTATTGAGGCTGTAGACTCAGAATTTCACACTCTTGAAAGTGATTCTATCCTCTGTAAATCATGTCTCTGAAAATGCTGACACCCACAAAAATAGGCAAAGCTCAAGGACATTTCTACAAGCCCAAAACACATTGCAAAAAAATGTGAAATCAGAGTTGAGTTTTTCATACATAGTAAAGGTTAGACGAGAGATAATAAAAAATTGCCTGTTGGTAATCAGTTTTCAACTTAGACTGTGGACTGATTGACTGTTCATGACGATTGAAAACTGGCAGGTGAAAGTTATAGCACACATCACAGAAAAGATATCGGTCTTACCCTTTGCATTCTGATGAATTAAAGACAAGAAATAATAGCAGTTGAAAATCAGCATCTCTCTTTATTCACGGACAAGTCACCCCATCAGCTGGAAAAACTGAGGATGTCTGTATGCCTAGCAGATATTAGAGGGAAACATTGAACCATAGACTAGTAATATAGGAGTGAACTCTGAAAGGTGGGCCGTTTTGTTAGTTCTTTCATCCTTACTCAACCACCACATATGCAACTCTATATGGGAAATGTCATGATCTCCCTTCGGAATATCTTAAAAGTCAATGTTAGCAAAGTGTTACATTTAATAACCTGATGATATTACTGCCACTGTTTATGTGAGCCAACATAGCATAATGTAAAAAAGTGTTTACTTAGATTAAATGATCTGTGTTTGAATCACATTCCCACTTGTTTTTTTAATTGGTTGACCTTGAGCAAAGTGCATATACTCAGAACTTTATTTACCATATGTAGTAGTTTGCTTGGACTTCCATAAACAGTCTGGCTTAAACAACAGACATTTTTCTTTCTGGTGTTGGAGGTAGAAGTCCAAGATTAAGGTGTCAAGAGGTTTCGTTTCTTCTGAGGTCCCTCTCCTTGGCTTGTGGATGGCCACCTTATTGTTATGTCCTCTTGTCTCTGTGGGTGCATCCTAATGTCCAAATTTCCTCTTTTTATAAGGACAATAGTTAGATTGGATTTGGACTCACCCTAATGGCCTCATTTTAAGTTAATCACTTCTTTAAAGGCTCTATCTCCAAATACATTTAGAAGTATTGGGGGCTAGGGCTTCAATATAATAATTTTAGAGGAACACATCTCAGCCTATAATAACCATATCTACATAATTGCAATATTAGTATTCAAACTCAGAGTTTTTCTAGGCATTAAATAAATCAAAACATATAAAATATCAACTAAAATGTCTATTACACGTGGCGCAAGAGGGAGAGGATATGGAGATATATGTATATGTATAGCTGATTCACCTTGTCATACAGCAGAAATTAACACACCATTGTAAAGCAATTATACTCCAATAAAGAAGTTAAAAATAATTTTTTTTAAAAATGGGGCATTTGTGGGGGCAGAAGATGAAAGGATTCAGAAGAATTTATTGTTAAGTCAGAGGAAGACATACTAGCCCTTCAAAGAAGTTCATCAAGCGGTAAAGAGAAATTGCACCCAACATGAGTAGATCTAGTTGATAGGGCAGCCCGGGCACACCATAACCAGAGTGCTAGGCCAGTAGGTTGTCAGGAATATTTAGTCACAAGAGTTAGAACAATCTGGGATTCAAGAACAGAACTCCAGGTACTTAGAGCAGCTTACTTAGAAGAAATTACCAAGATAAAACATAAGCACACAGAAACAGTGGTTATAATGGGGTAAATAAATTAATGAGTTAATAAATAAATGAGGTAGTCACAACTGTGCTATCTTTTTAGATGCATCTGTTCATTCATTCACAGTACAATTTTAAGTGTAGAGTACAATTTCCACCTTATAGATGAGGAAACATTAGTTTAGAAACCCAAACTTCATGAAACCAGAGTCTGTAACTACCTTGCTCATTAATTATATTCCCAGCACCCAGCAAAAGGCCTGACACATGGTAGGTAGTAAATAATTATTCACTGATTGAATCAATAGGCTGTCAATTGTAGTTGAATGATGCAACTAGGAATTAAACCAAAGCCATGATTTAAGTCAACACAACAGAAACAGAAAGTACAATAAAGGAGAATAGCATAATTAGAAGTATATGAGACATAAAAACAAAAAAAACAATAACAGGATTAAGCATGCTATCTCCCAAATTTTCAATTTTTTTATTGTAAAAACACAGCAATATATGCAGAGAACCAAATAGTTTATCTTGAGTCATCTCTTATTAATTGATATTACTTGATTAATACTCTCTGAAAATTGGTTGTTCATTCATCTGTCAATTAACTTATTTTAACATCCAGCCCATGTTTTTTTTTCTTTTTTTGCTCTTTCAGATAGTTTTAGACTTGCATACAGCCTGCTGAGGTCAAAGTCTAATAATATTAGGCAGCAAAACATAATAGAAAGATAATGAGCATTGGAGTTAGTGTATTCTCCTTTGATGCCCAGCTCTAGTACCTACCAGTTTTGTTACCTTGGGCAAATTATTTAATGTCTCTGAACTTCAGTTTTGCTTTATCTATACAAAGGGAGTTAATATGGTTTGAAGTGGAGATGCAATTAGATAATTCATGTAATATGCCACCACCACAAAGTAGATGGTTCATTAATCCAGTAACCCAACAAAACAAGTGAAATGAGCTTTTTCCCAGAATTAATTTTTATATAACATTGTCATTTTCTCCCACAGAGCTCATCACTTAACATCAACTAGTTCATCCTTTACAAACTTAAATTTTAAATAGTTGTTTCTTCAATTGTCCTGCTACTGCATTTGACATGGCAACTCACCCTTCATTTCTAAAACTCCTTTGTCCCCTGCTTTCTTGATTCTAAAGTTTTTTAATATATTAATTGTTCATTCTTCCTTTACCAAGTGTATACATGTACATACCCATATTATCATGAACTTCAGTCAAGATTTCTTGCTGATTTTAAAAATACATCTCATGTTTTGGTACATTTCATACAATATGAGTTGTGCATCCCTAAGGAAGAAATCAGAAAACCCTGTCTTGGCCTTGAAGCTAAGAGGGGATAGACATGGAAATTAGGCTCTGCCAGTCAAGTGCATCTATATGAGACTTAGCTGGGAAGTGAGGAACAAGGCTGGGTGAGGATGAAGGTGGAAGCATCCAGCCTACGAGCACAAGGCAAGGAGATCCTCGTCTGTGGCCGGTGCCAGTGATGCCAGTTGAAGTGTCAGGGTTTTTGCTTGTCCATTCTCGTGATATAGTCAGGAAACTTTTGGCTGCCTAGTCTCTAAGCCTGAATCACTAGAAGTCACCTGTGTTCTTTGAGTTTAATTTCTGAATTTCTTTTCTCCTTAAACTAGTTGCAGTGCTTTCTGTTGTTAGTAACAAAGATTAGTGACTGACACAGTGTCTCTCAAAGGTTTATCCATGACCTATACTTTTTCTTCTCTATTTCAGTCCTAAGTAAGACCATTTCACAATTTCAGCTAAAACCTAGAAGTTAATAACCACCAAATATTTATGTCTGTCTTCAACCTCAGAAATTTGAGCATCACACTTTTTTTCTGCTTGTTTATTAATCATCTCCACATAGTTATTTACCAAAAGTACTCAAACTAAATATATTCACAACTGTACTCACTACATCACACCCAAAGTCAGATGTATTTTATCAGCCAAGTCAACAAGTTTTTATTCAGCTGGTTCTTTACCCCTGCTTCTAGATGTGATTAAGTTCAGTCTGAATCTTAGTTTATCTTCTATAACTGCCCTGTCTAGTACACATTTTTGCCATGATGGTAATCTTCTAAGTCTGTGCTGTACAAAATGGTAACCACTACATGTGGCTATTGAACATTTGAAATATGGCTAATACAAATGAGAAACTGAATTTTTAATTTTGTTAAATTTTATTAATTTTATATTCAAGTGTAAATAGCCACAGTGTGGTTCTGTATTATATTCCTCAGCTTTGGTTTAATTTGCAGATGTAGCAAATTGTATATTTATCCAGATGCTCCTATTAGAAATATTTAAAACAGACTTGAGGCTTTTCATTTAGAAATAATGCTTATTAAATTCTTCAAGCCAGCATTTTACACTGAAAATTTGGGGGGTATTAACCCTTAACCAGTTATATGGCCACTACGTGTAGTATCTAGACTATCCTGACCTGCTGATGTATGCCAAGTAAAACAGGACAATAAGCTCCCTGAAGTCAAGATCTATGGCATCTGTGTTAGCAGTGTTGATCATCTGAACCTGCCAAGTACTTAGGCTTTGTATCAAGTGAGAGAGCAGGTGTTTACCTTGCTTCTGGAGGAATTTGTATAGTCCCTGCCTAAAACAAAATTGCTGATACAATCCAAATTTGGAACTGATCCACTTTTGTAACATATTTTAAGTAACAGAATTCCTCAGTGCAGACACTTGGGGATGAATTACAGATTGTGCTTACTTAGAACACCTGGATTAATTGGTCTGTTGGAAACTGTTGGAAATTTAACTCAACAAGAGATTTGATGATTTTCTCCTCCAAATTGACCAAAGTCACATGTGTTTTATTATTCTATTTTACCAAGGTTTGGCAAAATTTTTCTCTAAGCGGTCATATAAAAATATATTTTAGACTTTGGGTCAAGAGGCAAAATCAAGGATATTACATAAGCACCTATATGGTTATTTACAAATGTAAAAGCCTGATCTACTATTAAACAATATATGGTCTCTGTCTAAGCGTTGTAAACCTATGTCTATGCATTTGTAATTTATAGATATCTGCTGTTAATGTCTTATTTTGTTCTTTGGAGAATTATTCTCTTGTTTTACAGTTTACAGAGATAATTGATTTTAAAGACATTTTAGAGATTGTTCTATGAGTCTAATGTATCACAATTGCTCTGAAATGTTGGTGCCTTTCATAGTTTTTCTCAGGAAGTTTGGAAATTTATTTGATAGGGTCTAATTTTGTGGGAAGATTTTCTCATGCAATGTTCCCCTCAATCTTTGCATTTAACAGTTTCCTCTTCATAGGCTTTGTGGGCACTCTCAGTGGACTCCAAGGGCAGACTCAGGTGTTCTATCAGTGGCTAAAAGTTTCTGTCTCACAGTATTATTATTGTTGTTATTCCAGCTCTAGTTATTCAATGAGAGGGTGACTTGACTCAAGCTCTGTCTGCAGTGATTTCTCCTACAACCACAAGTACACTGACTGATATCAGCTCTAGCCGTGGGCAGCATTTCCCACTTATTTTCAGCCTCCTTTGTTCAAGTAGTCAGTCTTGATTCAGACCTCTGCCGCTCATAAGTTTTTCAATTTCTGCTACCCAAGTGCCCTGTCACTCCATCTTTAGTTTACTTCTGTACATTTATAGTCCATGGAAAACTTTATTTTTGTTGAGGCTGTGTTGTTTTACTTTATAGCATTAGAATTTATTTGAATATTTTAATTTTAAATATCATTACTTAGTTGTATGAAAGGAGAATTTTCTAGTGTTTTCACATCCTAACCTTGACCACATCCCTTAATGAGTTTTCCAAAACTTATTGGAAATATTCATAGACCTAGAAACTTTTCTCTTTGAGTTGAATTCCTTTTTAAATGAATAAAAGTTCTTCTGACTAGCTTTCCTGTAATTTCTCTGCAACAGTTGAAGCCTTCTTGTCTATGTGGCAGATGTAGCGGCTTAAACTGTTCTTGTATAAATATCTATCACAAACACTGTGAACTTGGCATACATTGTTGGTGAGTTCTCTCACCTTCAAGTCCAATTGTGCATTAAGAAAATGTGGATCTACCCTGTTTTCTTCTGTTTTTAATTTTATTTAAAAATAATGATAGATTTACAGGTCGTATAGAAGTGTACAGAGTTTTCTGCCTTCTTAGTAAACGTTGCATAGTACTGGATTTTCTTAAGTTTTTTTGTTGCTATCTTCCACATTCCTTTCTAAATATTTGACATACATTTGTACATAAAGATAGCTGGGTCCTCAACATATTTGCTTTTAGACAAGTTTGGGCATGTTCAGGGTGATACGGCTGTATACAACATATTTGCTTTTAAATTCCAAATTATTCCTTTAAAGTTTTCTTTAAATGACCAAATTGTTTTTTAGTGATGCAAACTAAAATTAGCAAAAGTTCAGGAATAGTTACTATATAATGATGTTGTTTCTATACTTAGATAAGTAAAATTAAACTTTATTTTCGTATATACACATAAATACATACACATACACACAAATTCTTTGGAATTTGCACAGGCCAATAATATATTATAGTGTAGTGTTCCTCAAAATGAGAATTAGAGTTGACCCTTGGACAATGCGGGTTTGAACTGTGCAAGGCCACCTCACTTACACAAAATTTTTTTTCAGTAGTAAATACTACAGTATTACACGATTTGAGGCTGGTTGAATCTGGGGTTGGTTGAATCTGAGGATGTGAAACTGCAGTACATAGAGGGTCAAGTATAAATTATATGCAGATTTTTGACTGCATGGTGGGTAGGTGCCCCTAACCCTGTTGCTGTGCGAAGGCCAACTGTACTATCTTACAAAAGACCTGGGCAATGAGAGCACCACCACCCTTCTGTGAGCTTTTGAACAAAAACAGTAGGATCCTCTGCCTTTTTATCCAAGCCCTGGCTCACTTCCTTAATATTGTTTGTCCTGTATCTTATCATTTTTTTCCCTTTTTTCTCTATCATTACTTCCTCTAACTTCTTTCCCATTATTCATTGTTAATTACTCTTCTCTCTTTGTAGTAAAATTCCCCTCTTCTTCCATCTCTCTCCAAATCAGCAGGCCGTCCATGTATTTAAAATATCATTTATTTATTCATTCACTAGAGAACACAGCATTGGTTCTGCCTATTAATAAGTACTGTGAGTGTCACTAAATGCCACATTAGGCCAGAAACAAATAATTGGGAATATGTCCTAAATATCAGCAATAGCTCTTTAGTGGAAACTTCAAAAAAGAATGAAAAGAAAGAAAAAAAACCTTCCTATTTAAGAAATTTAACATCCAAAATACTGAAATCTCTCTCCCCTCAGAACATATATGACTTAAAAACTCCATTTGAGTTTTTGAGAGTTTTTGCTTAATTATCGACTTCAGCCAGTTATAAAAAGTGTATTTGTTTTAGTAGTTATTGCCGATTTTCTTTCTAAAGGGTCTCCAGGTCTGTGTCTCTTCCTTCACTACATTTTCTGCCAATCTTATGTAAAGAAAGAAAAAAAAAATGGAAAAAGAGGCTAAAAGAAAAAAGACAAGCTAGAGAGAAAGACAGAGTGACATTTGATTATTTTTTAAAATGAAGAAAAGTTAGAATAATCTATTTTGCTCACAATTCTACTCCTCAGTATAAAAATCTAGTTAAGTGCTTTGTCTCCAAAATGTGGCTAATAATAAATACTGTTATACATTGTTTTTAGACTTGCAAATATTTAGAGACTGTTTTAGAAGTATGGCAAATAAAACTCTAAAGTGATACACAATTACTCAAAGGAGTATTTGAAAAATGTGTTTCAAAAGTTGCTTTATAAAAATTATCTTAAAGATGTATATAAAGTGTCTCCTAAATTTATAATACACATGAAATAGTTCCCTTTTTCTTTTTTGTTCCTGAAGTCTTTATTTTCTATGGTGTTAACAAAGAAAGTAATTGCAAAAAGCGATTGCCCCCCAAAGAAAGAAACTGGAAATGTTTATCACAAATAACAGATACTACTTTTCTCATATGAAATGCTTAAATTGCCACATGATGTTAATGAATAGAGAAAATTCTATTGTGGTTGTATTTATTTGTTTGATTGTTTACTTATTTATTTCTCTTCTGATCAGCTTCTTCTGTCTCTTCTGAACTGATTTGAAATTTTTTATCTCAGAACTGTGCAAAAGAAATGTTTCTGCTATTCATTTATTTATAACAAAATGCTTTTTTTGATTTTTGAAAATAATACTACCTTGAAAAAAGTATATAAGTATACTTAGAGATTTTTGCAGTGGCCTTGGAGTTTCTATAACATATACACATACAAGATTCAAAACCTCATAAGATAAACTCAGTTCTCTGGGAACATAAAAAGATGTGGAAAACAGTCTAGATGCATTTATGTAGGACATAGTTGTCACAGCAGGGCACATCTCAGCAATATCCTCTGTGCTGAGGTATAAAATACTGGAGGCTGGGACTTCCTTGGTGGTGCAGTGGTTAAGAATCTGCCTGCCAATGCAGGGGACACGGGTTCAAGCCCTGGTCCGGGAAGATCCCACATGCCATGTAGCAACTAAGCCCGTGCACCACAACTTCTAAGCCTGAGCTCTAGAGCCCATGAGCCATAACTACTGAGCCCGCGTGCCACAACTACTGAAGCCCATGCACCTAGAGCCCGTGCTCTGCAACAAGAGAAGCTACCGTAGTGAGAAGCCCGCGCACTGCAAGGAAGAGTAGCCCCCGCTCACTGCACCTAGAAAAAGCCAGCGCACAGCAACAAAGACCCAACGCAGACAAAATAAATAAAAATAAATAAGTAAAATAAAACACTGGAGGCCAGCATACCTCGTATCAATATCACTGATCATATTTTGTGCTTTAAAAAAAAATATTTATTCATGTATTTTTGACTACGTTGGGTCTTCGGTGCTACGCACCGGCTTTCTCTAGTCGCAGCGAGCAGGGGCTACTCTTTATTGTGGTGCGAGGGCTTCTTACTGCGGTGGCTTCTCTTGTTGTGGAGCATGGGCTCTAGGCATGTGGGCTTCAGTAGTTGTGGCATGCAGGCTCAGCAGTTGTGGCTCGAGGGCTCTAGAACACAGCCTCAGTAGTTGCGGTGCACTGGCTTAGTTGCTCCACAGGATCAACTGGGATCCTCCCGTACCAGGGCTCGAACCCATGTCCCCTGCATTGGCAGGCAGATTCTAAACCACTGTGCCACCAGGGAAGTCTAATATTTCGTACTTTAAAGAAACCAGAAAAGAACACCAGGGGGTAGAAAATAGGCCCTCAGGTCAATGTTCTTATAACTGTACTTTCATTTGCACCCTAAACTAACCATACTCTGCAGTGCATGGGCACTGTATCCAATTTTATTACCTACTCATTTTAACTTATATCCTAAGCCAAAATGGAGAGCTGAATAATAAAGGATCCAGTTTTCTGTGTGTTTAGACTATTTGAATCTTTTCTACCTAAAACCACAACCCTCTAAGTTACCTTACACCAATTAATCAAGCTACCTTCTGCCCTTCTGAGATTAAAAAGGGTATATTATCTAATGATCACATGTAAGAAATGGAAAGGGTCAAGGGAATTCAGTTAAGAAGGTATATAAGAAGTATCTTCCCTATCCAAGGCCCGTACTTCACCCCTGCTATGAGCTAATGAGTTATTTTTCTCTTGAAATTTCTTTACCACAGTATTCCTTATACCGTCCACAACTATGGTAACTCAGAGCTTCAAAAGTTTTAAAATGTTCTTTGTCTTCTCCTTTTTTTTTTTTAAATCACTATGCATTGATCTAGGAAGTCATTCTAGAATTCCAAGCCTAATTAACTTTAATGAACATTTTAAAAAATTACTTTATACAGTACCATGTTACCCATTTAAAAAAAAAAAGAAGCCTTAGATATCAGTGTTCAAAATTTTTTCTCAAGAAATTAGTAAGAATATTAGAAGAATATGCCTCTCGCTTCAAGGAGCAGAGTGACTGATGTGCTCCCAAAATGTGGTAAAAAGGAGAATAGGCAGAAGACATGTCTCAAAACATAGAAGAGAGTTCAGTTCATCTACTCTTGGGAAGTGTCAATGAATCATGCTTTTTATTTATGGTGTTATGTACAGCAATAGGTAAAGCTTGGGATCTGCTATTATCCTAGGAATGCATTTGAGCCTGACTGAACAGAGATTCAGCTGGATAGGGATGACCATCCTCTCCCATCACGGGTTAGATGAATGGAGATCTCCAGAGATCCAAAAAGCAGCAGCTGAACTTTAGAGTGATCTGTGGATTGCTATAGCCCAGGTGTAACAGAGCTTCGGGGGCCATGTTCTGACTCTATAGGAGGTAAAAGAGGTCAGGTAAGAGGAATGATATTGTGGTGGTAGATAGGCCATCCAAATAGTAACTTAGAAAGGGATTGCCAAAGAATTTTCACCCTGACTACAGATTGGGACACAGTGTGGGACTTGGAGCACAAGAGTTCACAGTATATTAGCACCAAGCTTCTCAGAGAATCTGCATTACTGAGGACTCATCAGTAAAAAAGAAATTCAGTTGGGAACCAGAGTTGAAATCCAGTGCTATTTACTGGACTTATAGATGTAGGCAAGGATTGTTGTAGGAAAAATGGGGCATGAGAGGATAGTCATGTCCCAGGTCTCAAGTGAGTCCCTGGGACAGGCCACCAAGTGAGGGTCCTTGGCTTCACACAAGAAAGAGTTCAAGAGGGAGCCATAGTAAAGTGAAAGCAGGTTTATTCAGAGCGATACACATTCCACAGACAGAATGCAGTCCATCTCAGAAAGTGAGAAGGGCCCTGAGGTGTGGGAATGGTTGTTTTTATGAGCTAGGTAATTTCATAAGCTAACGAATGGGAAGAATATTCTAAATATCTTGGAGTGGGTGCAGGGATTTCCAGGAATTGGGGCACCATCCACTTTTTGGCCTTCTATTGTTGGCCTCAGAACTGTCATGGCACCTGTGGGTGTGTCGTTTAGCATATGCTAATGTATTACAATGAGTGTATAATGAGGCTCAAGGTCTGTTGGAAGTTGAATGACTCTTCCACCATCTTGGGCCTAGTAGGTTCTAACCGTTTTTTGTGGTATTCTGTTCTTCTTAATGGTTATGTCATTCTTTTAATGGTTGCGCCCTCCCACTCACCTTCCTGTCTCAGGATAAGAAATAAAAATAGGACTTTTGGATCTGGGGAACAGCATAAGACCCCGCATTTACCTGCACCATTGCGCCACTCCCACCCCATGCCAGAATAATTTAATATTACTCTCAACTTTTGGGGAGGCTGAGGTTGCCTTTGTTTCTGCTTTTGTGAGTCCCGTTTGGCCTGGGAACCAGTGATACCGAGCCTGCAGGACAGCAGTTCAGTAGGACTGAATGTGAGGATCTAGGGGTGGCAGAATCACCAGCTGAGAACCTGGCAAGGGTTTATTCAATGCAAGGATGCCTCCAGGAATCCATAGGTCACTCTGGTACTCTTCCTACTTACTCCACACATAAATATAGCTCATGTACTTGTTGTATAGATATATATTACAAGTTCAGTTCAGTTGCAATTCGTTCATGTGATGTAATGTTATACACATATTTTAGTTGTATATTTTTTTGAACTTTGCACTTTTATTTTATATTTTATAGATTATACTCTCTTCTGTTTTCAATTATTTTATAGGCCCTTAAAATCTTAGAGGACTAGGCACTGTGCTGACAATATCTAATGACAAAAAGAGCCCAGACTAAATAATTAAGAATCCACAGCACATTGTCCATGTGAATATTATATTCCCCCTCCTCCTTTTTCTACACCAGTCCTGTGCTATGAAGTCCACGTGTGTTCAGCTGCATTTTCTGTAGCTGATAAAATTTCTCACAGATTATGGCAATAAATGGCCTATATATCTAATTTTTTAAAATTTTGCTGTGTGTTTTCACACTTTTCTGTGCCTGCACAAATATTAAAAATAATTCTTTTTTTTTCCTTTTACTCATTCATCATTGCTACAAAGGCAGTCTAATAATACTAACTAATAGTGCTTCAGTAGCTCCCAGTGTATAGGGTTTTTTACTCCTTGTTGCCTTGGCTGCAGAAACCTTAGTAATGGACCTTAGGTATGGATTTGAGAGAGCAAGAGAGGTGGTAGATGATAGCACTTAAAAACCTGATGTTGGGGCCAAGCTGTCTGGATTCAAATCCCAGCTTGTTTTTTTAACTGGATGTACAGTGTTGGGGTCCTTGGGTATGTTTCTTTCATTCTCTAGGGCTTAGTTTCTTCATCTGTATGATGATATCATGAGAATGTACAATAAAGTGATACAGAAGAAGCAATTAGGACAGCACCTGGTATAGAGTATAGGGCTATTATTGTTATTACCTTTGAAAACCAAGGGTATAATATTATACCAATTACTTTGAAATCTGCGTTCAGCAGTTTTTTTGGTTGCATCTTGATAGTACTTGTAGCAACAGAAGCCAAAGATATATGCCTCCCTTAGTAAGTTTTCAAATGATACTGATAATTATAAAAATGAATAAATGCTAAAAGCTGTCGTTTATTATTATTAGCATGGTTTTAAAGGTTCCTATCATTGGGTGGTAAAACAATTATAAATCCAGTGACTCAATATCATAGTTTAAATCAAAATCATATTCATGATCAACCAAGTTACCTTGTATTTTACTTTAAAAATATTGAAAGATATCTTCCAATGTGATTAGATGTAAATTTATAATTATTATAACAAATTGTGCTGAGTAGTCTGAAAGCAAAGCAAGTGGCTTTATTTAATTTTTTCTGTTATTTTTATAACTTTATTTATTTGGCATAATTTATCTTTTTTAAAAATTTTATCATATTTAACACTTTTCCTCTGGTGGCTGAACTTTACTGTTCTTAATGGCACTGAGCCAGAAAGGGAATGAGCTCTCTAAAACACTGAAGCTACAAGTTTGTAGGTATTGTTTTTGAGGTCTAGCAAAAAAAAGAAAGTAGAGCTCTTGCCTTCTTACCACTGATAGAAAACTGAAACCAATGGCATGGAGCTCAAACTCCCAAAGTTGACAGACTTCTACACATCTCTTATTTATAACAATACATCTACATTGAGGAAAGCCTACCCAA
Source organism: Aethalodelphis obliquidens (assembly GCF_003676395.1). Lineage (NCBI taxonomy): Eukaryota > Metazoa > Chordata > Mammalia > Artiodactyla > Delphinidae > Aethalodelphis > Aethalodelphis obliquidens. The sequence goes on from NW_020838008.1 coordinate 3,943,278, forward strand.
TTTTTTATGACTTAATTGCTTCTCTCTTTGCATTTATAACATGAATCTACTTTCTGTCTTTCAACACACATTCCCAAAGAAAGGAAATAGAAAATAAAGCACATTATTCAGTAGAATTTCATTGTTCACTGAGGGTAAAAAAAAGGAATGTATAAATGGAAATGCATTTGAAAGCCTTCCCCACTGAAATCTGGCAGGAGGTAAAACACTTCATTAGGGTTTGTAACATCGATGGCGAACGGCTTTACACAAAGTGCTACCTTTGCGAATAAGGCACAGAATTAACTGTCAAGGAGATGTAAGACCATAGCAGATTCCAATCTATTTTGCACGAAGTACTCTATGGGAATACTGTACCTCTGCAACTCCAAGATTTAGGTTTTATAAACCATTGGTAGAGATTCACCACTGAATCTTCATTTAGTTCTGAAATAAGGTCTCTTTATAATGACGCTGTGTGAAGGGCATAGCTACATCCTGGAAGTCAGTGCACATTTTATTGATATGCTCAAAGAATTATACACAAAAAGTAATCCATATTTCCGAAATTTTAAATGGAGACAGTGGCGTATCCTAATGCTATAATGATCATAATCATATGTCACTTGGCAAAATGTATGGTTAAAGATAATGTCAGAGTTGCTTTTTAAAATTCAGGGTCAGACACTTACAAAGTAAAGCCTCTGATCTTCTGCTTATATCAACTTCTGTTATTGACAAGGTTATTAGTATTAATAAGTATGTTTGCTTGGCTGAATTACAGACACACAACTTGCAAGTACCTTTAAAACAGATCCCACTCTCCAGTATTTAACTGTCTCTTTACCATCCCCTTCCTCCCAACCACTATTCTTCTTCCTGGCTGACATTTTTTCCTGGGTAAGAGTCAAGGCATCAGGAATGACCCTTTCTTTCATTATATTTATAAATAGCACATATGTCATTTAATATTCTTCATGTAAAAATAAAAAGCTATGAATTTAATTGCTTGCAGTGTCCAGGTTGAAGTAAAGATCATCTCCACAGGACCTTAGTTTCCCCCTCCTTCCATGGAAAGTGTATGACTTGTTTTATTTATTTTTTTTTTGCATTAGATTTTAAGAAATCTAGATATAATTACCATGCTTACATGTGGTTTGGATCACATACCCTGGCGTGAGATTCTTAATATTTCTAATTTTCCTTTTACTGAAGGATTTTATCTCCATTTTCACCTTGTTTTCAACTGTGTTGGTAGATTTTGAGCTCCTCAAGGACAGGGACTATGTCTGACTCTTCTGTACCCCAAAGTGCTAGAGTGCCTATGGAATAAATGTGTTGAATTTTAGTTATGTGACTACTAAAATGTAGTCTTTTAGGAAAAGGGATAGCTATATTTTAAAATTGTGTAGAATTAAAGAGGTTCAAAGTTTAAATGGCTTGGAATAAATTATTTGAGAAAACTGCATAACATCATTATTATTTCTAGATGGTTTCAGCAGGGACCTAGTTTTAAGTTGTCTTCTTGTGATTTTGAAACTTCCCTGCAGGTAAGAATCACCTTGGATACTTGTCAAACAGACAGATCCTACAGAATCAGATTATGTAACAGAGAAGATTGAAAATCTTAGATTTAAGCTGTAGGGACAACTGTTAAATAGTGCTTAAAGAGCAATATTGAAATGTGCAATGAAAGAAGAAAGTGATGTGAAAGTACCAGGAACTGAGGAGGAAATGAAAGTCATCACAAGAAGCAACAGGGAGCTGCTGCTTTCAGTAGCTCCAGTGATCCTATTCCTGGGAGTTTTCATTAGAAAGAAAAGTTGACAGACCTTCTGCTAGCCAGGTTTCCACTAGAAGCGGGTGGAGTGTAAATCTGGGAAAACCATATGGGTCGAAAATCCTTTTTTCTGTATCATTGTGAATCACTCCTAAAATCTAATGTGGGAGGGGCTTCCCTGGTGGCGCAGTGGTTGAGAGTCCACCTGCTGATGCAGGGTTCGTGCCCTGGTCCGGGAAGATCCCACATGCCGCGGAGCGGCTGGGCCCGTGAGCCATGGCCACTGAGCCTGTGCGTCCGGAGCCTGTGCTCCACAACGGGAGAGGCCACAACAGTGAGAGGCCCGCATACTGAAAAAATAGATAAATAAATAAAATAAAATCTAATGTGGGAATGATTAAAAGGACAGGACTGAGAAGAGAATAACCATAACTTCACCAGGACATCTGGAACATAAGAAACCAGAGTGGTGGTCTTAAAAAACATTTAAGAGGGCTAACTACCAATAGTTGAATTGAGCCATGTGGTTCAATTTTTTGTTTGTTTGTTTGAGTTTTATTAAACTATATACCCTCTCTTTTATTTGATCACACTTCACTGCACATGGGAAAACATTCTCTTTAACTTTTTTACTTTCTCCTATGTCTCTAAAATAAGAATAAGATAGTCTTTCTTTCTCTTTGCACTTTGTCCCATTTCTGAGTCAATAAAGTACTATTATTTTAGCTGATACACATTAGAGGACTTTATCCTTTTTGTAATATTTACTGGGTGTCTGTTAACTGAATAAGTCATACTTGGCAGGGCTCTGAGGGGAGAGTGAGAGAATATGGTACAGAGCTGATCACAGGAGTGATCGGGGCAGTTCCTATTTTGCTTAATGTCTAGTAGTTTAGGCAGAGAAATAAGCAATTACTATAGTATCTGAATAGTACTATTGATGGGATAATACAGGGAGTTATAAAGCCATAAAAGAGAAAAAAACTCAGTTATGAATGTTACTTTATTGGTTATCTACTCCTGCATAACAAAATACCCCAAACCATAGTAAATTGAAACAACAGAGCTTCTATGGGTCAGAAATCTGCACACTATGTAGCTGGATTCCTTACTCAGAATTTCTCCCATGGGTGCACATAAGGTGTAAGCTAGCGTTGTAATAATCTCAGTATTCACCTGGAGGAGAATTCACATCCAAACTCAATCACAGGGTTGTTGGCAGGGATTGGTTCCTTGTAGTCCACTGGTCTGAGAGCCTCAGGCCTTTGTGGCTGGTGGCTAGAAGTCAGCCTCAGTGCCTTCCCATCTGGGTCTCTCTCCATTGGTTAACTCACATGTCGACTGGATTCCATCAGAGTCAGCAAGTAAGAGAGCAAGAGAGAACCAGCAAGACAGAAACTAGTCTTTTTGTAACCTTACCTTGGAAGTGACATTCATTCTCTTTTGCCCTATTCTAATGTTTAGAAGTAGATCACACTCTCTTTTAAATGCACACTGAAGGGTGGCGGGGGGGATTATACGAGGTCATAAATACTAGGAAGCAGGAAACATTAGGACCATTTTAGAGGCTGCCTACTACAGTTGCTAATTACAGATTTCTAAAAACAATAGAACAATCAGAGCCCTAAGTTTGTTTTTTTTTTTTGCGGTACACGGGCCTCTCACTATTGTGGCGTCTCCCGTTGTGGAGCTCAGGCTCCGGACGCGCAGGCTCAGCGGCCATGGCTCACAGGCCCAGCCGCTCCGCAGCACATGGGATCCTCCCGGACCAGGGCACGAACCCGTGTTCCCTGCATCGGCAGGCGGACTCTCAACCACTGCGCCACCAGGGAAGCCTTGGAGCCCTAAGTTTTGATGTGGAATCAGGTGTAATAATGAATGCTAAATATTAGTGGTAATGATAGGAGCTGTGGTAGTAATCATAATAATAGTTGCAACAGTAGCAGTAACAATAAGCAAGTTCAATAATAATAGTAATCCAAGAGAAAATATTTTTAATATTTTAATAATATAATATCTACTAATTCTGTATTCTAGATACAGCAGCTGGATTCATTTCAGAAGCAGATGACTTCGATATTTTGGAAAAAACACTTGACTGATATTTTTTTGTTGTGATAGTGAAGGCTTTGTGGCATGATCTGAAAAATTTTTTACACATTGCAAGTCAGACTCATTAGTGTATTATGAAATCAATTAAGTGGATTGAGAGCAGGATGCAGAAGACAGAGACTGAAAAAGTTAATTGTTCAGTATAAAAAAAATTAGGGATATGAAGTCTTATCTAGAAAAGGAAAATGATATGGGAGAAACCTTGCATGGAAAATTGACCTAAGGCAAGGGAGGAAGCTTGGAATTGGTTCTAATATTTTTTCACTATTTAAAATTCTTCCTAAGTTTCCATATATTTCATCAGAATTTTTTGTTTGTGTTAGTGGTATATGGAGACAATGAAGGAAAATGTGTGTGGGGTGAGTGTTACAGAGAGAAGTCAGCGACATGGAAGCAGTGAGCAAGGACTGAGATCTGGGCAAGAAAGCAGGCAGCTGCAGGAACAGCTCAGATTCAGACATGAGACCCAGTTAGGTTGCCTTCAATATCCAAGGAGTGAGAGTAGAATCCACATCCAGTAGTATCTTAGGTCAGACCAGCACTTCACTCAGTAGTACCATGCTGATTGGGATGGGAGTAGGAGACTAGATCCAAGATGCTGTGATTGAAAATGGGACTTAAATCCCTTAAAAACCTTAAAACTACATTAATATCCATTATTAATATTTAAAGAAATTCAAATTACCTGTTTTCTTGAAAATCATGTACAATTCTTTTTAAAAAATGCCCTTTATGTACTTCAATTATTCTATTGATATTTTAGGAATAGCTTTCTTTAAAATTTCAGAAAACATGGTTTATAACTGCAGTATAGTTTATTCTACTTTACATATTTATTCGTTGTGATTCATTTTCTAATGTGTTCTTTTATATATTTGAATTTTATGATGTTTTGGTATAAAAAAAATTCCTAAGAAATGGGAGCTTGAGGATATTAGCTCCTGCTTCTTGACTGAAGCAGTAATTGGTGAAATGAACTCAGGCACAGTTAGTGATTTCAAGATACTGAAGAAAACTAATAGAGGACAGGTGTATAATGAAATCAGAGTTGGCTGTGTTTCTGGATCTTTTTTCTGCTGAGAAAATACAGTTAGTTGTTCTGTACACGAGGGACATACAGTAGTCTCATATTCAAATGAAAGTTGTAATAATTCTTTTTTGGATAAGCAGTTAAGCAAGCATAAACATTTATCAGATTGTGAAGGAAGAAAAAACCTAAAAAACAAATGAAAGGGACTCTGAGAGGGCTCATGCCAAGGAGTACTTACCAGAACTTCTGCTGCCAGTGTCCTTGTCCTCAGAGTGAGCCACAGCCAACTCCGCCTCCACAGGAGACCCTGCAACACTAGCAGCAAGCTCTCCAGCTGAGTCTAATGCGTGGTGGTGTTCAGTAACCACTGAGTTACAGTGGACTGTGGGCGGGCATCGTTGCAGGCAGAGATCATGGCCACAGCTTCTTAATAGCAGCCGAGTAGAGGACAGGCTCTTGGTGCTCCAGCCAGGTGTCAGGGCTGTGCCTATGAGGTGGGAGATCCAAGTTCAGGACACTGGCCAACAAGAGACTCTCAGCTCCATGTAATATCAAATGGTGAAATCACCCAGAAATCTCCATTGTAACGGCAAGACCAAGCTCCACTCAATGACCAGCAAGCTACAGTGCTAGACACCCTATGCCAAACAACTAGCAAGACAGGAACAAAACCCCATCCATTAGCAGAGAGGCTACCTAAAATCATAATAAGGCCACAGACACCCCAAAACACACCACCAGACATGGACTTGCCCAACAGAAAGACAAGATCCAGCCTCATCCCCCAGAACACAGGCACTAGTCCCCTCCACCAGGAAGCCTACACAACCCAATGAACCAACCTTACCTGCTGGGGACACACACCAAAAACAATGGGAACTACGAACCTGCAGCCTGTAAAAAGGAGACCCCAAACACAGTAAGTTAAGCAAAATGAGAAGACAGAAAATCACACAGCAGATGAAGGAGAAAAGCAAAAACCCAACAGACCTAACAAATGAAGAGGAAGTAGACAGTCTACCTGAAAAAGAATTCAGAATAATGATAGTAAAGATGATCCAAAATCTTGGATATAGAATGGAGAAAATACAAGAAACGTTTAACAAGGACCTAGAAGAACTAAAGAGCAAACAGATAACGATGAACAACACAATAAATGAAACTAAAAATTCTCCAGAAGGGATCAATCACAGAATAACTGAGGCAGAAGAAAGGGTAAGTGACCTGGAAGATAAAATAGTGGAAATAACTACTGCAGAGCAGAATAAAGAAAAAAGAATGAAAAGAATTGAGGACAGCCTCAGAGACCTCTGGGACAACATTAAATGCACCAACATTGGATTTATAAGGGTCCCAGAAGAAGAAGAGAAATAGAAAGTGACTGAGAACATATTTGAAGAGATTATAGTTGAAAACTTCCCTAATATGGTAAAGGAGATAGTTAATCAAGTCCAGGAAGCAAAGAGAGTCCCATACAGGGTAAATCAAAGGAGAAACACACCAAGACACATATTAACCAAACTATCAAGAATACGTACAAAGAACAAATATTAAAAGCAGCAAGGGAAAAACAACAAATAACACATAAGGGAATCCCCATAAGGTTAACAACTGATCTTTCAGCACAAACTCTGCAAGCCAGAGGGACTGGCAGGACATATTTAAAGTGATGAAGGAGAAAAACCTGCAACCAAGATTACTGTACCCAGCAAGGATCTCATTCAGATTTGACGGAGAAATTAAAACCTTTACAAACAAGCAAAAGCTAAGAGAATTCAGCACCAGCAAACCAGCTTTATAACAAATGCTAAAGGAACTTCTCTAGGCAGGAAACGCAAGAGAAGGAAAAGACCTACAATAATAAATCCAAAACAATTAAGAAAATGGTAACAGGAACATACATATAGATAATTACCTTAAATGTAAATGGATTAAATGCTTCCATCAAAAAATACAGACTGGCTGAATGGATACAAAAACAAGACCCATATATATGCTGTCTAAAAGAGACCCACTTCAGACCTAGGGACACATACAGACTTAAAGTGAGGGGATGGAAAAAGATATTCCACGCACATAGAAATCAAAAAAAGCTGGAGTAGCAGTTCTCATATCAAAATAGACTTTAAAGAAAGAGTATTACAAGAGACAAAGAAGGGCACTACATAATGATCAAGGGATCAATCCAAGAAGAAGATATAACAATTGTAAATATTTATGCACCCAATGTAGGAGCATCTCAATACATAAGGCAGATACTAACAGCCATAAAAGGGGAAATCGACAGTAACACATTCATAGTAGGGGACTTTAAAACACCACTTTCACCAATGAACAGATCATCCAAATGAAAATAAATAAGGAAACACAAACTTTAAATGATACATTAAACAATATAGACTTAATTGATATTTATAGGACATTCCATCCCAAAACAACAGAATACACATTCTTCCCAAGTGCTCATGGAACATTCTCCAGGATAGATCGTATCTTGGGTCACAAATCAAGCTTTGGTAAATTTAAGACAATTGAAATTGTATCAGGTATCTTTTCTGACCACAGTGCTATGAGACAAGATATCAATTACAGGAAAAAATCTTTAAGAACTACAGACATGTAGAGGCTAAACAACACACTACTTAATAACCAAGAGATCACTGAAGAAATCAAAGAGGAAGTAAAAAATACCTAGAAACAGGGGCTTCCCTGGTGGCGCGGTGGTTGGGAGTCCGCCTGCCAATGCGGAGGACGTGGGTTTGTGCCCCAGTCCGGGAGGATCCAGCATGCCACGGAGCGGCTGGGCCCGTGGGCCATGACTGCTGGGCCTGCGCATCCGGGGCCTGTGCTCCTCAGTGGGAGAGGCCACAGCGGTGAGAGGCCCGCGTACCGCAAAAAAAGAAAAAAACAAACAAACCTAGAAACAAATGACATTGAAAAGACGATGACCCAAAACCTATGGGTTGCAGCAAAAGCAGTTCTAAGAGAGAAGTTTATAGCAATACAATCCTAACTTAAGAAACAAGAAACATCTCAAATAAACAACCTAAACTTACACCTAAAGCAATTAGAGAAAGAAGAACCAAAAAAACCCCAAAGTTAGCAGAAGGAAAGAAATCATAAAGGTCAGATCAGAAATGTATGAGAGGGAAATGAAGGAAATGATAGCAAAGAGCAATAGCCTAAGAAATCTTGAGAACGCAAAACGGAGCTGGAGGAATCAGGCTCCCTGACTTTAGACTATACTACAAAACTACAGTAATCAAGACAGTATGGTACTGGCACAAAAACAGAAATATAGATCAATGGAACAGGATAGAAAGCCCAGAGATAAACCCATGCACATATGGTCACCTTATCTTTGATGAAGGAGGCAGGAATGTGCAGTGGAGAAAGGACTGCCTCTTCAATAAGTGGTGCTGGGAAAACTTGACAGGTACATGTAAAAGTATGATATTAGAACACTCCCTAACACCATACACAAAAATAAGCTCAAAATGGATTAAAGACCTAAGTGTAAGGCCAGACACTATCAAACTGTTAGAGGAAAACATAGGCAGAACACTCTATGACATAAATCACAGCAAGATCCTTTTTGACCCACCTCCTAGAGAAATGGAAATAAAAACAAAAATAAACAAATGGGACCTAATGAAACTTAAAAGCTTTTGCACAGCAAAGAAAACCATAAACAAGACCAAAAGACAACCCTCAGATTGGGAGAAAATATTTTCAAATGAAGCAACTGACAAAGAATTAATCTCCAAAATTTACAAGCAGCTCATGCAGCTCAATAACAAAAAAACAAACAACCCAATCCAAAAATGGGCAGAAGACCTAAATAGACATTTCTCCAAAGAAGATGTACCGAATGCCAACAAACATATGAAAGAATGCTCAACATCATTAATCTTTAGAGAAATGCAAATCAAAACTACAGTGAGATACCATCTCACACCAGTCAGAATGGCCATCATCAAAAAATCTGCAAAAAATAAATGCTGGAGAAGGTGTGGAGAAAAGCGAACCCTCTTGCACTGTTGGTGGGAATGTAAATCAATACAGCCACTATGGAGAACAGTATGGAGGTTCCTTAAAAAACTACAAATAGAACTACCATATGACACAGCAATCCCACTACTGGGCATATCCCCTGAGAAAACTATAATTCACAAAGAGTCATGTACCACAATGTTTACTGCAGCTCTATTTACAATAGCCAGGACATGGAAGCAACTGAATTGCCCATCAACAGATGAATGGATAAAGAAGATGTGGCACATATATACAATGGAATATTACTCAGCCATAAAAAGGAACGAAACTGAGTTATGTGTAGCGAGGTGGATGGACCTAGAGACTGTCATACAGAGTGAAGTAAGTCAGAAAGAGAAAAACAAATTCCGTATGCTAACAGATATATATGGAATTAAAAAAAAAAAAGAAAATGGCCATGAAGAACCTAGGGCAAGATGGGAATAAAGATGCAGACCTACTAGAGAATGGACTTGAGGATATGGGAGGGGGAAGGGCAAGCTGGGACAAAGTGAGATTGTGGCATGGACATATATACACTACCAAACGTAAAATAGATAGCTAGTGGGAAGCAGCTGCATAGCACAAGGATATCAGCTTGCTGCTTTGTGACCACCTAGAGTGGTGGGATAGGGAGGGTGGGAGGGAGGGAGACGCAAGAGGGAAGAGATATGGGGACATATGTATATGTATAACTGATTTACTTTGTTATAAAGCAGAAACTAACACACCATTGTATAGCAGTTATACTCCAATAAAGATGTTAAAAAAATGAAAAATAATTCTAATTTCAGAGCAAGGATAGAAACAATGAATAGACAATGAATATAGAAGACTTGAGCTTTCCTATAAAGGAATGAGTAAGGGAAACAATGTATTTAACTTACTAGTGAGGGAATTGTGCAAATGTGTACTAAATTTTCTTTGTAAAACTTACAATTAGATACAGACTATAAAATACCATCAACAATCACACTAGGCTAGCATCTGGGAACAGAGACAAGTAATTATTAACAAAGTTGTATTAGCTTTCTATTGCTGTGTAACAGATTATCACAAAATTAAGTGTTTAATACAACAGCCATTATTATCTCACCGTTTCTGCATGTCAGAAGTTCAGGTACTAGTTGGCTGAATCTTCTGCTCAGATCTGAAAATCAAATCTGAAATCAAAGTGGCAGCTGGGTTTCCATTTCTCTTTTGTGGTTAGGGTTCTCTTCCAAGCTACTGTGGTTATTTGCAGAATTCTGTTCCTTGCACCTATAGGTCTGACATTCCCTTTTCTTTCTAGCTGTCAGCTAGGTACCACTCTCAGCTCCTAGAGTCATCCCTCAGAACCTATCCTTGTGGTCTCTTATATAGGCATTTTACCATATGGTTATTTCCTTTCTTTTATGCCAGTAAGAGAGTTATTCTTTTAAAAATTCACCTGATTATGTCAGCCCCACCAAGGATAATCTCCCTCAAAATCAACTAGTTAGAGACCTTAATTATATGTGAAAATCCCTTTACCTTTGCCGTGTCACCTAATCATGAAAGCAGTCTCTCAGCAGATCCACAGATTCTGTCTACACTCAAGGGAAGGCAATAATACAAAACATATACATCAGGTGGCAGGAATCTTGGGAGCTCTATAGAGTTTTGGCTACCTCAGTCTGACCCCCTGACCCCCAAACATGCACATACTTCCCAAGTGCAAGATATCTCCATCTTTTGTCAAAATTCCTGGTTCTCATTCTATCACACTACTGGCTCAGAATCCAAAATCTTGTCATCTAAGTCTAAATCTCATTATATTTTCAACTCAAAGTCCAAAATCAAAGCTAAATATCATCAGTTCAAAATCTCATCATCAGCTAAATAATCGTACATCAGATGCAGTTGTAGCTCCTGGGTGTAATCTATTAGTGTATTAGCTCCTTGGGGCACAATTTCTCTCCATCTGTTTCCTTCCACCTGATCCCATTCATAGGCCCTTTTAAAAAATGGGAATTTGCTTCATCTTCCATCTTTTTCTCCCAGCTTTACTGAGGTAAAATTGGCAAATAAAATTGTATATATTTAAAGCATACACTATGTTGATATGATATACATGTATGTTGTGAAACGATTACCACAATCAAGTAGTACATCTGTCACCTCATATAGTTACTTGTATGTGGTGAGAACACTTCAGATCTACACTTTTAGCAAATTTCAAGTGTATAATACAGTATTATTAACTGTGGTCTCCATGCTATACATTAGATCCCCAGAACTTATTTATCTTATAACTAACAGGTTTACCCTTGACCAGCATCTTCACATTTCCACCACTCACTCCCCAGCTTCGAGGAATCACCATTCTACTCTCTATTTCTATGACATAGAGATGAGTATGACCTTATTTTTTTGTGAGTATTTCTGTGAGTATGAGTATGACCTTATTTCTATGAGTATGACCTTATTTTTTTGTTTTCCTTCAGATTCCACATATAAGAAAATCGTACAGTATTTCTCTCTCTGTTTGGCTTATTTCACTTAGCACCATGTCCTCCCATTTCATCTGTGTTGTCATAAATGGCAGGGTTTCCCTCTTTTTTTATGGCTGAATGATATTCCATTGTGTGTGTATATGGATATGGACATATAGTGATTTCAAATACTGAAAAAAACTAATAGAGGACAATTGTATAAGAAAATGGTTGGCTTTGTTTCTGGATCTATTTCCTGCTAAGGGAATATAGTTAGTTGCTCTGGACACATTTACTATACGCATTCATTGCTTCAAGGCTAACACAAGAGCACTTCTCTGAAATCTCTCCCTTTTAAAGGACACACCTGATTAGGTCTGGCCCACCCAGGATAATATCCTTTTTTATTCAATCAGAGTCACCTAATTAGGTATCTTAAATACATCGGCAAAATGTCTTTTTTCATGTAACATGATCCTGAGAGTGATAGTCCATCATATTCACAGGTCAAGCTCCACTGAAGGATGTAATAATACATGTATGTGTATATGAGGAGATTGAAATCTTAGAGGCCATTTTAGAATTATGCCTACTACAATAGGTTTACAAAAAAAAGGTCATTTATCCACAGTTATTTTAAACTTGAAGCCTGTAGGCAGGGAAAAAATGACATATTTCTTATTTTTAGGTGGTTCAAATATAATTCCAAATATCATCAATAATGACTTTTATTATTATGTAACTTAGATTAAGAGAGGGGGAGAGGGTGTGTTGATGGCACAATGTAGAAGTTAAAGCATCTTGTACTTAGTCAAAATACGTATGGATGGGAAAGACCCAAGGGGAAGCAAATAATAAAAGTCTAAACCAATAGTTGAACTTCAATATTTGAAAAAAAAAAGTTGGGCAGATGTGATAAATCTATAATAATGATTACCATAGTGTTTTAAAAGCACAGAGGATGGGAAACAATTAACTTTGTGTGGGTTAATGAATGACAAGCAGGAGTTCTTAGGGAAAAGAAGGAGAAAAAAGCATTTTAGAAGGAGTTTGCTGTAAGACACAAAGCTGGGTACAGACCGTGTTTAGAGAACAGTAAGGCAGAAACATGGGGCATACTGGAGGTGGCAGAATATTTGTGTATGTTGAGGTCAGATTATGAAGGATCTCTGTGTCATTCTTCACAAGTTTGATATTTTCATGTAGGCAGTAGCTTTAAACATCTCTAAGCTGTTGAAACTTTTTGTTAAACTTCTGAAACTTTTTTAGATTGAGATTTCATGGAGCTTGGAATAGCTCAAAGCAAGCCTGCACTGATGTTTGGAGGCTCAGCATCCCACCGGGGAAACTTATTTTCTTACCTCAAAGCTAAGAAAAGATAAAGAGACAAAACAAAGCTTCATTGTGGAAGCACTGATTAACAAAGTTCCTATCTACTAAATATAAATATTTACTTAATAGTATAAAGACAAAGAAAAACAATGTTACTGCAGCAGGTTTTTTGTTGAAGGGTTGCTTAGCTCCAAACAATCCCTGCCCAATTTTTTTCTGAAAACTGCACCTGATATCCCTAGGATAGACTTCCAGAGACCAGGTCTGCCTTGTATGGCCCTTTCTGTCTGGCAGAGAACATTTGATCCAGAAGTAGAAAACTGACTCAAAATAAGACAATTGGATTGTCTTTTCCAGAATTTTAAACTTTTCACAGAGAGAGATTGAAAGTCCTTGAGCATTCTTGCAGCCTTCTAGAGCAAAAGTAGGAAGAGTGAAGCCTACAGGCCAATCCAGCCTGCTGCCTGTTTCTGTGTGATCAGCAGGCAAGGATGGTTTTTGCATTTTTTAAACGGTTGGAGAAAAAAGTCAAAAGAAGAATATTTCATGGCACGTGAAAGTTCTATGGCATTCATATTGCAGTGTATATAAATAAAGTGTTATTTCAGCACAGCCATGCTCATTCATTTCTGCACTGTGTATGGCTGCTTTCACACTGCAGTGGTAGCGTTGAGTAATATAATAAGGATGGCATGGCCAACAAAGCCTAAAATGTTTCTATCTGGCTCTTGGTGGGGGGAAAAACAATTTGCTTACCTCTGCTCTAATCTAGAGGAGAAGACCATGAGTATGTTAAAGCTGTCCTGGTTCAATACCATTTTAAGTCTTCTTTGCCCAAGTGCTCCTTTGATGACATAAGCTATTTCAGTGTCTTCCTATTAAGGTTCCTCTTTTGTCTGAGCTAAGAGAGTCAGCTTTCTTTGCTTGCCACCAGAAGAACACTAACTAATATACCTATCTAATGACTTAGTCCAAGAAATCCATTAGCTTTGCATAATTATAGAGCTGGATCGATCATTTCAAGTAAATTTACCAGTGAATTAGTGAAAACAAGCAAAGTATTCATTTAGGGGAGGGTGGGAGGAGGACAAAAGAGGAAGGAGATATGGGGTTATGTGTATACATATAGCTGATTCACTTTGTTATACAGCAGAAACTAACACACCATTGTAAAGCAATTATACTCCAATAAAGATGTTAAAAAAAATCAAACACAGTGGAAAAAATGCTTCTGTTTCTCTTAAGTGGACAGCTAAAATTGTTACTGGGATTTATATTATATGAATGGGTCATTATGAGGTCTGAAATTATTATTGCCATCGTCAGAAAATCAATGACTTCTGTGAATCAGAATTTTTTTTAAACATCTTTATTGGAGTATAATTGCTTTACAATGGTGTGTTAGTTTCTGCTTTATAACAAAGTGAATCAGTTATACATATACATATGTATATGTATAACAATCAGTTGTTTCTTCAAGATTGCTTTGGCTATTCGAGGTCTTTTGTGCTTCCATACAAATTGTGAAATTTTTTGTTCTAGTTCAGTGAAAAATGCCAGTGGTAGTTTGTGAGGGATTGCATTGAATCTGTAGATTGCTTTGGGTAGTAGAGTCATTTTCACAATGTTGATTCTTCCAATCCAAGAACATGGTATATCTCCATCTGTTTGTATCATTTTTAATTTCTTTCATCAGTGTCTTATAATTTTCTGCATACAGGTCTTTTGTCTCCTCAGGTAGGTTTATGCCTAGATATTTTATTATTTTTGTTGCAATGGTAAATTGGAGTGTTTTCTTAATTTCACTTTCAGATTTTTCATCATTAGTGTATAGAAATGCAAGAGATTTCTGTGCATTAATTTTGTATCCTGCTACTTTATGAAATTCATTGATTAGCTCTAGTAGTTTTCTGGTAGCATCATTAGGATTCTCTACGTATAGTATCATGTCATCTGCAAACAGAGATAGCTTTACTTCTGCTTTTCCAAACTGGATTCCTTTTATTTCCTTTTCTTCTCTGACTGCTGTGGTTAGAACTTGAAAAACTATGTTGAATAAGAGTGCTGAGAGTGGGCAACCTTGTCTTGTTCCTGATCTTAGTGGAAATGCTTTCAGTTTTTCACCATTGAGGACGATGTTGGCTGTGAGTTTGTCATATATGGCCTTTATTATGTTGAGTAAAGTTCCCTCTATGCCTACTTTCTGCAGGGTTTTTATGATAAATGGGTGTTGAATTTTGTCAAAAGATTTCTCTGCATCTATTGAGATGATCATATGGTTTTTCTCCTTCAATTTATTAATATGGTGTATCACATTGACTGATTTGCGTATATTGAAGAATACTTGCATACCTCGAATAAACCCCACTTGATCATGTTGTGTGATCATTTTAACGTGATGTTGGATTCTGTTTGCTAGTATTTTCTTGAGGATTTTTGCATCTATGTTCACCAGTGTCATTGGCCTGTAGTTTTCTTTCTTTGTGACAGCTTTGTCTGGTTTTTGTATCAGGGTGATGGTGGCCTCGTAGAATGTGTTTGGGAGTGTTCCTCCCTCTGCTCTATTTTGGAAGAGTTTGAGAAGGATAGGTGTTAGCTCTTCTCTAAATGTTTGTTAGAATTCGCCTGTTAAGCCATCTGGTCCTGGGCTTTCGTTTGTTGGAAGATTTTTAACCACAGTTTCAATTTCAGTGTTTGTGATTCATCTGTTCATATTTTCTATTTCTTCCTGGTTCAGTCTCAGCAGGTTGTGTATTTCTAAGAATTTGTCCATTTCTCCCAGGTTGTCCATTTTATTGGCATAGAGTGGCTTGTAGTAATCTCTCATGATCTTTTGTATTTCTGCAGTGTCCGTTGTTACTTCTCCTTTTTCATTTCTAATTCTATTGATTTGAGTCTTCTCCCTCTTTTTCTTGATGAGTCTGGCTAATGGTTTATCAATTTTGTTTATCTTCTCAAAGAACCAGCTTTTAGTTTTATTGATCTTTGCTATCATTTCCTTCATTTCTTTTTCATTTATTTCTTATCTGATTTTTATGATTTCTTTACTTCTGCTAACTTTGGGGTTTTTTTGTTCTTCTCTCTCTAATTGCTTTAGGTGCAAGGTTAGGTTATTTATTTGAGATGTTTCCTGTTTCTTAAGGTAGGACTGTATTGCTATAAACTTCCCTCTTAGAACTGCTTTTGCTTCATGCCATAGGTTTTGGGTCGTCATGTCTCCATTGTCATTTGTTTCTAGGTATCTTTTGCTTTCCACTTTGATTTCTTCAGTGATCACTTCGTTATTAAGTAGTATATTGTTTAGCTGCCATGTGTTTGTAATTTTTACAGGTCTTTTACTGTAATTGATAACTAGTCTCATAGCATAGTGGTCGGAAAAGATACTTGATACGATTTCAATTTTCTTACATTTACCAAGGCTAGATTTGTGACCCAAGATATGATCTATCCTGGAGAACGTTCCATGAGCACTTGAGAAAAATGTGTATTCTGTTGTTTTGGGATGGAATGTCCTATAAATATCATTTAAGTCTATCTTGTTTAATGTATCATTTAACGCTTGTGTTTCCTTATTTATTTTCATTTTGGATGATCTGTCCATTGGTGAAAGTGAGGTGTTAGAAGTCCCCTACTATGATTGTGTTACTGTCGATTTCCCCTTTTATGGCTGTTAGTATTTGCCTTATGTATTGAGGTGCTCCTATGTTGGGTGAGTAAATATTTACAATTGTTATATCTTCTTCTTGGATCAACCCCTTCATCATTATATAGTGTCCTTCTTTGTCTCTTGTAATAGTCTTTATTTTAAAGTCTATTTTGTCTTATATGAGAATTGCTACTCCAGCTTTCTTTTTATTTCGATTTGCATGGATTATCTTTTTCCATCCCCTCACTTTCAGTCTGTTTGTGTCCCTAGGTCTGAAGTGGGTCTCTTGTAGACAGCATATATACACATCTTGTTTTTGGATCCATTCAGCCAGTCTGTGTCTTTTGGTGGGAGCATTTAATCCACTTACATTTAAGATAATTATCAATATGTGTGTTCCTAATTCCATTTTCTTAATTGTTTTGGGTTTGTTATTGTAGGTCTTTTCCTTCTCTTGTGTTTCTTGCCTAGAGAAGTTCCTTTAGCATTTGTTGTAAAGCTGGTTTGGTGGTGCTGAACTCTCTCAGCTTTTGCTTGTCTGTAAAGGTGTTAATTTCTCCATCAAATCTGAATGAGATCCTTGCTGGGTACAGTAATCTTGGTTGTAGGTTTTTCTCCTTCATCACTTTAAATATGTCCTGCTTCTCCCTTCTGGCTTGCAGAGTTTCTGCTGAAAGATCAGCTGTTAACCTTATGGGGATTCCCTTGTGTGTTAATTGTTGTTTTTCCCTTGCTGCTTTTAATACGTTTTCTCTGTATTTAATTTTTGATAGTTTGATTAATATGTGTCTTGGCATATTTCTCCTTGGATTTATCCTGTATGGGACTCTCTTTGCTTCCTGGACTTGATTAACTATCTCCTTTACCATATTAGGGAAGTTTTCAACTATATTCTCTTCAAATATTTTCTCAGTCCCTTTCTTTTTCTCTTCTTCTTCTGGGACCCCTATAATTCGAATGTTGGTGCATTTAATGTTGTCCCAGAGGTCTCTGAGACTATCCTCAGTTCTTTTCATTCTTTATTCTGCTCTGCAGTAGTTATTTCCACTATTTTATCTTCCAGGTCACTTATCCTTTCTTCTGCCTCAGTTATTCTGGTATTGGTCCCTTCTAGAATATTTTTAATTTCATTTATTGTGTTGTTCATCATTGCTTGTTTCATCTGTAGTTCTTCTAGGTACTTGTTAAATGTTTCTTGCATTTTCTGTATTCTATTTCCAAGATTTTGGATCATCTTTACTATCATTATTCTGAATCTTTTTCAGGTAGGCTGCCAATTTCCTCTTCATTTGTTAGTTCTGGTGGGTTTTTGCCTTGCTCCTTCATCTGCTGTGTGATTTTCTGTCTTCTCATTTTGCTTATCTTACTGTGTTTGGGGTCTCCTTTTTGCAGGCTGCAGGTTTGTACTTCCTGTTGTTTTTGGTGTCTGTCCCCAGTGGCTAAGGTTGGTTCAGTGGGTTTTGTAGGTTTCCTGGTGGAGGGGACCAGTGCCTGTGTTCTGGGGGATGAGGCTGGATCTTGTCTTTCTGGTGGGCAGGTCCAACTCTGGTGGTGTTTTTTGAGGTGTCTGTGACCTTATTATGATTTTAGGCAGCCTCTCTGCTAATGGGTGGGGTTGTGTTCCTGTCTTGCTGGTTGTTTGGCATAGGGTGTGCAGCACTGTAGCTTGCTGGTCGTTGAGTGAAGCTGAGTGTTGGTGTTGAGATGGAGATCTCTGGGAGATTTTCGGCGTTTGATATTACGTGGAGCTGGGAGTTCTCTTGTGGACCAGTGTCCTAACGTTGGCTCTCCCACCTCAGTGGCACAGCCCTGACGCCTGCGTGAAGCACCAAGAGCCTGTCCTCCACAGCACTGAGAATAAAAGGGAGAAAAAATAGAAAGAAAGGAAGGAAGGAAGGAAGGAAGGAGAGAAAGAGAGAGAGAAAGAAAAGAAAAGAAAGATAAAATGAAATAAATTTATTAAAATAAAAAAATAATTATTATAAAAAAAAAATTTTTTAAGTAAAAATCAAAAAAAACCCGGACGGTCAGAACCCTAGGACAAATGGTGAGAGCAAAGCTATACAGACAAAATCTCACACAGAAGCATACACATACACACACAGAAAAAGAGGAAAAGGGGCAAAAATAATAAATCTTGCTCTCAAAGTCCACCTCCTCAATTTGGGATGATTCGTTGTCTATTCAGGTATTCCACAGATGCAGGGTACATCAAGTTGATTGTGGAGATTTAATCCGCTGCTCCTGTGGCTGCTGGGAGAAATTTCCCTTTCTCTTCTTTGTTCGCACAGCCTCCGGGTTTCAGCTTTGGATTTGGCCCCACCTCTGCGTGTAGGTCGCAAGAGGGCATCTGTTCTTTGCTCAGACAGGATGGGGTTAAAGGAGCCACTGATTCTGGAGCTCTGGCTCACTCAGGCCTAGGGGAGGAAGGGGTATGGATGCGGGGCGAGCCTGCGGTGGCAGATGCCAGCATGACTTTGCAGCAGCCTGAGGCATGCCCTTCTTTCTCCAGGGGAAATTTTTCCTGTATCACGGGACCGTGGCAGTGGCGGGCTGCACAGGCTCCTGGGAGGGGCAGTGTGAATAGTGACCTGTGCTTGCACACAGGCTTCTTGGTGGCGGCAGCAGCAGCCTTAGCGTTTCATGCCCGTCTCTGGGGTCCGTGCTGAGAGCCGCGGCTCGCGCCCATCTCTGGAGCTCCTTTAAGCGGCGCTCTGAATCCCTTCTCCTCGCGCACCAGGAAGTAAAGAGGCAAGAAAAAGTCTCTTGCCTCTTCGGCAGCTCCAGACTTTTCCCAGACTCCCTCCTGGCTAGCAGTGGCGCACTAACCCCCTTCAGGCTGTGTTCACGCAGCCAACCCCAGTCCTCCCCCTGGGATCTGACCTCCGAAGCCCAAGCCTTAGCTCCCAGCCCCCACCCACCCCGGCGGGTGAGCAGGCAAGCCTCTCGGGCTGGTGAGTGCCGGTCGGCACCGATCCTCTGTGCGGGAATCTCTCTGCTTTGCCCTCCGCACCCCTGTTGCTGCACTCTCCTCCACGTCTCCAAACCTCCCCCGCTCCGCCACCCGCAGTCTCCACCTGCAAAGGGGCTTCTAGTGTGTGGAAACCTTTCCTCCTTCACAGCTCCCTCCCACTGGTGCAGGTCCTGTCCCTATTCTTTTGTCTCTGTTTATTCTTTTTTCTTTTCCCCTATCCAGGTACGTGGGGAGTTTCTTGCCTTTTGGGAGGTCTGAGGTCTTCTGCCAGCAATCAGTCAGTGTTCTGTAGGAGTTGTTCCACGTGTAGATGTATTCTGATGTATCTGTGGGGAGGAAGGTGATCTCTGCGTCTTACTCTTCCGCCATCTTCTTCTCAACTGTGGATGAGAATTTAAATGGAAAGCTTGTGATTCCTATAGAAATTCCATCAGGACCATACATGGAAATAGGTGTATATAATATGCAATGCTACTCTTTAAGTTTCTGGAAAAAGGCTGCTTTTTCAGCTTTGGTTGATTTTGAGCATGAACCTTAGTGACTCTTCAGGTCACCCTACTGAAATTCTTTTCTCTTATATATTTTTGTCTCTGACTTCATTTTTCCACAACTTACTGATGGCCAATGGGCTATACTCAGCCTGTACATACCCACCCTGATGGGCATACAGCTGCCAGATCCCAGACTCTTTTCTCTTCTTGCCTGCTTTGTGTTCTCTAAAGCAGACCACTATGCTTCTTGCTTAATCTGTTACAAGTTCAATTTCAGGGCACAAATTATTACTTAATTTTTTCACTCATTACCTTATCTCACTAAACCTACTTCTAGAGTTTTATCATTTTATTGCTTTATTTTTCCATATCAGCTTTTCTGATTTTATTTCTCAATCCACACAGCCTGAACCAGGTAATATCAACAAGATGCATCACTCGTGCATTTGCTAGCTCCCAAGATGGCCTCACTCATTCTTACGAATGCCTTTCCAATTCCCAACTGTGGGTCAAACATTCTACTTCACTTCACTTCTACTAAAGAAAGGACACAGAAAATGTGCATTTCCCAAAGGTACCAGTGGATAAAGGGTGCAAAAGGATCACTTGACCCTTCGTGGAATCCTAAAATGTTTTTAGATTAAAAAAAAAAAGGAAGAATCACCATAAGTCTCAGAGAATATCATATCTATATTCGGATGGATTTCCCTCATTATCTCATTATTACGGTCCTGAGACCCCAAAATATAATCGGAACTCTTTTCATGGACAGTTCAGTTGCTTAATTTAGGGTGTTACTTCCAGTTCTCCCTACCATAAGTGGACCTAGCCTTCCTGGACTATGGCAAACAGAAAAAGTGATTAAAAACAACAAGCGGTCCCTTTCCAAGAATCCTTCATCCAAGATCAAGACTGGCAGTGTCAGACTGTTTCCAGCTTATGATGCTGGGTTTGTTTTTAAGAAGTGATGCTAAACAAAGTAATAGAGCAGATGTTGCTATGTGAACACAAAACTACATAATTTATTACCTGACTAGGAGAAACACTAGCTTGAAATATACACGAATTCTCACACATGATGAGTTGGATTTACATGTAGAGAAAGAACTTGAAAGTCCACCTGCTGAAATTTTTTTTTGTCTTATCCAGTGTAGGTCCACACCTAGAATCCCCCTTGGGGTGGTTTAAGGTTATTTAAGTTATATTAGGTCCTTTCTTCCTTTAGAATTTTTCTTAAGTCATTTTAATATAAAAACTAGAGTTTTCCTTCTCACTGTCTCTTGCTAGTGGCAGCTGGTATTAAGGTTTTTGTTTGGGGAGAGGCATAATTTAATTAGAATTAATTTTATACATGTCCATTCATCTAAAAATACCATGACCATTTTCAGTTGTTTTTCTTTTTTCATTTTTCAGTATTAATCTCAGGGCTTTTGTCTTATTGAATGGAGTATGAAATGTAACAGAGAATGAAGAGTCCCTGTAGGCCTCCCTCTCAACTCTTTCCCCAAAAGGACTGCACCTCTCCTCTAAGTAATTCTGACCAGAGCCTCAGAAAACATTGTTTTAAGACTTTTGGTATACCAGGAGAATGAAATTATTAACCAGACTTTCCCAGCTTTATATTAGAGCTGCCCTGGTCCTCAGGTTATGACCTTGTTTCTCACTTCACTAAAATAAACAATAGTTATGATTTCTACTTCCCAGTCATCCCTGCACTCCCCCCCCCACCATTTTTTCTATTTACTTCTCCAATTTCTATTCTATATGTAAAGAAGGTTTGCCTCTCCTTTTATCCAAAGGCAAAATTTTTATTTTGTCTTTGACTATACCAATATCATTTTCTAGCTTATCCCATTTGTTAAAATCACCCACTATCGGCTTCAAATCCAGCTTCCTACTAACTCCACTGCAACAGTCCACATAATGTAATACATATCTAAGTCTGATCCTAGAACGTCTTATTTTTCCACCATATATGTTGCTTTTCAATTCCAAAAAACTTTTAGTCAATACGTAGTACCATATATTCAATTGAATCAAAAGCATCTTTGATTGTAAGGGACACCAATATGTATGTTCCATTAAGAAGTTAAAAAAATGAATTAAATTATGACATGCCATTGATTGTTGAAGGCACATCCCAATTGTAGAGATGTTAAATTATTTAAAATGTGAATTTTAAAATTGATGAAATATGCATATGCACAGCACTGACGTATACCCAAGATACAGAAATGACTAACATGATGTCACAACTCTTGAAAAACTCTTGGACCTTTACTGTGACAGGCACTCAGTGCTTGTTCACCAAATGAAGAAAATATTGAAAGTTGAGAAATGGTATTTTCTCGCACAAACACAGGTAATTTCTGATTGTGTTTGCATTATGTATGTGTTGCCAAGTAATTTTTGGTCACTTGCTTGAAACTATTCAGAACAATTTTGATCTGTGCCTGTTATTTACAATAATCAAAAGCCACATTTGTACAGCACAGTTCTCTTCAGAAAGAATGATCTAATTTTATATGTAAGCATATTGTGACATTCACTTAACCAAAAATAACTAGAAAAGTACAATAAATATGATACAAATAATTTAAAAAAGCATTCCAGTTTCATGCATAAATGTCAGTCAGGACTTTGACTCACTTTTATTACTCAAGGATAACAGAGGGACAAATATACGTTGGAGTTTGCTGAATATAACTTTTGTAGCTATACAACAGGTGACTTAGATTTTGGTTTAGAAAAGATGGAATTTATTACACATGCTGGAAGAAATTGTCAGCATACATTGTGCCCTATACTGACACTGACTATAGCTTCAGTTGAGGAGAAAATGTTAATGTAGATGTGATAGTTAATCTCACTTCAATTTCATGAATAAAAAAAGAACTAGAAATTCCTATTTCTTCTGCCTTTCTCCCCACCGTCATGGACATATGCACAAAAAATAAACTATGTCTTTACATTGTTCAATAGAGTTGAAATTGGATTGGTCACAGACTGGTTTTGCTTATATTAATCCTTTTTCTGATACTGATAAGTACATGAATCCTTTTTGATTACTGCTATTTGTGACAATCCTAGGCTGAAGTAGAAAATTTACTGAGAAGTAAGGAATGGATACCCATGACTAAAGTCATGAAATCAAAGGAGGAGATTAGCAGTGGCTGAGATATCCTTTATAGAGTCACCTTTATTTTCTTGGGCCCAAAGTGAAACCAAGAAGAGTTTTGAAACTGGTTTAGAGGAAGAAATTATTATGGAATAGAATAAGCTAAACATTATGGGGTTTTGTTATATTTGAGCAAGTCATAACTAAGAAGAGTATGGATCAATTTATTATTTAAATTTAAATATAGAGTATCTCAAACAACATTTCCTCTATACTTACTCCTCATAATGTATATACATTTCTCACTGGTATCCGTGACAGATAAGTATATTCAAGAGGGGGAATCGGTTTTTCTGTATATACAGAAAGTATATAGTTGAACAAGGTTCTGTTTTAACTCCATTGATAATAATTCATCATATATTAGCAAAAGTGAATGTCTGTCAAAAACTACTGCTATAACTGATTACCTTGAAGACTGGTTATGAATGAAATTCAAGAAGTCAGAAAAACTTATCAAATTATGACTTGAAAAACTGAAGGGCCTTTTAAAATGCATGTGGATTTTTATTCTAACACAGAGTGTTGCATTTACTTTGACTTTTAAAATATGGAATGGCTTTTATGTAATATTATTAAAATACAAATCTATTTTAACTTTTTGGCAATACATAAAATAATGGATGTTGTTTCTGACCTTTTATGGTAAATTCTGTTTACTGCTTTTTCTTGCTACCAGTAAATTTAGGGCAGTATCTATGAGCCTCTTCCTGAGTCTCCATAACTCAGAGAAAACACGCATAATTGGCTGTCAGCTAAAAACCTATTCTCAGGGTGAAATTAAGGAGCATCAGCCAACAATCCTTAAGGAAATGTGATATATACCAACTCTTCTTTCTTTTATCAGTCAGCTGAGCGTTCTTGTAAGGGGATAACAAGTATATATAACTAAGGACTCTTATTTTCACTTAATGTAAATATTTTCACTTTCATGTGAAAGTTATCACCTTCAAGTTTCCTAAAAGGAGATGCATAAACAGAAAAATTGTGTTTTGCAAAAAAGTATCCAACTTGCTTCTGGGTGAGGGTTTTGGAGGGCATGTCTAAGACCCAGTCTGCATACATACCCTTAAAAAAACCTTCTCTATTTCAAATGGTCAGATCCAGAAGGGAAGACATTGTTCTTACAGTGATACTTTTGTTGGCTTTATTGAAATCATCTTTTAAACATTGCTAATTCTGTGTTTATAGTCATATTGTACAGTATTTTTATAAGCAACCTCAATAATTTTAAAAAATAAAGACTTAATAACAAAATGAAATATAGTCCCCTTAACCCAGGACTTTTAAAATGTTGCTATTAAAGTATCTCTATAAGCAAAATAAGTGCCTACTCTGACCATTTAAAGGTATAGTCTAAAGCTTCTGCTGCAAGTAAAGAATGCCTTTGAACATTATATTTTATTGTACAAAATGCAGGTGAATTTTGCATTTTATACCATACCATATTAGTTATCGTTTGGATTAAATTAATATTTCAGTTTTATTTCTCAAGGAGAATGGGACAGTGTACATATTCATAATTTGGGCATCAAGTTCTCCTAGGATGCCACCAAGAAAACATGATAGGACCACAGTCTGAGACTCACTGTCGTAGGCACTCAGTAATGTGGGCATAAAGAAAAAATAACTGGGTAGAGACCTTCAAGATGGCGGAGGAGTAAGACATGGAGATCACCTTCCTCCCCACAAATACATCAGAAATACATCTACATGTGGAACAACTCCTACAGAACACCTACTGAATGATGGCAGAAGACCTCAGACTTTCCAAAAGGCAAGATACTCCCCAGGTACCTGGGTAGGGCAAAAGAAAAAAGAATAAACAGAGACAAAAGAATAGGGACAGGGACCTGCACTTCTGGGAGGGAGCTGTGAAGGAGAAAAGGTTTCCACACACTAGGAAGCCCCTTCCCGGGCAGAGACTGCGGGTGGCAGAAGGGGGGAGCTTTGGAGCCATGAAGGAGAGCACAGCAACAGGGGTGCAGAGGGCAAAGCAGAGAGATTCCCGCACAGAGGATCGATGCTGACCAGCACTCACCAGCCCAAGGGGCTTGTCTGCTCACCTGCTGGGGCAGGCGGGGGCTGGGAGCTGAGGCTCGGGCTTTGATCGGATCCCAGGGAGAGGACTGGGGTTGGCTGCGTGAACACAGCCTGAAGGGGGTTAGTGCGCCACGGCTAGCCAGGAGGGAGTCTGGGAAAAGTCTGAAGCTGCCGAAGAGGCAAGAACTTTTCTTCCCTCTTTACTTCCTGGTGCGCGAGGAGAGGGGATTCAGAGCGCTGCTTAAAGGAGCTCCAGAGACAGGCGTGAGCCGCGGCTATCAGCGTGGACCCCAGAGACGGACATGAATCACTAAGGCTGGTGCTGCAGCCACCAAGAAGCCTGTGTGCAAGCACAGGTCATTATCCACACCTCCCCTCCTGGGAGCCTGTGCAGCCCGCCACTGCCAGTGTCCCGTGATCCAGGGACAACTTCCTCAGAAGAACACACGGCACACCTCAGGCTGTTGCAACCTCACACCAGCCGCTGCTGCCGCAGGCTTGCCCCGCATTCCATACCCCTCCCTCCTCCCGGCCTGAGTGAGCCAGAGCCCCCGGAGCAGCTGCTCCTTTAACCCCATCCCGTCTGGGCAGGAACAGTCACCCTCAGGCGACCTAAACGAAGAGGTGGGGCCAAATCAAAAGCTGAACCCCAGGAGCTGTGCCAATACAGAAGAGAAAGGGAAATCTCTCCCAGCAGCCTCAGGAGCAGTGGAATAAACCTCTAAAATCAACTTGATGTACCCTGCACGTCTGGAATGAATCATCAAAAAATTGAGGCAGTGGAATTAGGGAACAACTGTAGACTTGGGAGATATATATATATTTTTTTTCCTTTTTCTCTTTTTGTGAGTGTGTATGTGTATGCATCTTTGTGTACTTTTGTCTGTATGGCTTTGCTTTTACCATTTGTCCTAGGCTTCTCTCAGTCCTTTTTTTTTTTTAGTATACTTTTTAGTGCTTGTTATCATTGGTGGATTTGTTTTTTGCTTTAGTTGCGCTTTCTTTCTTTTTTCTGTCCTTTTTTATTACTTTAAAATTATTTTATTTTAATAAATTTATTTTATTTTTTCTTTCTTTGTTTCTGTCTGTTTTTCTCCCTTTTGTTCTGAACTGTGTGGCTGACATGTTCTTGGTGATCCTGCCTGGTGTCAGGTCTGTGCCTCTGAGGTGGGAGAACTGAGTTCAGGACACTGGTCCACCAGAGACTTCCCAACTCCACGTAATATCAAATGGCAAAAGCTCTCCCAGAGATCTCCATCTCAAAGCGAAGACCTACCTGCACTCAACGACCAGCAAGCTAAAATGCTGGACACGCTATGCCAAAAAGCTAGAAGACAGGAAAACAACCCCACCCATTAGCAGAGAGGCTGCCTAAAATCATAATAAGGTCACAGACAACCTAAAACACACCGCCAGACTTGGTCCTGCCCACCAGAAAGACAAGATGCAGCCTCATACACGAGAACACAGGCACCAGTCCCCTCCACCAGAAAGCATACACAACCCACTGAACCAACCTTAGCCACTAGGGACAGACAACAAAAAAAACGAGAACGGGCTTCCCTGGTGGCACAGTGGTTGAGAGTCTGCCTGCCGATGCAGGGGACGCAGGTTTGTACCCCGGTCCGGGAAGATCCCACATGCCTCGGAGTGGCTGGGCCCATGAGCCATGGCCGCTGAGCCTGTGCGTCTGGAGCCTGTGCTCCACAATGGGAGAGGACACTACAGTAAGAGGCCCACGTAACGCAAAAAAAAAAAAACAAAAAAAAAACGAGAACTACAAACCTGCAGCCTGTGGAAAGGAGACTCCAAACACAGTAACTTAAGCAAAATGTAAAGACAGAGAAACACACAGCAGATGAAGGAGCAAGGTTAAAAACCCACCAGACCAAACAAATGAAGAGGAAATAGTCTACCGGAAAAAGAATTCAGAATAATGATAGTAAACATGATCCCAAACCTTGGAAATAGAATGGAGAAAATACAAGAAACGTTTAACAAGGACTCAGCTAACTAAAGAGCAAATAAAAAATCATGAACAACACAATAAATGAAATGAAAAAATTCTCTAGAAGGGATTAATAGCAGAATAACTGAGGCAGAAGAACAGATAAGTGACTTGGAAGATAAAATAGTGGAAATAACTACCTCAGAGCAGAAGAAAGAAAAAAGAATTGAGGACAGTCTCAGGGACCTCTGGGACAACATTAAACGAACCAACATTCAAATTATAGGGGTCCCAGAAGAAGAAGAGAAAAAGAAAGCAACTGAGAAAATATTTGAAGAGATTGTAGTTGAAAACTTCCATAATCTGGGAAATGAAATACTCAATTAAGTCCAGGAAACACAGAGAGTCCCATAGAGGATAAATCCAAGGAGAAACATGTCAAGACACATATTAATCAAACTATCTAAAATTAAATACAAAGAAAAAATATTAGAAGCAGCAAGGGAAAAACAACAAATGACATACAAGGGGATCCCCATAAGGTTAACAGCTGATCTTTCAGCAGAAACTCTGCAAGCCAGAAGGGAAAAACTTACAACCAAGATTATTCTGCCCAGCAAGGATCTCATTCATATTTGACAGAAAAATTAAAACCTTTACAGACAAGCAAAAGCTAAGAGAATTTAGCACCACCAAACCAGCTTTACAACAAATGTTAAAGGAACTTTTCTAGGCAGGAAACACAAGAAAAGGAAAAGACCCACAATAACAAACCCAAAACAATTAAGAAAATGGTAACAGGAACATACATATCCATAATTACCTTAAATGTAAATGGATTAAATGCTCCAATCCAAAAGACATAGACTGGCTGAATGGATACAAAAATAACACCTGTATATATGCTGTCTACAAGTGACCCACTTCAGACCTAGGGACACATACAAACTGAAAGTGAGGGGATGGAAAAAGATATTCCATGCACATGGAAATCAAAAAAAGCTGGAGTAGCAATTCTCATATCAGACAAAATAGACTTTAAAGATTATTACAAGAGACAAAGAAGGACACTACATAACGATCAGGGATCAATCCAAGAAGAAGATATAACAATTGTAAATATTTATACAACAAACATAGGAGCACCTCAATTCGTAAGGCAAATGCTACCAGCCATAAAAGGGGACATCAACAGTAACACAATCATAATAGGGGACTTTAACACCCCACTTTCAACAACAGACAGATCATCGAAAAAGAAAATAAACAAGGAAAAAGCTTTAAATTACACATGAAAAATGATGGACTTAATTGATGTTTATAGGACATTCCATCCAAAAACAACAGAATACATTTTCTTCTCAAGTGTTCATGGAACATTCTCCAGGATAGATCATATCTTGGGTCACAAATCAAGCCTCGATTAATTTAAGAAAATGAAATTGTATCAAGTATCTTCTCTGACAACAATGCCTGAGACTAGATAACAATTACAGGAAAAAAATCTGTAAAAAATACACACGCATGGAGGCTAAACAATACACTACTAAGTAACCAAGAGATCACAGAAAAAATCAAAGAGGAATTCAAAAATTACCTACAAACAAATGACAATGAAAAGACAGCAGCCCAAAACCTATGGGATGCAGCAAAAGCAGTTGTAAAAGGGAAGTTTATAGCACTACAATCTCACATTAAGACACAAATTCTGAGAAAAACAGCCTAACTTTGTACCTTAAAGCAATTAGAGAGAGAAGAAGAAAAAGAACAACAAAAATCCCCAAAGTTAGCAGAAGGAAAGAAATCATAAAGATCAGATCAGAAATAAATAAAAAAGAATTGAAGGAAACAATAGAAAGATCAATAAAACGAAGAGCTGGTTCTTTGAGAAGATTAAAAAAATTGTTAAACCATTATCCAGACTCATCAAGAAAAAAAGGGAGAAGACTCAAATCAACAGCATTAGAAATGAAAAAGGAGAAAGTAACAACTGACACTGCAGAAATACAAGGGATTATGAGAGATTACTACAAGCAACTCTATGCCAATAAAAAGGACAACCTGGAAGAAATGGACAATTTCTTAGAAAAGCACAACCTTCAGAGACTGAACCAGGAAGAAATAGAAAATATAAACAAACCAATCACAAGCACTGAAATGGAGACTGTGATTTAAAATCTTCCAACAAACAAAAGCCCAGGACCAGATGGCTTCACAGGGAAATTCTATCAAACATTTACAGAAGAGCTAACAACTATCCTTCTCAAACTCTTCCAAAATATAGCAGAGGGAGGAACACTCCCAAACTCATTCTATGAGGCCACCATCACCCTGATACCAAAACCAGACAAAGATGTCACAAAGAAAGAAAACTACAGGCCAATATCATTGATGAACATAGATGCAAAAATCCTCAACAAAATACTAGCAAACAGAATCCAACAGCACATTAAAAGGATCATACACCATGATCAAGTGGAGTTTATCCCAGGAATGCATGGATTCTTCAGTATATGCAAAGCAATCAATGTAATAAATCATACTAACAAACTGAAGGAAAAGAACCTTATGATCATCTCAGTATATGCAGAAAACCTTTTGACAAAATTCAACACCCATTTATCATAAAAACTCTCCAGAAAGTAGACATAGAGGGAATTTACCTCAACATATTAAAGGCCATATATGACAAACCCACAGCCAACATCGTTCTCAATGGTGAAAAACTGAAACCATTTCCTCTAAGATCAGGAACAAGACAAGGTTGTCCACTCTCACCACTTTTGTTCAACATAGTTTTGGATGTTTTAGCTACAGCAATCAGAGAAGAAAAAGAAAGAAAAGGAATCCAAATCGGAAAAGAAGAAATAAACCTGTCACTGCAGAGGACATGATACTATACGTAGAGAATCCAAAAGATGCTACCAGAAAACTACTAGAGCTAATCAATGAATTTGGTAAAGTAGCAGGTAACAAAATTAAAACACAGAAATCTCTTGAATTCCTATACTAATGATGAAAAATCTGAAGGAGAAATTAAGGAAACAGTCCCATTTAGCACTGCAACAAAAATAATACAATACCTAGGAATAAACCTACCTAAGTAGACAAAAGACCTGTATGCAGAAAACTATAACACTGATGAAAGAAATTAAACATGATACAAACAGATCAAGAGATACACCATGTTCTTGGATTGGAAGAATCAATATTGTGAAAATGACTGTACGGCCCAAAGCAATCTACAGATTCAATGCAATCCCTATCAAACTACCAATGGCATCTTTCAAAGAACTAGAACAAAAAAATTCACAATTGTATGGAAACACAAAAGACCCCAAATAGCCAAAGCGATCTTGAGAAAGATAAATGGAGCTGGAGGAATCAGGCTCCCTGACTTCAGAGTATACTACAAAGGTACAGTAATAAAGACAGTATGTTACTGGTACAAATATAGAAATATAAATCAACGGAACAGGATAGAAAGCCCAGAGATTAACCTATGCACATATGGTCACCTTATCTTTGATAAAGGAGGCAAGAGTATACAATGAAGAAAAGACAGCATCTTCGATAATGGTGCTGGGAAAACGGAACAGCTACATGTAAAAGAATGAAATTAGAACACTCCCTAACACCACAGACAAAAAGAAACTCCAAATGGTTTAAAGACCTAAATGTAAGGCCAGATACTGTAAAACTCTTAGAGGAAAACATAGGTAGAACACTCTGTGACATAAATCACAGAAAGATCCTTTTTGACCCACCTCCTAGAGAAATGGAAATAAAAACAAAAATAAACAAATGGGCCCTAATGAAACTTACAAGGTTTTGCACAGAAAGGAAACCATTAACAAGACGAAAAGACAACCCTCAGAATGGGAGACAATATTTGCAAATGAAGCAACTGACAAAAGATTAATCTCCAAAATTTATAAGAAGAAATACAGATGGCCAACAGACACATGAAAGGATGCTCAACATCACTAATCGTTAGAGAAATGCAAATCAGAGCTACAATGAGGTATCTCCTCACACTCATCAGAATGGCCAGCATCAAAAAATCTACAAACAATAAATGCTGGAGAGGGTGTGGAGAAAAGGGAACACTCTTGCACTGTTGGTGGGAATGTAAATTGATACAGCACTATGGAGAACAGTATGGAGGTTCCTTAAAAAACTGCAAATAGAACGACCATATGACCCAGCAATCCCACTACTGGGCATATACCCTGAGAAAGCCATCATTCAAAAAGAATCATGTATCACAATGTTCATTGTAGCTCTATTTACAATAGCCAGGAAATGGAAGCAACATAAGTGCCCATCCACAGATGAATGGATAAAGAAGAGGTGGCACATATATACAATGGAATATTACTCAGCCATAAAAAGAAAAAAACTGAGTCATTTGTAGTGAGGTGGATGGACCTAGAGTCTGTCATACAGAGTGAAGTAAGTCAGAAAGAGAAAAACAAATACCGTATGCTAACACATATATATTGAATCTAAAAATAAAACAAACAAACAAAAATGTTCTGAAGAACCTAGGGGTGAGACAGGAATAAAGAGAGACATAGAGAATGGACTTGAGCACATGAGGAGGGGAAAGGTTAAGCTGGAACGAAGTGAGAAAGTGGCATGTACATATATACACTACCAACTGTAAAATAGATATCTAGTGGGAAGCAACCACATAGCACATGGTGATCAGCTTGGTGCTTTGTGTCCACTTAGAGGGGTGGGATACGGAGGGTCGGAGGGAGACGCAAGAGGGAGGAGATATGGGGATATATATATATGTATAGCCAATTCACTTTGTTATACAGCAGAAACTAACACACTATTGTAAAGCAATTATACTCCAATAACGATGTTTCAACAAAGAAGTAAAAATAACTGTTAAAAATTACTAGAGCCAAACTATACTTAAAGCCTAATGATTTTCTTAACTATTTGCAAGTTATACTTTGATAGGTAGAGATGAATTGAATCATTCATAGTATATTTTTAATAATACCATAGCATTCAAAAAATAGGAGGAAACATCAGGAGTCACACTGCATTCCTGCCTCCATTACATGGATGAATACAGAAAGGTGATCTGAAACAGTATTTGCAATCTTTATAACAATTTGTTTGGCATATCACCAAATTTACTTTTGCCTCTTACTGGAAAAGCAATTCAAATAGATTTCCCCTAACCATGAGTCATAAGTATCATTATTGTACATGAGACATGCACAGTGTGGAACACTACATAGTTCATGGCCTTATTATACCATTGGCAGAAAGTACTGATATGAGAATATCACTCACTTTCTGCCCGAAGAGATTTGATTCATCAGGCAGCCACTTTATCCCCTGTTGGTGTGTAAGGGAAGTACACCAATTCTTCTGTGTCACTATGCTGTCCATAATTTTCTGAAGGGTAGAAGTGAGCAAGTATAGAAAATATTGAAACAAACTAACATCAATTCAAAATTAATGTATTGAACTTCTATTTGTGGCAGTATGGAAGACTAGACATTTTGAATAGTTTTTCTAGTGTAAAACACCTAAATGTTAGATAAACTAAAACAAACTTTAAATGCATTGCAGAAATGTATTCTCAATAACTTTTCCCTATTCTCTATCATTTCCACCTTGTAATCAAATTACACATATATTTGTCTTGATACTATACCACGAGTCACTGGGACTCTGTATTTTTCTATATCCTTACTCTCTGTCCTTCAGACTGATGATTTTATATTGGTACATCTTCAAGTTCACTAAAAATCTATTTTGCTGTCTTTTTTGCTATTAAGCCCAGTAAATGGAATTTTCAACTCAGGTCTAGATATTTGTTTTCTTTCATTTTAATTTACATTTCTCCATTTGAATTCCTCATTGCTCACTCACTATTACCAACTTTTTCCCTGCATTCTTGGAGACATTATAGTAGGTGATTCAAATTCAGTGTCTCCTAATTTAAACATCTCGGGAAACTCTTGGTCTTTTCTATAAACTGCGTTTATACAGTGATGTACTGTAAGGTGTCTGGATTAAGTCTTCTTGCTCTGAGGAGTGTGGAGATGTTTTCGCTGGTCATGAAATTACTAGGAAATCTTTTTGCTCCTCTCAGATAGATTTAATTCTTTGTTGGAGCAAGTGTACAATGATTTCAGCCTCAGTCCTAGGGAATGGCCTTTACTCTAGGGTGTGCTCCATACTATAAGGCATGCCTGTATTAGGGGTTTAATCTGAATGTACTGGGTTTTCAGTGAGAACTGTACTTCTACTGGACCAGAACTCCAATATGTATTCCCAAGGGATGCATAACCTCTGATATTATCGGTAAGTTCTCTGCCCAGAAATAAGTGATATCTGTAGGTCTCCTGGAGTCTTTGCCAGCACTTGAGAAACACAGCCTTCAGTGAGGTAATTGTGGTAAATTCCCATGCAAGTTCTATACACCATCATGCACGGCTTTATTTTTCCCTGGAATCATATCATTTTAGTAGGCAGGAACTGTAATGTCTGCCTCCTTAGCTCAGTCAAGGTATTCTTTAACTCATCTCAGAAAAGCATCCCATGCAGGAGGTTAATATGATTTACATGAGGCTTTCCTCTTGTGTTTTTAACTTTGCAAGAATCATAGTCCTGTGCTGCCTGTCATTCATTGCCTACAAACAGGTGCCTCAAATATGTTGCCTAGCATTATAATTGTTTGTTTGCTTGTTTCCTGGAAAAGGAAATCTAGTACAAGTGACTGTGTCTTGACTGAAAGCAGAAGACTTATGGATATTTTTCTATCTAAAATTATACATTGGTTGTATAGAATAACATTTTGTATGCCTTTGTTCCATAAAACTATCTTGGCATCATCAGAATTCTCCAACAAATAACCTCCATCCATAACAGCTTATGTTTTTTGACTAAACTGGCTAAACATTATTACTACTGTTTTTCAATTTTTTTCTAAAAATTTGAAATTTGTTTTTTAGCTGCTTATTAAAAAAAATAGACCCTAAAGGATAGAATCACAGTTTAAGTGCTTACATTTGGAGGACTAATGTTCTCTTAATTTGGTTCATTACCAAAAAAATAAAAGTTCTTCTATAGGAAAAAAATAAAACTGTTTTTTACTGCTTTGTTTTAGTCATAGTGCATCAAGAAGCCTTTACTGCTGCAGGCAGTGAAAAATGTTAATAGTTGGAAAAGGTCATTTAGTTTTCTTCATTAAAATCCTGAAATCAAATTGGATCTAAATGGTTCTTCACTTGAAAATAATCAATCCAAGGTGATCTTAACAAGATCTTTTTTTTTTTAACAAGATCATTTTAAAAGACCTCTAGATCACTTATTTTGAAAAATTGCATTGATTTTTTTGTGACTAATTATACCATTTTAAATAAAATAAATCCATGTAAGACACAAATATAGACACTGCTAACATTCAAACACATTTATAGGGGGTTTAATGATTACTTTTCATGATAAAACAAAACCATTCAGAATCTGGTTATACCACTTTATTAATATTAATTCTGAAGAGTAATATTAATTCTGAATTGGCAGTTGTTATAAGTAGGTATTTTATGTCTTCAAAACTAAACTTTTGAAACTGAACTTCGAAATCAAGTTCAGGTAAGATGCTGGTTATTGGAAGCATATGTCATCTATTTAAACTGATTTTATGCTAGTTTATGAAAACAAATTGTATAATACAAATTCAGGTGTATCTTTCAGGGTTCAATCAGAGAAACAGCCAGTCGCAGATATATATTTTAAAAGTTACTACAAAGAATTTACTTATGAAATTGTGGGTGCTGGCTAGGTAAACCTGGGATCCATAGGGGCAGACCGTCAGGAAGGGCAGGCTAGCTCTTTCAGATGTGGGCTAAACCTGCATTCCACAGGCATAATTTATTCTTTTTTGGGAAGCCCCAGCTCTGCTTTTATTTTTTTTCTTCTTTCATCTTTATTCGAGTATAATTGCTTGACAACGTTGCGTTAGTTTCTGCTGTACAACAAAGTGAATCAGCTATATGTATATGTATATCTCCATATCCCCTACCTCTGAAGTCTCCCTCTGAAGTCTCCCTCCCACGCTCCCTATCCCACCCCTCTAGGTCATCACAAAGCATTGAGCTCAGCTGTGCTTTTTAAGCCTTTTCAGCTGATGGAATGACCACCAAGATTATCTAGGATAATCTTCCTTATTTAAATCAGCTGATTATGGACTTTAGTTTCATCTATAAAATAATTTTACAGCAATAGCTAGAAAAAAAATGTTTTATTGAATAAATGCATGCTATGGTCTGAATTTATTCCCCTAAAATTTGTATGCTGAAGGAATGCTAACCCTCAGGTGATGGTATTAAGACATGGGCCCTTTTAGGAGATGATTACGTCAAGAAGGCGGAGCCCTCAGGTATGGAATTAGTGCCCATATAAAAGAAACCCGAGAAAGCATCCTGGCCCACTTCCACCATGTGAGCAAAAAATAAGGAATCTGCGTCCCAGAAGAGGATCCTTACCTGAGCATGCTGGTACGCTGATCTCCACCTTCAGAACTGTGAGAAATAAATTTCTGTTGTTTATAAGCTACCCACCCTGTGGTATTTTGTTATAGCAGCCCAAGCAGACTAAGATCATGCCTGAGAGTTTCATCCTGCCCTTTATGACAGCCTGCTCTGTGAATTTCAGACTTGCCTTGGCAGCCATGCAATTTTGTATGCCATTTATTTACAATAAATCTTTTAATATATATATCACCGGTTCTGTTTCTCTGGTTGAACTGTGACTAATCAGATTTTTGTACCTGGAAATGAGTGCTGCTATAACAAACACCTGAAGTTGAAGTGGTTTTGGAATTAAGCAGTTGCCAGAGGGAGAAGGATTTTTTGAGGAGCATAATAGAAAAAGCCAGATTTCCTTGAACAAACTGTGAAAAAAATTTGGATGATAAAGATCCCGCTGGTAAGGGCTCAGAAGGTGTCTTGAAGTTATGTAGAAATCAAAATTTGTGAGCAATAAACTTGGTTATTTGCTAAGGAGACTTCCAAGCAAAGTACTGAAAGTGTGGCCTGGGGTAGTCTTGCGGCTTAAAGTAAAATGCAACAGGAAACAGGAAGATGGAGGGAAGAAATGTTAAGCAAAAAGGAACTAGAACTTGATAATTAGGGAAACTCTTAGCCTCTCCAGGTTGCAAAAGATAATATAATGAGGAGTGGCAGAAAAGTGTGCTCTTAAGAGAAAGTCAAATGTGTAGCTGGGCAACCTTTTATTAGTGTATTGGAAGGATCAAATAGAGTATCCAATCACACAGGGAGCTTTTTGAAGAGATTATGAGTGTCACTCTTGGATCCCCTCAATCATTTAAGCAGAACCCAGGAATAAGGATGGATTATCCACAAAAGGTCTGTGGAGGAGCCTCTTGTCAAATGAAGTGAGTCCCATGACATACACAGACAATGTTTTTGAGAATGTAATACCAGAAGAAAGAGTAATCTTGGACTGAAGGAGGTAGAGAGATGGCAGTGTGGTAATAGAAACAGAGGGAAGGAACATGATGTGATAGAAGCAGAGGTCAAAGTGATGCGGGATCACAAGACAAAGACAGTGGGTAGTCGCCAGAATCTGAAAAAGACAAGGAAAACAAATTATCCTCTAGAGCTGCCTGAAGGATCCAATTGACACCTCGATTTTAGACCTTTAGTCATTTTGGGTTCATGTCCTCCAGAACTCTGAGACAATAAATGTGTTGTTGTAAGTCACTAAGTTTGTTGTAATTTATTATAGCAGCAATAGGATACTAACATCAGGAGTCTTTCATTAATCATTTTCTTTTAGGTTTTTCCCCCTGTAGCTATTGAGAGGATCACATAATTTGTTTTATTCTATTGATGTGATGTATTACATTAATTTTTCAGATGTTAAACCAACCTCTCATTCCTAGAATAAATACTCCTTGTATAATTATTTTTTATAGATTGCTGGATTCACTTTGCCAGTATTTTGTTAAGGATTTGTGTCCATATGCATAAGAGATAATGGTTTGTAGTTTTCCTTTCTTGTGATGCCTTTTTCTGGCTTTGGTATCAGGGTAACACCTAGAGATCGAGTTGGTAATTGTTGCCTCCTCTTCTATTTGGAAGAGTTTGTCAATAATTGGTATAAATTATTCTTTAAATGTTTGGTAGGTTATAGCAGTGAAGTCTTCTGCATTTGGGTTTTCCTTGTGGGTAGTTTTATTATTAGTAGAAGTAGTAATAGTAGTAGTAGTAATAATAATTCAGACTCTTCACTTGTTATAAGCCTATTTAGTTTATTTATGACTTTTGGAACAAGTTTTGGTAGTTGGTGTCTTTATTAAAAACATGATCCATTCCATCTAAATTATCTAATTTCTTGGTATATGACTGTTTATATTATTTCCTCCTAATCTTTTATTTCTGTATGGTTAGTAGTGTTCCTTCTTTCCTATCTGATTATAGTCATCTGAGTCTTCTTTTTTTCCCTTGATTAATCTAACTAACACTTGGTCAATTTTGCTATCTTTTAAAAATAATACGATTTTGGTCTCTTTGACTTTTCTCTATTGTTCTATTCTCTCCTTAATCTTTTGCCCATCTTTATTATTTCCTTCCTTATGTTTGCTTTAGGTTTCTGTTTCTCATTTTCCCAGTGTCTTTGAGTGGAAGGTTAGGTTATCAATTAAAATTTTTTTCAACTCAATAGCAAAAATAGAATTTGATTAAAAAATGAGTAGAGGGGCTTCCCTGGTGGCGCAGTGGTTGAGGGTCCGCCTGCCGATGCGGGGGACGCGGGTCCGTGCCCCGGTCTGGGAGGATCCCGCATGCCGCGGAGCGGCTGGGCCCGTGAGCCATGGCCGCTGGGCCTGCGCGTCCGGAGCCTGTGCTCTGCAATGGGAGAGGCCACAACAGTGAGAAGCCCGCGTACCGCAAAAAAAAAAAAATGAGTAGAGTATCTGAAGACATATTTTTCCAAAGAAGATTTACAAATGGCCAACAGGTACATGAAATGATGCTCAAACTTGTAAATATTAGAAGGCAGAAAATCAACACTAACTTAAAGATATCTGTACCCTCATGTTCATTGCAGTGTGATTTATAATACCCAAGACATAGAAACAACTTAAGTGTCTATTGATGGATAAATGGATGAAGAAAATGTGAGAGATATATGGTGAAATATTATTCTGTGGTTAAAAAAAAAAAGAAGGCAATTCCACCATTTGCAACAAACTAAATGGACCTTGAGGGCATTATGCTAGAATAAAAATAATTTTTTGTCTTAATACATCCATTTATAAGTATGAATTTTCCTGTGAAAACTTCTTGCATTACATCTGACTGAATTTTAGTATGCTCTGCCTCATTTCCATTCATTTCAAGGTATTTTCTGATTTTCTTTTTGATTTCTTATTCGACTCATTAGTAATATTAATAACATCCGTAAGAAGGTTGTTTAATATTCAGATATTTGTGAGTTTCCCAAATCTTTTTATCTTGCTGATTTCCATTTTCTAAAGTATAGTTGATTTACAATATTATATATAGTTTCAGGTGTACAATATAGTGATTCAATATTTTTATATAATAGATTATATTCCATTTAAAGGTATTATAAAATAATGGCTCAATTTCCCTGTGCTTATATTATAATCTTGTAGCTTATTGATTTTATAATGATAGTTTGTACCTCTTAATCCCCTATCCCTCTATTTCCCTTCCCCCTTTCTTCTCCCCACCAGTAGCCACTAGTTTGTTTTCTGTATTTGTGAGTCTGTTTCTCTTGTGTTATATTCATTAATTTGTTTTATTTTTTACATTCCACATAGAAGTGATAAAATACACTATTTGTCTTTCTTTGTCTGACTTATTTCATAAAGCATAATATCCTCCAGGTCCATCCATGTTTGCTAATGGCAGAATTTCATTCTTTTTTTATGGCTGAGTAATATTTCACT